>NW_025728458.1:713743-1070615 GCF_021461385.2 Schistocerca piceifrons | reverse complement strand
GCTTTGGTACTTTTCCAACACAGCTACAACAATTTACAACTACAATACTGACTGCTTCTTGGTTGATTCTTGTCATTTCTTTGCCCTGTGCCCTTTGAGACAGCCCCTGCTACCCATGTAGCCACCTCCTGTGTGTAGTGGACACCTGACCTAATTAGAAGATGGTGAGCTCTGTCTTCATCTCGCTAGCAAGACAGGCAGTCTTCACCAACTCAGATAGCCGCTGGAAACAGAGAAAATCTCCTCCGATCCATAGCGACACACATCATTAGTACCGGCATGAACCACCACCTGCAGTTGGCTGCACCCTGTACCATTCATGGCCTCTGGAAGACCCTTTCCGCATCTTGGATGACTCCCACCTGTGTGCATTTGGAGTGCACATTGGCTTTCTTTCAAGGACTTTGAGTACAGTAGTATGACAGAAGTGATATGACCATATACATGTTGCATGTATCCTTCCCCCCCCCCCCCCCCCCCCCCCACACAGTAATTTTTAATATGGAGTAAATGAAACCATTTTCTTCCTTGGACTTGAACAAATATTGGTCACTCGATGCAACATGCCTGGGTCCTGCTTTTGCAGTGTTCGTATCTGCAAGATCTTGGTGAAGACACATCATCCACTGTGGATCAATTATCGCAACCATCATAACACTTATCTACAATTGGGTTTGCTGATGGAGTGAAAATTTTCATTTTTTTCCTCTCAAGTTGTTCATTTCTCGTGATTGTCACTTTCTGCATGGTTTCTCTATCTCTCTGGTGTCACTATCAGTGCCTGTGCAATGGCCATCCTAAACTTGAGCAAATCCAGGATACTTCTTCTAGGAACTTAATTTTCCCTGCAGTCTTCTCTGCACTGCATCCAAGTAACAGTGCTCAAGTGAAGAAAGCAAAGTATTAGAGAGTCCATTTCCTTGTTTTGAACAAAGGTACACTGAGCTAAATCTGGCAATGAAGTTTACATTTTCATATGTCTACTATATGTGAATAAATATTTTTGAAATGCTGTGATCAGACTGCTAAGCTGAATATGGACTGTTTTTCCTTTTATAGAAAACCTTTTATCAGTTGTTTTTGTGATACAAAATATTTTGATATGTAGAACACTGTGAAATTGTAAAATATCTGAAGATGTGAGTCAGACTTCCTGAGAATACTTCACCATTAGCTATTTTTTGTGAACACTGTGGTAATTGGTATTTCACAGCTGTACAGGTCATGACACTGAGAAATTCTCAAGGGTGCAAAAATAAGTTAACAAAAATTAAACGAAAAATCTTACTGTGAGTTGTAATTTGGCTAGTGGCTTTCCCACATTTTACAGAGAATTACTGATTCATCTGTTGCTGGATGTTCCATGTCACAACCAGTGGAAAAATAATAAGCACTCCCTCAAAGCTGGAAACAGAATATGAATCAGAGGTAGGCTTCCCTGTTGGAGGAGAGGTGGACAAGATGCACTTTCTTCCATGTAGTGAACTGTGATAAGACTCATTAGACTTGCATTTTATTTTTGCTGAAACTGTCTTCCATATTAATTGTATTTAAAACTCTGAGGGGCTGCCAGGTACCTTTGTAAATTCTGTGGTAACTAATGTGAGATTCCAGATTTGGAGTACACAATTGTTAGCTTAATTTTTCTGTATAGTAGGGCATATAGCACTCTTAGTGTGTTAACAATAAATTTAATGAAATTTACTAAGATTTGCAATATGGTGTTCATTATTGTAAACTGGGATACACATTTCAAATGGAAAAACAGTGTCCATTTATTTCTCTACATTTGTATTTAGCAAAATTTTCTGTAATGTAAAATTCTATTGGTCCTTGTTGTTATTTTAAAACCATTAAATCCAATGTGACCATATTTTTAAAGCATTATGTCATTTTCAAAATCCCTTCACTGCCATGACCACATACACGCTGAAAGAGATAGAAAGTAGTGAGCTCATAATAGTTAAACCTATGTGTGTTGGTCTAGAGCACATTAAAATTCTATAAGTAATTTCTTCAGTTAAGTTCGTACAATAATTATGTAATGGCTGAAACAGGTTAACCTCACCCAAATTCACCATAGAAGTTAATGACTGAATTAAACTTTAACATTGACTTGTAATGAAAATATTAAGTAACAAAATTGCTTCCTTGCTGTGCTCTTGTGGATATTTTGGTGATTATTCAGTGTGACTGACAAACATTGTGATATATTAAAATTTTCACATAATGCACACAGAAATCTGTTTTGACTTGTGTTGATTGCTTATTTTCCACAAGTCAAGCACTGCAAACTGTTGGTGGTTGGTTACTGCACTTGAACTGCTACTGTAGAACTGTTACCAGGTATGGTAAGTAGCTACCTATTTCTGTATAAAACTGAAGTAATAGAGACCCAAACATACTATGAACAATAGTTCAGATAAGTGCTATTAAAGTGTTCAAGCTTAGCTTTCGTGAGGACTAAATTATTGACACTAGCCTACCTTCACTGCCAACTTATCAGCCACTTTTCTAAGGTGGTGCTGGCTATCAGGGATGTCTGCACAGGTGAACAGTGTAGGCTGCAATGTGTTCAGATTTGACTTTGTTGTTATCTTGCAATTCTAAACTGCTGCGACTGTTAACTAAATTTTCTTGTGGACAATGTCAGTGCAGCTCAACACTTAACCACTCCTACAGTTCTTCTTGCACTTAAATCTTAAAGTTTTCAGTAATTTCAGTTCACTCTGAAGGAAAACATATGTCTTTTGACAGGTGCTTACACTATATGTCAATGTACAATCACACGTTGAGATGCAGAAGGCTCTGGGAGTTAGATAACACGAAAAATTTAAATTGTCATGTTTTGTGGTATTTCTCACAAGAAAGAGTAACGGTCCTTCAATTTTTGTGTAGCATTCTGAAATATTGCAGATGTGGCTTAATGACTGCGGAGTAACATGTTCCACTTGTAACCACTGAGGCTACAACATAACAGAGGGTAGTGTTGTATGATAATACATACCATAGCTGTGGCTATGTACTGTGGAAAATTTTACAGAGAAAAGTCATTTAGACAAAATAACTGTCAAGACAAGACATCCACAATCAAACAATTCTACTTTAATCCACATAAGATTTAACTGTCTTTTGAATGAGAAGTTAGCAATCAGTATTAAAAACAAAATATAACATTTGAATAACACAATGTTGAATTGGAAGCTGTAAAAAAAAAATGACTTTTGATTAGTGTATGTAGATTCCAAGGATGTGATCTAAAAAGAAAGTGTATTTTATGACAATTATGAACTGAAGAAATTTTAAATTTTGTGACAAATAATTTTAATGAATATGATTTAAATGCTAAATATAAACAACCATTTGTGACCAAATGTAGTTGGCTGCAGATGGAGTTTTGACTAGGATAGTGGTGATGTGACTATCACAGCTGAGAACATGCAGGGATGTTTTCGTAGTCTTTTGCTGACAGATGCCCATCGGGTAATTTCATTTATGTGGCAATGTGACACTTATGTATGTGAGCTGAGTATGGCATTCTGGAAGTATGTTTTGAGGATAGGACTGAAATACCAGCAGGCAGTTGTCCTTTGAGCACTGTGTGATGTCCATTATTTTTGGATTCGCATATATCTATTTTGCCTTCAAACTGCTTTCCATCCAACGGTAGACACACAACCAATTCAATTTGTAGTTGGAATAATACTGTATTGATGAATCACTGAATGTGACCTGCTTTTCAATCAAGTGTTTTCTATAGTGTTAATGTGTTTTTTCTCATAATTCACTGACAGATACATTGGCCACTTGATGTGATGTACTCATTATGGTGTAAATTAGGGCTGCTGATAAAAATGTTGATATCAAAACAGCAATATCAAGTGCCATAATTTTTATTTTATATTTTTTCACAATTTTTCAGAAAATATTTGAACTTGCTCTTTTGAAAATTGTATTAGGACATGATTTTATTTACTTTCATTGTGTTAATGAGTTTTATTACTTTCTCAGCTTTCATCATGTCCAGTCTTTCTCTTTGAGTGTGTGAAACAAGTGGTACTAAAGAAGAATTCCAACTGCACTCGGGGGTGGTGGTGTGAATGGAATAACAAGATTTCCAATGTTAAGAAACAGTTGGTAAAAGTGTAGAACAAAAAGCTCAATGACAAGATCGATCATTGCAGTAGGCGGAGATGTGCGAGGCGAAATGCAGACATAATCTGCACTACCAACAGAAACTCCAACGAGATTCACCAGGCAATTTTTGACACTACAACTACTACGTTGCTGGCATTTGCAGAAATGAAAAAAATGGAAGTTGACATGAAGTGTTCCAAGGGAAACTTTTAGATAGTTAAGTGCAGAACCATCCTCTGTGCACATTCTGGGTTTCCCATACATGCATACTGGGTGTACAAAATGTCAACTCAGGATACTGACAAGGCAGAATGAAGTGGATGTCTCCACCAGCTTTGGAAGGCCACTTACGGTTCGGCACCACCACTCTGATATCAACGGGCGAGGACATGTGTGATAATGTATATGCCACAACAGCTGAATGTAGGAGAACTGCCATACTGTAATACATCAGTACACAAATACACATGGTCTATTCCACAGGCGAGGTCATCTGCTCACCCACAGTTGGACAGTGGAAAGATTGTAGTTATAATACAGTAGAGTTGTTGCACATGTGACCATTTTAGTAGCTGGAACACACTGCAGCTCTCTTTGAGCATCCATCCCTGTTATATGTGAAGTCCATTGTCAAGTCGACATGTCACAATCTAGAGGCACTCTGACACATCTGTAGGGTAAAAGTTGATACACATATCAGCAGGGTGACAGTCTGTGGAGTGGAACATGTCATACCAAAACCCTTGTTTGTGGAACTCCAACAGGACCCTGAGAGAATGGCCTAGACAATTAGCATCCAATGTCTTCAGATGTTACAGCATCTTGTGTGGTTGGTTGGAAGAATGTATTGATTCCTCTTGAGGTCCCAATAAATTAATTGAAATCATGACTACTGCAGCAAATAGTTAAGTTGAAATATTGAAAGTGTGACATAGGTAAAGTCCGTGAAATGGTAGACTGAGTATTTGTAGTGCAATTGCAAAATAAAAAACCTAATTTTTGCCATTTTTCCAAACTATTTTTATCAATATATGTAGACTGTTAAAGCATGAGATCTTTTTTAAAACATTCCTTAGTGTAAAGCTTATCTGCAATGGTTGAATGCTTGCCTGTGTTTGTATCAACTGCTCAGTGTCCAACAGTGCAGTGAATGGATATCTCCACCTGTATGTACAAGCTGTGGCTTAGCTGCAGCAAAGTGGTATGTAGCTCTACATATAACTAGCTGCCAACACTTATGGTCATGATGGATGAAACTATGTAATACTTCAGCATAGAACAATGGTATTCTGTCTGTGAGGTTGTCATCTGTGATGCATGTAATTCTTAAACTGTTGGACACTGCTAGTTTTTCAAGATGGGCAGTTTTTTTCCACAAGCAGCAGTACCTGTGATGGGTTTGTATAATCTACATTAATCAGTGACCGAGTTTGGAGTAATGCACAGCACCACAGAGAAAATTCTTGTACCATGACAGTGCTGAATGTCACGGTACAACAGAAGTAGTCTAGGGAGCTGTCTAAAAATGTCGCATGTCAAATGTATGATAAACTGTACAAATGAGTTATGTTTCCCTGTTACTAAATGTCTAATTGCATTATTCTGGTTAACCTTAGTTGAACGTGAAGTACTTCTTCATCACTGAAACTCAATTGGAGCAAAAATCTGTTGACAGTGCTCATTGAGAATATGGAAGACATAAACAAATTTCCTTTTATCACCAATGTGAAGAATGTGCATGACCTCTAGTGGGTATGGATGGCAAATGAAAGCAAATGTCTAGCAACAAAGTTCTTGTAAAATATGTCCCGTTACTCTTTCATGAATATTGGACATGTTTTCCTAGGTGTTATGTTTAATGTGTGTCACTTGTTTGGAGGAACTCATTCCTGCTTGCGCTAAACACTGTACTCAAATTGGTGGCAACAAAGAGAGGCTTTATTATTTCATGATGGTCCCAGAAAATAGTACAGTATCATATTTATTCCCAGTATATTAGTTTAACACTATTAGTATCAGCCCACTACTTATCCATCTCTGCAGAATACAGGCAATTTTGTCTGTGTTAAAAAATTAATGCCTTGGAGGATATCGGACATATAAATACAAAATTAACTCTATTTTAAGCCCATTTTGACTTCTGTAATATGTGACTATGAACAAAATTCTGTCTAGTATAACTTGGACAAAATATATTTAATATGACATTGTTTTCAGAAAATAAAGAGGCATCCATTCATATAGGTAGAGTAAATAAGTTCATATATTCATAATGATGACTGTTGAATATAGTATTTAAATACAATAGCATGTTCTGCATGAATTTATAGTGTATTTTAGCAAGAATGTGTTCAGGTCCAGAGAATATGGCAGCCAATGGAGGCCTGTGGCAGTGGTCTCTGGGTACCCCAGAGCCAGAAAGCGGTCCCCAAAGTGCTCCACCAGGACATCAAACTCTCTCCTGCTTTGATTGGGTCGAGCTCCATCAGGCACTAACCACATCCTGTCGAAATGAGCGTCACTTTCGATAACGGTGATGAAATCATCTTCCAAAACTTCACATACCATTCCGTAGTCACTGTGCTATCGAGGAATATCACACCAATTATTCCGTGACTGGACATTGCACACCACACTGTCACCCATTGAGGGTGAAGAGACATATTGATGCCAAAATGAGGATTCTCAGTCCCCCAAACGTACCAGTTTCACTTACTGATGAACCTGTCCAAATGAAAGTGGGCACAATTGCTAAACCAAACAACAAGGTGCTTTCTAAGTCCCATCATGCCTTGCAGCCAACTGTTCAGTTCAGAAGTTACGATGGTTTTATTTCATTTAGATGAATGAGTGTCACCCTGTACAAATCCAGTGCTTACTCCTGTCTTGGTCACAAGATCTTCTAGAATGATACAATGAACTTTGGGACCATAGCTCACACTTAGTCAGTGCCATTCCCTTCAGCTTGCCATAATGTGGTTCTGCCCTGTGATTTTTGGCCATCTCTGAAGCAGTTGTGCCACACCTTTATCCAAGAGTTGCTCGTGGCACTGTCATCGAAAACATATTTGTGCTTCTGATTGGTTCTTACTTGGCTGTTGCCAAGTTTTCGGTAAAATGTGATGTAGTATTGCTGCTCAGTTTTTTGTTGTCTTAAAACTTATAGAAATCATAATTAGATGAGCACCTGTGACACACCCTGTCACTGGCAGTTTGCATGCAACTGATCTTATACTAGCAGAGGGGAAAATCCACAGATGCAGAAAGGTGTTCCCCACATCTTTAGTCAACAGAAACTTGCACTTCACTCTTTCTACGAAAAGCTGGGTGATGGTTTTTAAGCTTGTGTGATGAAGTGAATGCTTGATCAATTTCTAAATAACCTGGAGTGTTTCTTGAGATGTTAAAGTGACTTCTCTGCAACAGCTCTGATTATCTGCAGGCTTGAAGTCCTGTGTCAAAGTATTTGTACTTGGTCACGCATAACCCTCTTGCTGAATAGTGCACCAAAGAGTTGCTAGCCAATCAGTTATGTTATCATCCTGTCTTTTACTTTAAGTCACTGACTGCCTGAGAATTGTTAGACACATCCTTATAACACAAGATATTGCTCTCTTTCCTCTGTAGTAACTGACATTACTGTAGTCACTGGTTTTCTGTACACAGTTAATCAGGTACATGTCCCTTCACAGTCCATGATGGTATTACTTGGAATCTCCCAAAAGACTGCACATTCAATTACCTCACCTGTCTGGTTTATATGGTGACTGTTTATGTTGAATTTGGATTAAGTGAACACTTAGTAAAATCTCATTGCAGGCCAAAGATTTAGGTACTTAATCTGTTACACAAAATCTTAGGATGCCAACCAATACTTCTGCTTGCATTATGTCTGTGGTATGTCCAAATAATTTCCAAGGCTTGATTAGCTTGTCAAGAAATAAGGACTTTGTCTCTTTACATTATGCAAGGAAATTGACTGTAGCTTGAATTAAAGATCTGCCCAAACTTTTTTTTTGTATTTCAGTGGTGAAACAGCCGTTTACAGCTCAGTGAATCAACACTGAACGCACTGGATTTGTCAAAATCATTCTGTTGGCTTCTGTCTTAGAAATGTAACAATTAACTTCAAGTTTCAAATTTACATAACTATGCTGAATTTAAAGGTTCATTGATTTTCTTCTGATCTTCCAACCCACTCGTTAAGCCTAAATTTAATCATCTAGCTGCAGAAACTCAGTACATCCTTTGTCATGTCAAATAACTGACTGAATACATTAGTCAGTATCAAATTGAAATCTCAAAGATGATTCCATCTTTACATTACGTACAATGTCCAGGTACTGTCCACATTTTTGCACCATTTCTAAGAAATGAGCACCAGTTTGCTATGCAAAAACATACCAGAATCACAAATATAAACTCTCTGTGGACAAATTTTGGGGAAAAATTGCAGCTTATATGGGCCAGCATTACACGAAAATTAAAATAGTGTACATTTACATAATTAGGCATCCAATCTGCACCCTAAATTTAAGGGAGGAAAGAGATATCAGATTTAATTTGTTTTATTTACTGAAAATTATTCTAACAAGGCTCTATTCTTAATCACTAGTAGAAGAATCATTGTCACCATCTTCCCACAGAGAATAGTTCTCAGTCCCATCTCATTAATATGTGATAAATTTTAAGGATTTTTTTCCACGAGTGCTTGTGGAATGTGGAGTCCTATGCACATTTCAGCCACTTACAAATCTCGCTGCTTGATTTTCAACTCGGTGCGAACTTGTTTTCATCAGCCATCCATTATGTGTATTGCTGTTTAAGTGCAGCTTTGGATGACTTATTACAACAAACATGAAGTGCAACAGGACTTTGTTAGGCATCCGGGCATAATGGTAGTCAGTTTTCACTTTCCATAACTTAACTATGACTTTCTCTGTTAAAGTCCATGAAAACTGTCCAGGACCAACAAGTTCCACTTATCCAGTAACTCTAGGGTGATGTTGCCAAACACGGGTCACCCTGTCGACCACAGTCATTTCCATCCACTCCTTCAGTTTTGCTCTCACCAGTATGCCATTCACTGAAATTTTTGGAGTACTTTTCCTTTAAAATATAGTGTAAGGTGGTAGCCTTCATCCATCACCAGTTACACACATCACTGTTCATCTTTGCTTCTCATTACCACCAGTTCATATCATGATGCTGGATTTCAATTCACTGTTCTTTATAGAGTGACATCTCAGAATGGACCGGCATTTGATCTGTTACCAATTTGCAATAATATATAAAAATGTTCACAGTGCAAATTGATCATGCAGTGATGAAAAATCACTTCTCTTCATCACCCGAATGCTATGAAGTGACAGTAGTTTTCCTCCATGGATCTAATCCATTTCATTGATGTGATGGATCTAAAATTTCTTACATGAATTTGAACTTTATCTTCAATAATGATAGACGCTGGAGAAATGAATTAAGAATTGTGGCATAGCTGGGATTTGAACCCTGGTCTGCTGCCACACTAGGCAGATGTGCTGACCATTGCATCACTGTAGCAGTATGGCTAACACAGGTGCATGGACTGCCATAGTCCAGTGCCTCCCTAACACAGATTTAAATTCACACCTTCACTGACTATTTGAGAAGGCATTAATGGGCTGAAGTTGTGAGTAGATGTTAATGTTATGGAGGGCACTGGACTAGTGTAGTGCGTGGAGCTGCGCTAAACCTACTGATACAGCGGTGTAGTAGTCAGCACATCTGACTTATAAGCAGGAGACCAGGTTAGTCCCAGCTGTGGCACAAATCAAATCACTCCTTCAGCTTCTCTCATCAGTTTCAATTCAAATATCTCGATAGTCAGCCCTCGCTAGTTTTGAAACCAGAGATGCCCAGTTCTTTGACTGAAGCCAGTGCTGGAGTAAGCACATTTGACTAGTAACTGTGAAGCCGTAATAGGAGACCTTTCACCAGTTGTGAATACAACCCTGACTCCTACCGTACTTTCTTCCCACAGTTTCTAGTGTTATGGTGTTCTTTTAATGTGCACCTGACATGTCAGACTGAAGCTGCAGTGCTACAATATAACAGGATCTATTGTTGGTGGAGCAGTACCAATCTTATTACAATTACCTCCACACACTCCAGTTTTTGTCCTTGAATTCAGGAAAAATGTGCAGATTATTTGTGTAAATATGGTGTGTTGAATGGGATCTATGGTACAGATTATCTAACCAGCGGTAAGATGGTAGTATGCTCTGTATACCTTACTGTCGTAATACTTTGAGAAATAATTGTACTACTTCTACTTCTTGCTGTTGTGCAGAAGGGGAAGCTATCTTGCTTTTGTCAACAAATACAGTTGTTCGGGTGTACCTCATGTGGAAAGAGGTGTAAATGTTGGTGGCAGACGGGCAGCAGCACACGGCAGGAGTAGCTCACTACGGGCCGTACGTCTACTTGGCGAGCGTCCACAGCGGAGAGGCGCCAGTCGTCCGGAGCGGCCCCTACGGATCCGTTACTGACGTGCTCGTATCTTCTGGCAAGTGTGGCAGACAGATCTGCCTGCTAGTTTTCTTCTTTCTCTGTTGGATGTCTGTTGATGAATGCTCAGTGATACAGAGGATTTTGGGAAAATACTGACAAGCGAACTGACATTGCCTTCACAGATTCTAAACTAGAGAGTCCTTAAGGACATTAAGCAAAATGTGAATGTATACATGGCAAAGTGCATGAAATTCAGTAGCTGTAGTGAAGTAAAACAACCTGCAGGTCTTGCTTGTTGGTTACATTACTGCATTACAGCCTAAATTTACTTAGCATTCCTGTTGTGACCTAGTTAATAGGTAAAAGAATTGTTCAGTGCCTCAAAAGGTTTTGGACACTGATAAACCCTTGTTGGCATTGTAGCAACTACTTTTGATGTGCAGTCATACAAAGACTAAAACACCTGCAGGTGTCTGAAACCCACATAATTGGAGAATTTTAGGTAAGTGACTGCATATAGGGTGCTCATATGAACTATTCTTGAGTGCTACTGGGGTGCTTGGATCTTCCCCCAATCAAAGAAGTTAAAAGCTGACTGCAGAACGATTCTACAGCCCCAGCAAAAATTCTGTCTAAGGACCATGAAGACAAGAGAAATTAGGGCTCATATGGGGCATATTGACAATTATTTCCCCCTCATTCTGTTTGCAAGTGGAACAGGAAAGCAATGGCTCGTCCTGATACAGGGTACCCTCTGACATGCAATGTATGGTACTTGTGGAGTATGTATGTAGATGTAGAAACAGAAGAAAAAACAATTAAAGTATAATGAACACAGTGAAAAATTTCAGATTGTCAGTAACTGTTGAGATGGTGTGTGGGAAAGGGGGGGGGGGGGGGGGGGTGTTCATCCATTATCTAATCAATCTTTCTTTACCTTTTTTTCCTGTAACTTCCTTCCCTATCTCGAAGACAGTGACATATCTTCAAACACCATCCCCTGATTATGTCACTTTGTTCTTACAAATGCTAGACTGATCAGTAAATGTTTTCTAAAACCAGAAAATTAAGTCAAATTTGACTCATACAAATTTGGTAGGTGATATTTATTTGGACACACCTATTTATTCAGCAGTAAAGCTTCAGTTCAGAATATGATTAGGAGTAATCAGCTGACTTACAGGCCTGTATCACTAATGTCGTTTCGAAGTATGGTTTTGGAACATATACTGTATTCGAACATTATGAAGTACCTCGAAAAAAAACGATTTATTGACACATAATCAGCACGGTTTCAGAAAATATCATTCTTGTGAAAGAAAACTAGCTCTTCATACTAATGAAGTAATAAGTGCTATCAATAGGGGATGTCAAATTGATTCCATATTTTTAGATTTCCAGAAGGCTTTCGACATTGTTCCTCACAAGTGTCTTCTATACAAACTGAGTGCCTATGGAGTATCGCCTCAGTTGTGTGACTGGATTCATGGTTTCCTGTCAGAAAAGTCACAGTTCATAGTAATAGATGGACAGTCATCAAGTAAAACAGAAGTAATATCCGGCGTTAACCAGGGAAGTGTTACAGGCCCTCTATTGTTCCTGATCAATATTAATGACATAGGAGACAATCTGAGTAGCTGTCTTAGACTGTTTGCAGATGATACTGTCATTTACCGTCTTGTTAAGTCATCAGATGGTTAAAATGACTTGTAAACTCATTTAGATAAGATATCTGTATGGTGCAAAAAGTGGCAGTTGACCCTGAATAAAGAAAAGTGTGAAGTTATTCACATGAGTACTAAAAGAAATCAGCTAAATTTCGATTATGCAATGAGTCACACAAATCTAAAGGCTGTAAATTCAACTAAATACTTAGGGATTACAATTACACATAACCTAAATTCGAACGATCACATAGATAATATTGTGGGTAGAGCAAACCAAAAACTGTGATTCATTGGCAGAACACTTAGAAGGTGCAACAGGTCTACTAAAGAGACTGTCCGCCCTATTCTGAAGTATTGCTGTGCGGTGTGGGATCCACATCAGGTGGGACTGACGGATGGCGTCGAAAAAGTACAAAGAAGGGCAGCTTGTTTTGTATTATCACAAAATAGGAGAGATAGTGTCACAGACATGATATGTGAATTGGAGTGGCAATCATTAAAACAAAGGCATTCTTCATTGTGACGGGATCTTCTCATTAAATTTCGATCAGCAGTTTTGTCCTCCGATTGTGAAAACGTTCTGTCGGCAACCACCTACACAGGAAGAAATGATCATCATGATAAAATAAGAGAAATCAGGGCTTACACAGAAACATTTAAGTGCTTGTTTTTCCCATGTGCCGTTCAAGAGTGGAACAGTTGAGAGACAGCTTGAAGGTGGTTCATTGAACCCTCTGCCAGGCACTTTATTGTGAATCGCAGAGTAATCACATAGATATATATGATGCAGTAGTGTGTCAAAATATGCACAACGCATCCTTCTGCTATGGCAGTGAGGAAATGGACTCACTTCCATGAAACAAAGCGGCAGTGGTACAGCTGCTGTCATTTTGTTTCTCATATTTTAATGGTACTCACTATAACACAATTCTACTATTACAGGTAAGAATCTTGTGCAGACATACTTCATTTACCTTGTACTTACATTTAAACCTGTAACTACCTGAAAAATAAATTAATGTGTAAGCATTATTGATATCAGTGAAAAATGGATTGTTCCTTTACTTGGATTTTTACATTGAATTAGTGCTTGTTTCTATTTTGTATGAATTGGGAAGACAATTTAGTCTTATGCTAAGAACATGACAGTTTTAATTTTCTTCCAAAGTAAGATTTACACAACAGTAAACATTGGATTATACATGCTGTTTGTAGTGAGTTGGGGGAAGAAAATTTTGTATCTTGTTCACTCATCACTGTAAACTGACCCAAAACATGTGATGAAGCAGCATCAGCTGTTGACTTCTGGATGACGAGTATGATGTATATTAATGTAGTATTAATCATGTGCTTTTAACATACTCTTTATCAGGAATTAACCTCACACAAACATGAAACAAAGTTCATGCAACTGGCATAAACACATCAGATGTACAAAAATGCTAGTAAAAACTCGCCGTTAGCAGTATTTTTTTATGTGGTACAGCATCTAAAAAGTTTAGCCAATAACCAACTAGGCAGGTTCAATACTGCTGCCAGAATTTCTGATCTAACCACCTAAATTAGAGACCATCTTATTTCCACTTAATTTGGTGGGAAATTTTTTAAGGAAATTTTTCAGATAGTGTCATTTTCCTAGAGCAAAGAAAAATTAAGTAATGTTATCCTAAAAACCCTTCCCCCATGAACCATAGACCTTGCCGTTGGTGGGGAAGTTTGAGTGCCTCAGTGATACAGATGGCCATACTGTAGGTGCAACCACAATGGAGGGCTATCTGTTGAGAGGCCAGAAAAACATGTGGTTCCTGAAGAGGGGCAGCAGCCTTTTCAGTAGTTGGAGGGGCAACAGTCTGGATGATTGACTGATCTGGCCTTGTAACACTAGCCAAAACGGCCTTGCTGTGCTGGTACTGTGAACGGCTGAAAGCAAGGGGAAACTACAGCCGTAATTTTTCCCGAGGGCATGCAGCTTAACTGTATGGATAAATGATGATGGCATCCAATTGGGTCAAATTTTCTGGAGGTAAAATAGTCCCCCATTCGGATCTCAGGGGAGGTACTACTCAGGAAGACGTCGTTATCAGGAGAAAGAAAACTGGCATTCTATGGATTGGAGTGTGGAATGTCAGATCACTTAATCGGGCAGGTAGATTAGAAAATTTTAAAAGGGTAATGGATAGGTATAGTGGGAATTAGTGAATTTCGGTGGCAGGAGGAACAAGACTTTTGGTCAGGTGAATACAGGGTTATAAATACAAAATCAAATTGGGGTAATGCAAGAGTAGGTTTAATAATGAATAAAAAAATAGGAGTTCAGGTAAGCTACAACAAACAACATAGTGAATGCATTATTGTGGCCAAGATAGACACGAAGCCCATGCCTACTACAGTAGTACAAGTCGATATACCAACTAGCTCTGCAGATAATGAAGAAATTGAAGAAATGTATGATGAGATAAAAGAAATTATTCAGGTAGTGAAGGGAGACGAAAATTTAATAGTCATGGGTGACTGGAATTAAAGAGTAGGAAAAGAGAGAGAAGGAAACATAGTAGGTGAATATGGATTGGGGCTAAGAAATGAAATAGGAAGCCGTCTGGTAGAATTTTGGGCAGAGCATAACTTAATCATAGCTAACACTTGGTTCAAGAATCATAAAAGATGGTTGTATACATGGAAGAATCCTGGAGATACTAAAAGATATCAGATAGATTATATAACGGTAAGATGGAGATTTAGGAACCAAGTTTTAAATTGTAAGATATTTCCAGGGGCAGATGTGGACTCTGAACACAATCTATTGGTTATGAAATGTAGATTAAAACTGAAGAAACTGCAAAAAGGTTGGAATTTAAGGAGATGGGACATGGATAAAATGAAAGAACCAGAGGTTGTACAGAGTTTCAGGGAGAGCATAAGGCAACAATTGACAAGAATGGGGGAAAGAAATACAGTAGATGAAGAATGGGTAGCTTTGAGGGATGAAGTAGTGAAGGCAGCAGAGGTTCAAGTAGGTAAAAATGACGAGGGCTAGTAGAAATCCTTGGGTAACAGAAGAAATATTGAATTTAATTGATGAAAGGAGAAAATATAAAAATGCAGTAAATGAAGCAGGCAAGAAGGAATACAAACGTCTCAAAAATGAGATCAACAGGAAGTGCAAAATGGCTAAGCAGGCATGGCTAGAGAACAAATGTAAGGATGTAGAGGCTTCTTTCACTAGGGGTAAGATAGATACTGCCTACAGGAAAATTAGAGAGACCTTTGGAGAAAAGAGAACCACTTGCATGAATATCAAGAGCTCAGATGGAAACCCAGTCCTAAGCAAAGAAGGAAAAGCAGAAAGGTGGAAGGAGTATATAGAGGGACTATACAAAGGTGACGTACTTGAGGGCAATGTTATGAAAGGGAAGAGGAAGTAGATGAAGATGAAATGGGAGATATGATACTGCGTGAAGAATTTGATAGAGCACTGAAAGACCTAAGTCGAAACAAGGCCCCAGGAGTAGACAACATTCCATTAGAATTTCTAACAGTCTTGGGAGAGCCAGTCCTGACAAAACTCTACCATCTGGTGAGCAAAATGTATGAGACAAGCGATATACCCTCAGACTTCAAGAAGAATATAATAATTCCACTCCCAAAGAAAGCAGGTGTTGACACATGTGAAAATTACTGAACTATCTGTTTAATAAGTCATGGCTGCAAAATACTGATGTGAATTCTTTACAGACGAATGGAAAAACTGGTAGAAGCTAACCTCGGGGAAGATCAGTTTGGATTCCGTAGAAATATGGGAACACGTGAGGCAACACTGACCCTGCGACTTATCTTAAAAGAAAGATTAAGAAAAGGCAAACCCACGTTTCTAGCATTAGTAGACTTAGAGAAAGCGTTTGACAATGTTGACTGGAATACCCTCTTTCAAATTCTGAATGTGGCAGGGGTAAAATACAGGGAGCGATAAGCTTTTTACAATTTGTACAGAAACCAGATGGCAGTTATAAGAGTCAAGGGACATGAAAGGGAAGCAGTGGTTGGGAAGGGAGTGAGACAGGGTTGTAGCCTCTCCCCAATGTTATTCAATCTGTATATTGAGCAAGCAGTAAAAGAAACAAAAGAAAAATTTGGAGTAGGTATTAAAATCTATGGAGAAGAAATAAAAACTGAGGTTCGCCGATGACATTGTAATTCTGTCAGAGACAGCAAAAGGCTTGGAAGAGCAGTTGAATGGAATGGACAGTGTCTTGAAAGGAGGGTATAAGATGAACATCAACAAAAGCAAAACAAGGATAATGGAGTGTAGTCGAATGAAGTCGAGCGATGCTGAAGGAATTAGATTAGGAAATGAGACACTTAAAGTAGTAAAGGAGTTTTGCTATTTGGGGAGCAAAATAACTGATGATGGTCGAAGTAGAGAGGATATAAAATGTAGACTGGCAATGGCAAGGAAAGCGTTTCTGAATAAGAGAAATTTGTTAACATCGAGTATAGATTTAAGTGACAGGAAGTCGTTTCTGAAAGTATTTCTATGGAGTGCAGCCATGTATGGAAGTGAAACATGGACGATAAATAGTTTGGACAAGAAGAGAGTAGAAGCTTATGAAATGTGGTGCTACAGAAGAATGCTGAAGATTAGATGGGCAGATCACATAACTAATGAGGAGGTACTGAATAGGATTGAGGAGAAGAGGAGTTTGTGGCACAACTTGACCAGAAGAAGGGATCGGTTGGTAGGACATGTTCTGAGGCATCAAGGGATCACCAATTTAGTATTGGAGGGCAGCGTGGAGGGTAAAAATCATAGAGGGAGACATAGAGATGAATACACTAAGCAGATTCAGAAGGATGTAGGCTGCAGTAGGTACTGGGAGATGAGGAAGCTTGCACAGGATAGAGTAGCATGGAGAGCTGCATCAAACCAGTCTCAGGACTGAAGACCAAAACAACAACAACATCCTAAAAGACAGATACATATAGACAAAGTCAGGTAAAACATAGTCCAAGTGGATATAGCTGAAAGAAAGCAAATTGTGCCAGATTTTTAATTTTTATATAAAAGCATTAATTACTTTGATTTGCATATTTAAGCAGTTTTGTTGCGTGCTTTAACACTTTTGTTACAGTTTCTAGGTGCTGTTGTAATTCTTTCAGTCACTATGGTTTGCACTGGAATATTGTCTGAAGAGCAGTTACATGCCTCACTGTGTCTTTGCTTTCCCCTTTACCCATATAGATACTTCCTAAGTTATCAGATATACCCAACTAATCATTAGCATTCTTCTGTGAGACTGTATTTCAAAAGTGTTATATTCTTCTCTGCACTGTCAGTGTTTCCCTAGCACAAAATTCCACACTCCAAATAAATTTCTTCAGGAGATCCTGACACTTAAAATTTTGATTTTGCCACAAGTTTTTCAGAGAAACTTCTACAGCTATTGGCAGTCTGCACTTTGTTCTCTTTGCTTTGGCCATACCCACTGACCAAATAACTCTGGGAGTGCATAGACTAGATTAAGAAATAAACTCTACAGCATTGCTTGCTTTAAGTTCATTTATATTACCTTCAAATTAGTTTTTTTTTTATATTGAACTGCTAGTAGAGGGATTTAATACTGCCAGTGTTTTAACTTTCTAGGCTGTTGCCAACATTATAAGCAAAATAAACTGCTTCACCATGTGCTTTAGGTTAGGATTTTCTTAAGTAAATGTTTGCTGTGGAGGTTTTGTAGGCATCAGTCCTCACTTTTCATCTATTGACTGACCAAAGATGACCACAATGTGGTAAAAATGAAAGTCTCCAAATTCTCCTATAAATTTTGCAAAAAAAAAAAAAAAATAAAAAAATAATCATCATCAGAATTTTCCTTTTTCCATTACATTATATTTTTGTGCAAAACTGAAAATATCCAAAATATCTGTGTCAGTGTAATAACTATGGTAAGTTTGCCAGGCAACTGCATAAAAATTATATTCTAGGCTATAAAATTGCCTCTGCTTCATAGATTAGGGTGCCAGTATGTTGTGAGACATCAGTCCTCTATTTACTGTTGTCAGTCATCAGTAATTCAGTAGGCTTAGATTCTGTTCAAAATGTGTGCTCAACTGATGGACTTCTTTTCAGGATCACAACAGTGAAAACTCACCAGTAACAGTATTACAAATAAATTTAAAGTGCTGTTGCAGTTTTTTTCTCCACCTATTGGTGTTGTTTAGTCAATTTATGGATAATCCATTAAAACTTTTCAAATTGAACTGCTGATGTTACATTATCACACCAATGCCCAATGTTTGAGCAATACTCATTTCGGTATTACTAAATCATTGCTCAAACAATGGCAATATTTTTTTCATCAGTAACAGTAGTACTTGGGCATTTAAGAATTAGAACAATGAGAAATCATTAATCTCCTTTGAATTTGTTTTAACATTTGTAGTTGATGTAGCGGGTTGCTTGTTCACCAAATGCATGTCCAAACTGAGCTTCATTGTTCAGGCATTATTGATTTAAAAATTGTAGAAAATAGTCCTGAATTGTTTAGGTAATTTTTGGTGTATGTTACCTTTAAATGATAATCCAAATGTTGGAGCAAATCAGGACAGAGCAGTAAGCTCAAAAAACATTAAAAACACTGGTTTACATTTCTCTGTGTCATTAGAATACTGGATTATTGACTAACAGCTTAGTTGTTATAGTCAAAACATATGAAGTGGGAAAGGGAATGGAGGTGTATTTGAATAACCATTATACAACCTTCACTGGGTGTAGTGAGAAAACCGTACTTCAGGATATTTCCCACAGCCTAGTTCATATAACCATGTAGAAAGCCTTAGTATAGTCAAAATTCAGTGCAAGACAGGATAATAAATTTGGAACTTTGACTGCTGTTGAATGGTATGGAATCAGTATTGAGTGACCTTGTAATCCACCCACATCCTTCAGTTTACTTTGATACTGACTATGATTAAGCTTACCTAGTTATCAGAAAGGCACAGATTCCAAAGAAAACAAACTGAAATGTGAAGATTAGTTCTACACTTCTCCACAAGTGGATACTATCTTAATAAATGGAAACACTCATAATTACAAATAAATTTTGAATAGTTGAATTAGTTATTAAAGAAACTGCAGTTAAATGAAACTTCAGTTATACAAAGAAATAAGGTTGCCAGTCCTAAAATTGATGACTACTGAAACCACTTACATTTGATTAAAGTTAAGTGTACATAAAAATTAGTAAAATGGGTATAGACAACAAGTCATGGCTCACAGGAAGTCATTAGAAAAATTGGAGTACATAATGAGCACTCAAGATTAAGCTCTTTGAGATCAAAACTGAATTACTGCATTGTGGCATAATTATAAGTGTATTGTTAAAGTTATCTTAACTGTTATTCCTTTTGGAAAATGAACCATTCAAAATACTTAAAATTCAGTGTTGGAAACATAGATATCAATCTATGTGTGCAGACAGGACAGACAAATGAAAATTTTTACCCACACCTGCCGCTCACTACGCGGATGCACCAACCACTACACCACACTGGTGCAGTGGCTTTGCACAACTGCAGACTACCCTAGCACATGTCTCCTCAATCGACATTCCTGTTCACACCTCAGCCCACATGGTATTCCCCCCAAACTTGACCAACATTGCACAGGTTCTCCAAATGTGTTGGAATAGCATCTCAGCATTGGACAAGGTGTGAATAGAAAACTGGATTGAAGGAGTCGGGCTAAGATAGTTTGTGCAGGTGTCCAAAGACACTGTGCAAGGATGGTGTAGTGGTAGTGCATCCGCATAGTGAAGCAGTGAGGAGAACTGGGCTCAAATCTTGGCCTCTCTACAAATTTTCATTTGCCACTTCAGTCTGTGTGCATGCATCGTAGATGTTTGAGACTTTGAAAGGTCAAGGTACCATTAGTGTAATTTGATAATGACAGCTGATGACAAATCATTAGAATACAAAGACACTGATATTCACATTTATCGAGACACATAAAAATCGTTAGT
This sequence comes from Schistocerca piceifrons, assembly GCF_021461385.2. Taxonomy (NCBI): domain Eukaryota; kingdom Metazoa; phylum Arthropoda; class Insecta; order Orthoptera; family Acrididae; genus Schistocerca; species Schistocerca piceifrons. The sequence goes on along the minus strand of NW_025728458.1, from coordinate 1,050,304 downwards.
ACGTTTGGCTGAGAGTTAAAGTAAACTCTTCTTCCACATTCAATATTTTTGGCAATTACCAAATGTTCCTTACAAAAGTTAGTAAAATCGATTGCAGTAAAATATTTGCATAGAGAATTTGATTAATCAACAAGAAATTGTTTCTCAACTTACATAACTGCCAGAGAGTAAGGCTAAGTTTCTCTCAAACTGAAGTTTCTGGAGCTCATGTGATTATCAGTGTTAAGGAGAACAGATTGTCGACCCTGGTTGTGGTAAGTTACATGGATCAGTAGCAACTGTAGAAGAATCATTAAGTATGTACAACTGTTTTGTCCAAAAATCTCCCCAGAGGATAGAAAGTCTTTCACAGAACTGAGTCTGAGATGGCTCAGCATTACTGTGAAGCTCCTGGCATCGTGTATTAGCTCAGCACAGTAATGTTAACTGTGGCTGCTCTTCCAGTTGTGAATTATTCTAGGCATACTTTGGCCAAACTATACTGGTACTTCAAAGTTCTGCTGAAGCCTCTTAATAAATTAACATTGTTCTCTGACCCAGCAGAATTATATTGGCTCTCTCATCCACAAAGTGTTACTGCCCTAGGTCACCATGCTGGAGGCATACTTACTGCCACCCTGTGTCACTTGCAGCTAGTTGGCATCTACAGGCTGTTCAGAAATTAAGTGCGAGAAGAACTGTAGGAATTGTTAAGTGTTGAGCTGCACTCACATTGTCCACAAAAAAAGGTGGTTAACAGTCACATAAGTTTAGAATTGCAAGGTAACAACAAAGTCAAATCTGAACACATTGGAGCCTATACTGTTCACCTGTGCAGACATCCTCGATAGCCAGGACCACCTTAGAAAAGTGGCTGATAAGTTGGCGGTGAAAGTAGGCTATTGTCAATGGACTCATTTCCATGAAACAAAAAGGCAGTGGTACAGCTACTGTCATTTTGTTTCTCATATTTTAATGGTACTCACTATAACATAATTCTACTATTACAGGTAAGAATTTTGTGCAGACATACTTGATTTACCTTGTACTTACATTTAAACCTGTAAGTAGCTGAAAAGTAAATTAATGTGTAAGCATTGTTGATATCAGGGGAAAATGGATTGTTCCTCTACTTGGATTTTTACATTGAATTAGTGCTTGTTTCTATTTGTATGAATTGTGTAGACAATTTAGTGTTATGCTAAGAACATGACAGTTTTAATTTTCTCCCAAAGTAAGATTTACACAACAGTAAACATTGGATTATATATGCTGTTTGCAGTGAGTTGGGGGAAGAAAATTTTGTATCTTGTCCACTCATCGCAGTAATGTTACCCAAAACGTGTGATGAAGCAGCATCAACTGTTGACTTCTGGATGCTGAGTATGATGTATATTAAGGGTGGTAGGACGTCAAATAGGCTGACTTTGGCCTGAGAGTCAACATAGGACATTTTAATTTCCAGTGTCTATAATGTTACAAATAAATTAATAAAACTTTGTCAGCAACACCAGGAAGGATTCAGGATTCACACACATTGCAGTGGAAGCTCAAAAACATAACAAAATAATTTATTTCTAAAAACAAAGATGATGAGACTTACCAAACAAAAGCGCTGGCAGGTCGATAGACACACAAACAAACACAAACATACACACAAAATTCTAGCTTTCGCAACCAATGGTTGCTTCATCAGGAAAGAGGGAAGGAGGGGGAAAGACGAAAGGATGTGGGTTTTAAGGGAGAGGGTAAGGAGTCATTCCAATCCCGGGAGCGGAAAGACTTACCTTAGGGGGAAAAAAGGACGGGTATACACTTGCACACACACACATATCCATCCGCACATACACAGACACAAGCAGACATTTGTAAAGGCAAAGAGTTTGGGCAGAGATGTCACTTGAGGCGGAAGTAAAGAGGCAAAGATGTTGTTGAAAGACAGGTGAGGTATGAGTGGCGGCAACTTGAAATTAGCGGAGGTTGAGGCCTGGTGGATAACGAGAAGAGAGGATATACTGAAGGGCAAGTTCCCATCTCCAGAGTTCTGACAGGTTGGTGTTAGTGGGAAGTATCCAGATAACCCGGACGGTGTAACACTGTGCCACGATGTGCTGGCCATGCACCAAGGCATGTTTAGCCACAGGGTGATCCTCATTACCAACAAACACTGTCTGCCTGTGTCCATTCATGCAAATGGACAGTTTGTTGCTGGTCATTCCCACATAGAAAGCTTCACAGTGTAGGCAGGTCATTTGGTAAATCACATGGGTGCTTTCACACGTGGCTCTGCCTTTGATCGTGTACACCTTCCAGGTTACAGGACTGGAGTAGGTGGTAGTGGGAGGGTGCACGGGCCAGGTTTTACACCGGGGGCAGTTACAAGGGTAGGAGCCAGAGGGTAGGGAAGGTGGTTTGGGGATTTCATAGGGATGAACTAAGAGGTTACGAAGGTTAGGTGGATGGCGGAAAGACACTCTTGGTGGAGTGGGGAGGATTTCATGAAGGATGGATCTCATTTCAGGGCAGGATTTGAGGAAGTCGTATCCCTGCTGGAGAGCCACATTCAGAGTCTGATCCAGTCCCGGAAAGTATCCTGTCACAACTGGGGCGCTTTTGTGGTTCTTCTGTGGGAGGTTCTGGGTTTCAGGGGATGAGGAAGTGGCTCTGGTTATTTGCTTCTGTACCAGGTCAGGAGGGTAGTTGCGGGATGCGAAAGCTGCTTTCAGGTTGTTGGTGTAATGGTTCAAGGATTCTGGACTGGAGCAGATTCATTTGCCACGAAGACCTAGGCTGTAGGGAAGGGACCGTTTGATGTGGAATGGGTGGCAGCTGTCATAATGGGGGTACTGTTGCTTGTTGGTGGGTTTGATGTGGACGGACGTGTGAAGCTGGCCATTGGACAGATGGAGGTCAACGTCAAGGAAAGTGGCATGGAATTTGGAGTAAGACCAGGTGAATCTGATGGAACCAAAGGAGTTGAGGTTGGAGAGGAAATTCTGGAGTTCTTCTTCACTGTGAGTCCAGATCATGAAGATGTCATCAATTAATCTGTACCAAACTTTGGGTTGGCAGGCCTGGCTAACTAAGAAGGCTTCCTCTAAACAACCCATGAATAGTTGTTGAGTGTCGTATCTCAGTTCTAAAGGTATATCTAATTTATTTGTGGACATGCATTTATATCATATGCACCATATTCTGTGAATTTATGATCTGCATTTAACCGTGTGCAACTACATACTTGTTTCAATGTTCTGAAAACACAGCAATGGATAGGAATCTGCTAGAAATTGCTACAGCAATGATAGCAATCGCTGCACTGGAAGTGGAAAAGAAGGACAGAAGAGGCAGAAAAAGAGGTTGTTGGGCTCGACATTGGCTGCAGAGACGTGAAGAAGGGAGGGGTATATACAACATGCGATGAACAAAATGGAACCAGAGGACCCCAATGAATTCTGCAATTTTGTAGGCATGGACAAGTCATGTTATGACAAATTGTTGTCGTTCATCAGTGATAACATTTGTCACAAAGACCCCGTCATGAAGGAATCAATTTCTCCTAGTCGAAGGTAGGATTGTATGTACTGCAATATACCATATTGTTAGGATTACAATTTTTGTGTGTGTACTGTCTGTATTTACTTTGTGGTGATTTCTTCAACAATACTGCAAGTGGGTTGTCATTTAGAGTCTGAGAATACCAACAAAGTTTCGTTCATTGGTAGGGTACAATCAGTGGCACTGTAAACATAACTGGAAAAGTGTATTTGAATGCATACCAGTTGCACATATTAACTTTTACTAAGACCAAATGGAATGTTTATGTGCCCTTCCACTACATCATTAAGCTGCTGAAGAGCACTTTTATGCTAAATTATTTACGGTTTACACAGAAAAATCACAGTAATCTAGCACTGTTAGTATTATTTTTGGCCACTTATTTGTAATTCAAATGCATTATATCCTGTAGCAGTTATGTTTTCCAGATTTCACCGAATTCAGGCAACTTTGCACATTGATGTATACAGCGGGATTTTGAGTGGTAATTTAGATTGCATTTGTTCTTTTAATATTTGATTACTCCTAACTGCAGTATCGTTATATAATTTGTATATATATCACTATTCATTCTGCAACCATCAATGTAAATAAGTCTTCTGGATAACCTTGTAACAGCTCAATTTGGCTTTTGAAAAGGCTTCTCTACTGAAGATGCAATAATCTCATAAATTGTTGTAAAACTAACTAAAAAATCTAATAGGCATTTTTTGTGATCTTGTATAGGCCTTTGAATGTGTAGATTATAAAATTCTGCTAGGGAAAGTAATATGGTATGGGAGTAGTGGTCTCCCCCACATACTGACAGTCATATCTTAACACTGGAAAATGGAGGCTACTAAATAAAATGGGAATAAGAATAAATTGACAGTGGGAAAATATTAATATGCTGTTCTGCTAAGTTTAGTGCTTAGCTGACACCTGTTCCTGGTCTACACAAACAATTTATAAGAAACATGTGACTTCAAAATCTCTAATGTCTGCTGATGGCGCTACTGTACTGATAAAATGTCCAAACATATCAATACTAGAGTCAACCAGCAGAATAATAAAGGCCTACAGCTGGTTCACAGCCACTACCTTTAACCTTAATATGAAATTACAAACATATCAAAATGACTTAACAGGTACCAGAAGTAGTGATTAATAGGGAATTCAGTTTATAAGACTCCAAATGTTAAGTTTGTGGGCATTAGATGGATAATTAACTGAGATGTTACAAGCATGGTGGATATGTAACCATTTTACAAACTGTGCAGTAACAGCATATTAGGAAATTGCTAATTTAACATCTTGCAGAAGTTTCAAAGACCTAGGGATTCTTACATGCCAATAATAATAACACCAAATAGTATTTAGTTTGAACTCAGTAATTCACAGCCACAATACTAAAGGTAACAGAGAGGAGTTTTACATTATAATGTAGTAGCATCTAACAAGTTACCAGTGGACATCAAGCAGGAGACTGAAAATTTGATATATTTAAATATAAAGGAAATGAGTGTTTCTTTAGCCACTCTAAGATACTTGAATACTGGGACCCCAGAATGTGATTTCTGCATAACAGTAATGTTAGTATTAGGGTGCAACCTTACTTTGCCTGTATATAGACAGCTTATACTGGTTTGTGTGAGGTATTATACAGCAGCAGCTGAGCAATGAAGCAGTTGTCTTTCTCAAAAAAGGTGTTTTATTGTAACATACTTATATAATCTACAAATAATTACCATAACCGAGTAGATTGATGCTAGTCATCATTTTGTTGCTAGTATAGAATATAGAAGCAGCCAGCATATATTGCTTCTGCCTCTTGTACATGTCTTGAGTCATTCAGTATTGGATCTATTGAACTTGATGTGTGAATGAATAAAAATTTTTTTACAGGCTTGCTGTTACTCTCAGGTTCTTGGCAACAGGGGAAAGTTACAAGAGTTTGTCATTCTTGCACAGAATATTTGTGCCGAGTATTTCACATATTATCATGCAAGTATGCACAGCAATTCGAGATGTACTGAAAGATAAATATTTGAAGGTAAGTGTGTTCTTTAAAGCTATAGTTGAAGTATCGTCCCACCAAAACCAATATCCTCCATCATTACTGTGAAAACAATGTCATCAATATCTCACTGCTGTCACCATTCTGTAGGCTCCAACAACAGAAAGAGATTGGCAGCTGACTGATGACATGTTTGATGAACTGTGGCAGTTCCCAAATTGCTTAGGTATGTTACTTAATCAAGGAATTTACATTTTGTGTAGTTTATTATAACTGTCTCCAAATAAAATCTACTTAAACAAAATTGACAAATCATCTCTGTTGTTTTATTGACAGGTGCAATGGATGGGAAACATGTTGCGATTGCTGCACCAAGATCAGCTGACTCACTTTATTATAATTACAAAAAATTTAATAGCATTGTATTACTAGCAATCGTTGATGCTAAGTATTGGTTTTCTCTGATTGACATTGGGTGCAATGGGCGAGTAAGCGATGGAGGAGTCTTTCAGCAATGTAAAATAAGCTCTGCACTAAGGGAAAATTGGTTGCAAGTTCCACAAGAAAAAGTGCTAAAAAACAGCAACATATCTCTTCCACATGTTGTTGTGGCAGATGACGCTTTCAGACTCCAGTCATACAGCATGAAGCCCTATAAAGAATATAAAAATGAAACTCACAAAAATGTTTTCAATTACAGATTATCAAGGGCAAGATGAGTTGTTGAAAATGCCTTTGGTATTCTGAGCAACCTTTTCTGAATATTACTGACAACTATTAAACTTGCTGTAGACAAAGTGGAATTAATTACGGAAACACTTTGCATTTTACATATTTTTTTAGATTGATGAAACAGACAGCACATATATGTCAACCAGAGACGTGGAAAACACGGAGTCTTGTACGATGGAGGAAGGGTCATGGCGTGCTGGTGCTCTGTGGGGTAGCATACACCAGCAGAACTGCGAAGCAAGCAAAGGAAGTCTGTGAATACTGTGAATATTTTAATATGAGTGTTTCTGTCCCTTGGCAATGGAGTCAATTAAAAACTTCAATTTTTGAATGGTAATGTATTTTCAAAGTAATAAATACTAAATGAATACAATTCAACAATTATCATCCATTATTTGAGCTTCCATGATAAATTTCAGTATCTTATGTTTTGTGTCTCTCACAGTCATTGGATTTCTTATTCTGGACAACTCTTCAACAATGAAGTGTCCCAAAGCATCATGTGGAGACGGGTCTAATGCCTTTTTGGTTAATTTTGAGTTTAAGTTCTCCAGTACTGTATTTAGTAAGGGATTACTATCACTCTTTCTCATCTTCCGAACTTTTGGTGTAGTGGAATATGCACCAGAAACCACTGGAGTACTAGGCACCTCAAATTCATCACTGTCGTTAACTACCACCACATCCATATTCTGTAATGAAAAATGGCATTAGTGTTCAAGAGGACTGTTTAAGTTTGTTTAATTTCATTAATGGCTACTGTTATCAATAAAAGTAACGCTGGGAGGTTAAGATTTAATCTCTGTTATTTGCAACTTATTTGTGTAGGAGGTTATGAACATTACCTCAAGCGAGTCTTTTACTTACATCAATTGTGATATCTGGGCGTTCACTATTTGATGTACATGGTGGGCTATCGATCTAAGGGAAAAAATGTTTCAGTATATCAATTATTACTTACTGTACAATAAAAAGGAAAAATGTTATGGCCTGACTTACATTACTACTCTCATCATAAAAAATTATGATCTCAGTCCTGTTGATTTCTATCACTGAGTTGTCAGGCATCTTCCTAGTCCTCGGGATTTCTGTACCAGAGTTGTGAGGCACCTGTAAAATTCCCTCATTTTAGTTGTGTATTAGACCTAAGGTTGCTTTGAGCATGGCTGCAGAGAGGAAAAACCAGTAACTATATGACCCAATGTTGTATATAATATTTTATCAACATATAACTGAAATTGTTCCAAGCAGATCTAATAATGTGACATTTAATGAAACATGACTGATGACTTACAAGGAGGCTAATCAACTGAACTGACTACATAAATACTGAAGAGTTTTATTCTGCTGTTTTTTCATTAAACATTTAATTGTAGCAAACTGGAATTCATTTCTACATTAAATGGATCACAAGGCCACATATATCAAAAGAGAATTTACAAATTGATGAGCCTTATTGATAACACATTTGGTCACTGTGTATTGACAATATCATATATCATTATCCATCCGAACAACCACATTTATCACAAATGTTACCCAAAATTTTACTGAAATCAAGTCTTCATGCCATGAACAATTACTCAACATACTTGTGCTCTAGTTTTCTACTATCCACAGTGAGTGATGTTAAGCTGCTATCTGGTCTGGTTACACATTAATGAAGGTCTCACTAAACAAAACTCATCAAGAATAAGCTGTTTTTGTAAGCAGTCAACATGAATATTATACTGCCTAGTCCACTGAGAACTGTGAGCTAAGTGACAATGACATTGATGTTGGTGGCACTGAGTTATCCAAAACTGCTAACATTGGAGAAGACCCTGTGGATTCCCTGTCAGATTATAAGTGGGCTTTGCAGCTGAGAGACACCCCCATACTATTTAACCATAACATACCAGAATACTCTCCTTCCATCGCCACCAACCCAACAGAGAACTGCCTAGTTGCTGGAGGAAAGCCCAGGGTACATTGTGTAGGTACTATCCCATGGAGTAAAATACATTATCAGACAAATTGTTTTATTCACTTTAATCCCACCACACTACCAAAGAAATGTAACACTCAGGGGGTACATTGAACACCCATATAGTGACTCCTATTCCTGGTAATGTTGTGGCCCACAAGTCTTCACACTTGTTGGTTATGGTCGAGGTATTACATTAACATGTTGCAGGTTAAAAAGAAAGTCACATGTGGTGCATACCACACATTTTGTTTGCATTCACAAATGTCAGCTCCCCAAACTTTCAATGAAACTGACACCACATAATCTAAACCAGACCTCGGGCTATGTTACACATCAGTATGCCAACACAACCAAGAAATCGTGTAAATGGGGAGTGGGGGGTGGAGGGGAAGAAGGGAGATGAGGGGAATTAGCACTAAAACACTAACCCTTTGTCACCAATATTTCTCTGTTTTTAAAAGTAATGCTAAGTCTGAGTACAATGCCAGTAGAGAAATCTCTGGACAGTAATGTAGTGGAATTGCAAAGTAAACTAAATCTAGAGTATATCCAGGATCTAGGCTGGGAAGGAGGAAGGATAGCACCTGATAATAACCTACGGCCACAATGAGAGGCTTGCTATGAATCATGCATTAATGTAGGTTCTAAATAAATAAAGAAGACCTTCTGAAGGAATGAACAATGATGATCACATAAATAGCTCAACAACTGAAGTAAAGGTGATGTGGAATATTGAGTTTGTTAATGGTAAGTTAAGTAGTGGCTGTCATGTCTTAAGAACTGAAAAATCTTGTACCACAGTCTAAACAGTTATGAGCACTTAGAATGTTACACTCAGTTGTGCCTAAATTAAAATGTAATATTCTTAGGACACTATCCAGTAAGGTGAATACTTTTAAATACAGAATAAAACCTCCAGAATGAATGGAATTAAATAAGGAAATTAAATTTGTTTTCACAGCACTTGACATACTTTCTCTGCCAAGCATTTCTATTTGCCAAACATTTCAACTCTTTAACATATATTTAACTGGTAAAGAAGCTGATCATTAAAGTAACACCATGCTCAGCATAAACCACCACACAAGAAAACACTTGTTTACAGTGCCAGTGCAGATTACACTGCTAAACTCACTGAGAAATCTACCTGTGATATAAACTACATTAAAAAAACACACGCAGTCCACTCAGTCCATAAATATATGCACTTTTATTGCACAGTGTTCAATTTTCTATTCCTGTATGGTTCATTTAAATGTACAAGCTGAGCATGAATTGTAAAGTTAGATGTAAAATACATGTTTCATTCATGAAGCATGTTAAGAAATTAATTCTGCAAAAAGTAGTGTACAAGTTCAGTGAATCTGGCAAGATATATCTGCAGCAGTTACTGCTGTTATAGATGCAATGGACAAATACACATACTAAATAGAGCTAATGTTCTATAACTGCCAGCTATGCTACATTCACTGAACGCCTCTGGAGTTACTGCTTCAAGTAATATATTCAGTTACTCAGTAAACGTTAACTACATTTTTCTTTAATGATAATACATGCAATTTCAGCTCTCTCTTCTTCCTACATTTAATAGCTTATCTCAAAACTATGCTCAACATTTTATTTAAAATTCACTAAAATCTTTTTCTTCATTTCAGGGCAGCACCAACAGCATTAACAAACTTAACATTGTCAATAAAAAGCACTGTTACAAACTGCTGTGTATGAGAATAAAAAGTTAACTAAAAATACTTACAACACTGTTCGGAATGTTACACCGGCTTTCGCGTGGTGTAATGAAGTCTTTCAGGAAATGTAAAACATCAAACTACCAGACTCTTGGCCTGTATACGGCACTGGATGAGCCACTGCTCTCGTTCTGATGTATTTTCTTCAGTTCAGCGCCATAGTGAGACCACAAAGTTGAGAATTTGTCCTTGCAGTCATCAGCGGTAATGCCTTGCAAGACTTTGGCCACTTTTGTTGCTACATGTTCCAAACACTCTTTCCTTGCATTCTAGAAAAAATACAAGATTTGTCGATAATACTTCTCTACACGTTTATGTATCTACTTGCACCTATAAGTAGTATAAAGATACAAGGACCACAAAGAACGTTACAGAAGTTACAAGTTTACCTTGTTGGGGTACAGTGAATGTTCTGCATCTATTAGAACGTTTTTGCCCTGATATGCAGAAATCAAGGCAGTGATGAAATTCCTTGTCCATTCCATTTTTAAAAAATAACATGAAATTATAAAATACAAATAATTTATATACATATATACTGTGACAATACCAAAATATGAGCAACATTTATTAACAATTGATGATGGATACTCACTATGAGAATTGTGCTCAAAAATGTTCTGTCTGTCTTTTGCTGTAAATCCACAACTGTAAACAAATATGGCACGCCTATGCCTTCTGTGCATGCGCAGTATTCCGCATTCTCCGAATTTTAGAACTCCGCACTCGGCATAGAAAATATTAGATACAGGCTCCCAGGTAGGCGTTTGATACAGTTCCGCACTGTCGCCTGATAAACAGAGTAAGAGTCTACAGAATATCAGAACAGCTGTGTGGCTGTAATGAAGAGATTTAGCAAACAGAACACAGCATGTTGTTCTCAATGGAGAGACGTCTACAGACGTCTAAGTAATCTCTGGCATGCCACAGGGGAGTGTTACGGGCTCATTGCTTTTCACAATATATATAAATGACCTAGTAGATAGTGTCAGAAGTTCCATGTGGCTTTTCGCAGATGATGCTGTAGTATACAGAGAAGTTGCAGCATTAGAAAATTGTAGCGGAATGCAGGAAGATCTGCAGCAGAAAGGCACTTGGTGCAGGGAGTGGAAACTGACCCTTAACGTAGAGAAATGTAATCTATTGTGAATACATAGAAAGAAGGATCCTTTATTGTATGATTATAAGATAGCAGAACAAACACTGGTAGCAGTTACTTCTGTAAAATATCTGGGAGTATGCGTACAGAACAATTTGAAGTGGAATGATCATATTATTTGGTAAGTGTGATAGCGTTACGGAGATGTTTAGCAAACTCGAGTGGCAGATTCTGCAAGACAGGTGTTCTGCATCACAGTGTAGCTTGCTGTCCAGGTTTCGAGAGGGTGCATTTCTGGATGAGGTATCGAATATATTGCTTCCCCCTACTTATACCTCCCGAGGAGATCACGAATGTAAAATTAGAGATATTCGAGTGCCCTCCACCACACACCGTTTGGTGGTTTGTGAATTATAAACGTAGATGCAGATGTAGGTGATCATTGACGTCACTGATCCGCTCGAGTCGTGGTTGGCTCCTGATTTACACGCAGACCCTCGAAGCACACACTCGAATCGAGTAGTCAATTTTCAGCGGAAAGTCGTCCGTGTAAAACAGGTTTTATTAACTGTGAAGCTGCTGGCATCATGTATTAGCTCAGCATAATAATGTTAACTGTGGAATCTCTTCCAGGTGTGAATTATTCTTGGCATACTTTGGCCAAACTGTACTGGTCCTTCAAAGTTCTGTTGAAGCCTCTTAATAAATTAACATTGTTCTCTGACCCAGCAGAATTGTATTGGCTCTCTCATCCACAAAGTGTTACTGCCCTAGGTCTCCATGCTGGAGGCATACTTACTGCCACCCTGTGTCACTTGCAGCTAGTTGGCATCTACAGGCTGTTCAGAAATTCCTGTGACAAACTTCAAGGACCTGTAGGGGGAGTGGATAAACAATATTTTGAATATCAACCTGTCAGGAAACATATTGTTTCTGTTCTAAGACAGCTTGAGTGAAAGGAAGTGCAACTCATGATAATTGGAAATGGTCCTGCAACCTCAATCTTCCTAAAAACTTGTCAGACCAGTTCTTGAAAGCTGTATCACTGAATGTCTGTCACGAAATGTGGTTTCAGCATGATGGGCACCACCTCATCTCAGACATGCAGCTCACACACACATCAACAGACAATATGGTTTAGTGAAAAATGGATAGGCTAAGTTGGTCCAACCGCTTAGCTGACACAATTGACAGATTTAATTCCTGTGGACTATTTTGCATGGGGTCATATGTAAAGTTTTTGACTCCCGTAGAGACAGGAGGAGGATCTACTGGCATGAGTTCTGGCTGTTGCACCAGAAACTGAAGAGACATTAGTGGGATGGAGCATACAACATGCTTCAGAAGTACAATGTCAGTAACATTAGTGGTCACAACATTGAGTTGCTGTCATAATCCATCGGTACTGTCTTTTAAGTACATTATGCTGGGTTCTTTTTCGTTTCGGAATAATGTAAACACATAATGTAAAAAGTGTTAATACAAATGTGCTAAAGTGATAAATGGATGTTTTGTTAAGTTTCCTTTTGAATTTTTATCTAATAATTATACTGCATCACACCTAATTAAATTCATCTACCAGAAACAGAAGAGCTAGACATCTGAAATGAAACTATTGCACAACAGAAACAGCATGTTTCCAGACATGGGTTGCTATTCAAAATGTTACATACTCAATCCCCTCTAAAAGTTCTCAAAGTTTGTAATGGGAATTTTGATCCCCTACTCTTTTACAGTTTACTGTTCTGCAGACGCTGTATTCCATGCTCTTATGTCAAATATCTCTCCCTTCAGTCCAGACTAGAGTATAGACTTTATATAAAGAAACATCTCTGACACAGCCAATGTGTCTACTTCACAGCAAATTAAAAAAAAATGTTGCTTACAAGAAATCATAATACTGAAATTAATTTCTGACAAATGAAGACATTTACATTTGTGGAAGAGTACTGAATACAAAACAGTACTGTATCAGTGTCACTGTTCTGTTGTTAACTTTAGAGGAAACTGTTTCTTCTACAGTATAAGGAAGAACACTTTGATTCCAATTTTTGTGTATAGTTTCGAAAAGAAAAATTAAGTTTTGGTGAAATATATGAGAAAGGATCTTTGGCTTTGATTTTCGCTGGGTGTAGGCCAAGAGCCAAAGGTTTGGGTTGTCAATCCCCAGTCATTTTAAAAATTTTTCATTTGTTGCCCCTTTCACCTTTACCAGAGATTTATTAGTGGGGAAAATGTCCTTTTGCTCTGTGACGTGGTGTTCATATTTGGGTCACAGACAGTTTTCTGTTAATGGGTTCAATAAGGATTATGGAGTTAGCACAGTTGGCACAGAGAAGTGTAAATTGACATGGTTCAAAATTTATAGGTTTGAGTCTACCAGAAGACCTGGCATTGGACCTCATAATGGGCAACATCTACTTCACCAATGGTGAGGAGAGCTACATTGGAGTCTGCACAAAAACTGGGACAGAATGCACTGTGCTCATGAACGAGGATGTCCAGAAGCCAGAGGAATGTCTCTTGTGACATGGAATAGGTAAGGGTGGAAGTGCTGCTCTTGCTATGTCACGTTACAGCTAGGCTGATATGTAGGTATCTCTTCAATGGATGTGAGGATACTATGAGATGTTTAGCACCTAACCTTCCTAATAAGGTACATGGCACACTCTTTTAACTGCCTGTCATGATGGGCAAAAAATGCCTCCAGATCACACTATGCAAGCATCTTCATCTCTCTATATGCTACGTCCATTTGAACATACTAAACTGTATTCAAGCCTTGGTCTCTCTTTTATTATTATGCTCTTACATTTCCTTCCAGTGCCAAATTACTCTGATGCCTCAGTATGATCCTTCCATGTAATCACTTTACAAATGCTAGAAACGTAGGTTTGAAACAAATACTAACAAAGAGATAGAGGGGCTGGCCAGTACTTACCTCAGCTCAGTACAGACAATAGATACACAAAACAGAACAGAACATTTTTATCCTATCTTTTGGAACTTTGTTCCTTCGTCAGGGAGGAGAGAGGGGAAAAGAAGGGGAAGAAGGGAAAGTGGATTCAGTTACTCACAACCCAGGTTATGAAGCAACAGGAGAAAGGTAAACAGGGAGGGTAGCAAAGATGGAGGTATGGGTGTCAGAGGGAAGCCATAGATATTCTACTGTAAGTACTGTGCCAGCTTCAAACCAAAGAGGATGCATATACAAGTGAAGAGGTATATAGTAAAAGATAAACACAACTATGTAGGATGAAAAGATGTGTGAATGGCTAAAGAGGAAAGGGAAAGAGGAGAAGACTGAAGAGTAAATGGGAGTGAGGTTGGATAACATAGGTTCAGTCCAGGGGTTTGGTGGGATGAAAGAATGTGTTGCAGTGCAAGTTCCCATCTCCGCATTTCCAAGGGATTGGTGTTGGGTGGGAGAAGCCAAATGGCATTTACAGTGTAGCAGGTTCCTAGGTCCCGAGAATTATGGTGGAGGGCATGCTCCACTACTAGGTATTGGACACCTCCTAGGCGGACAGTTCGTCTGCACCCGTTCATGCGCTCAGCCAGTTTAGTTGTCGTCATACCTATGTAAAAGGCTTGGCAGTGCAGGCATGTCAGCTGATAAATGACATGTGTTGTTTCACATGTGGCCCTGCCTTTAATTGTGTATGTTTTACCAGTAGCGAGGCTGGAGTAGTTGGTTGTGGGGGGATGCATGGGGCAGGTTTTGCAGCGTGGTCGGTTACAGGGGTAGGAACCGCTGGGTAGAGAAGGTGGTGTGGGAATATTGTAGGGTTTGACAAGGATGTTACGGAGGTTGGGGGGGGGGGGGGGTGATGAAAGGCAATTCTGGGTTGTGTGAGGAGAATATTGTCAAGGGATGATCTCATTTCAGGGCTTGACTTGAGAAAGTCATATTCCTGGCAGAGTAATTTGTTGATGTATTCGAGGCCAGGATAATATTGGGTGACAAGGGGGTGCTTCTGTGTGGTCTGGTGATAGGAACATTCTTGTGGGATGGGGAGGAATGTATTGCTCGGGAGATATGTTTGTGGACAAGGTCTGCAGGATAGTTGCGGGAGAGGAAAGCACTGGTCAGGTTTTTGGTGTAATTGTTGAGGGATTCGTCACTGGAGCAGATACGTTTGCCATGAATACCTAGGCTGTAGGGAAGGGAGTGTTTGATGTGGAATGGATGGAAGCTATCAAAGTGAAGGCACTGTTGTTTGTTTGTGGGTTTGATGTGGACAGAGGTGTGGATGTGAGCTTCAACAAGATGAAGGTCAACATCTAGCAAGGTGGCTTGGGTTTTGGAGAATGACCAGGTGAAATTCAGATTCGAAGAGGAGTTGAGGTTATGGAGGAAATTAAGGAGTGTTTCTTCACCATGAGTCCAGACCACAAAAATGTCATCTATAAACCTATACCAGGCCATAGAAAGCAGCTGTTGGGTCTTGAGGAAAGCCTCTTCCATGCGGCCCATGAAGAGGTTGGCATAGGATGGAGCCATCCTGATTCCCATGGCCGTTCCCCTGATTTGTTTGTAGGTCTGGACTTCAAAAGTGAAGTAATTATGGGTGAGGATGAAGTTGGTAAGTGTTATAAGGACCGAGGTTTTTCGAAGATCTTTGGGTGGGCATTGGGAGAGATAGTGTTCAAGGGCAGAGAGACCATGGGTATGTGGGATGTTTGTGTAAAGGGATGTAACATCTATGGTGACAAGAAAGGTTTCAGGTGGGAGGGGAGTGGGAATGGATTTGAGGCATTCGTGGAAGTGGTTTGTGTCTTTGATATAGGATGGGAGTCTGCGGGTGATAGGTTGGAGGTGTTGGTCTACCAGAGCTGAGATACGTTCTGTTGGGCCTTTGAAGCCTGTCACAATGGGACAGTCAGGATGGTTCTCTTTGTCGATTTTGGGTAATAGGTATAAGGTAGGGGTATGTGACTCAGGTGGAGTGAGTAGGTCTATGGAGGCCGATGTGAGGCCTTGTAAGGGACCCTCGATTTTTAGGATTTTCTGCAGCTCAGTCTGGATGGGAGGAATGGGATCCTGGGTAACAGCTTTGTAGGTTCAGGTGTTGGAGAGTTGACGCAGTCCTTCTGCCACCTACTCCACATGGTCAAGTACCACAGCTGTGGAGCCTTTATCTGCCGGGAGGATGACAATAGAGTGGTCTGTTTTCAGCTCCTTAATGGCACGGGATTCAGCTGGGGTGATGTTAGGGGGTTGTCGGGATGTTCTTCAAAAAGGACTGGGAGGAAACACTGGATGTGAGGAATTCCTGAAATGTCTGCAAGGGATGGTTTTGGGGGAAGGGAGGAGGATCCCTTTGAAAAGACAGTCGGAGCTGTTCTAGACAGGGTTCAACACTGGGTCTACTATTTGGGGGCTGTGTTTGGGTGGTCAAGTTGAGGTTCCGGGTGAATGAGAGAAGATCTTTAACCAGGGCAGTGTGGTTGAATTTAGATGTGGGGCTAAAGGTTAAGCCTTTTGATAGAACAGATATCTCTGGAGGAGAGAGGGATCTGGATGAGAGGTTTAGAACTGAATTGGGACTGGTGATATGAGGCATTTGACTGTGGTTATAGTTGAGATTTGGCCTGTGTGGGGTATGTGCTGGGATTGGGAGATTGAGTAGGGTAGCCAGGCTAGGTTTGTTGGCTATGAGGGGGGTTTATGGAAGGTGCTGTTGTGTTTGGTGTTTGTGAGGGATAGGGAGACGGACCCCACTTCCCAAGTGTTGCACTAGCACTATGGATAGTTTTTTCAGGTGGTGTGTGGTATGCAATTCAAGTTTACAGCTTGCTTCTAGGATGATGTTCCTGAGTGTGTTCTCCAAGCAGGGGTCTGAGAGGTGGAGGACTTTGATAAGAGATAGGAGCCATTGGGAGTGGGGGTTAGACGAAATAGTGCAGAGATTCAGGACAAGTTGGGTAAGGGCTAAGGACTGAAGGTTCTGGAAGTCTGGGAGAGACTGGTGGAAGGAGAGATTGCACCAAGGGATGGGAACTTTTAAGGTAAGTCCTTTAGGGGTAATTCCAATGTTTAAGCAGGACCGGAGGAAAAGTATGTGGGGTTGCAGTTTGGCTACAGTGAATGCATGATTCCGGAATGAATGTAAATTATGTGATACAGGATTAGGGTACACAGTGGGTAACTGGTGGATAGGGAAATTAAATAAATAAAGTTAAAATAGTAATAATAAGAAGGAATAAAACAAGGAGGGAAGGACGAGAAAGAAAATGTGTTGGTAATGTTCAAACGTAGGTTTGGCTTTCCTTAATCTACTTTCTAAGATAAGATAAT
The DNA here is from genome assembly GCF_021461385.2 of Schistocerca piceifrons. Lineage (NCBI taxonomy): Eukaryota > Metazoa > Arthropoda > Insecta > Orthoptera > Acrididae > Schistocerca > Schistocerca piceifrons. Next base: position 1,032,928 of record NW_025728458.1, on the reverse strand, counting down.
GTGTTGATAAAGAAATTTAACTCCAAGGAAAGCTTTTCTCGCTGTACACAAACTGCATTTTATATCTTCTGTATTTCTGACATTGCCAGTAACTTTACTACACCTTTCTCATATCTGAAGCTAACCTCTCATCTCTCTAGTGTTGTACTTTTAGTCTTAAAGCCTCTTTCCAAGGAAGTATCAATCACTGTTTTTAAATACTTGCCATCTGGTGGAATTTAAGTATCATTTAAATGTTTTATTTTTCTTTTCCATATTTTTGTTTTTCTTGCATGTACAGACTAAAATGTGTGGGCTACAACACTTTACTCCTTTAAAATCGCTTCCTATCAGCTTCACTTTATGTATTTTACCTCTTAAGGATGCAGTAAGTTTCCTGTAAGTTATAAGATAACTGAAGAATTTGAATAATTTTATAGCATCAGTTGCCACAAAATAATCCTTAACTAAGAATTGGCACTACCAGTCTGCATGTAACTTTCCTATTAATGACAAATAAAAGTTGTGGGCAACATGTCATCATCATAACTGAGACAAATATTTTTCATAAAGTACTATGAGACAAGCAAAAAGTCTTGAATATATAGGAACACTGAAGTGTTGAAACATCAGATGATCAATCTGAAGCAACTGACAATTGTGTTGGTTTCTCTGCAGATGGTAAAGACTTAATTTTGTTCTTGGGGAATGGAAAATGCAGTGGAACTTTAAGTCTTGGTATGCAGTCCACAAAGAATAAAAAATGTAAATTTCACTTAGGATTGCCTTTGTAAAAGTGGGTTAAAGAAAGCCAATGAAACTTTAATGTTTAAGTATTAGCTAGATACAAAGACCACATTAAGTTCTTCTGTGCAATACAGCAGCTATATATGAAGGTGGAATAATTATACTGTCTATTAAATAAGACCCACAAGATACTACAGTTTAACTTAGACATCACATGTGAACCTTCCTCCGCATTCAAATTTTTTCCTGCCAAGAGGATTATTATAAGAAAATGAAATCTTAGATGGTGGTGAAAGAATGCATAAGAGCATTCAAAATGCCAAAACTACATAAGTTCTTGACGTTTCTCATTTTCATTGGCAACTCATATAGTTGGCTATTAAAAGGTCCCCTTGGGGTGGTCTGTGTGGTGTTAGCTTTGCAAAATTTCCTGTGGCCTAAAGATGTCTCCTGATGAACTAAAATGACTGCTTGGTGCTGAAGTACCTCTACAATACAAATTTTTGCACTAATAGAGAATAAAAAAATCATTCAAATGGCTCTGAGCACTATAGGACTTAACTTCTGAGGTGATCAGTCCCCTAGAACTTAGAACTACTTAAACCTAACTAACCTAAGGACATCACACACATCCATGCCCGAGGCAGGATTCAAACCTGCAACCGTAGCGGTCGCGCAAATCCAGGCTGAAGCACCTAGAACCACTCGGCCACTCCGGCTAGCAATAGAGAATATCCTATATATAAAATATAAATAAAGTATAATCTTAAACATTAAATTATTGGTGCATATCTCCATTTACAGATAAGGATACAGAAAGCTTGGCACTTCTAATGCTTATGGTGAAAAGGTCCCAAATTTAGTTGAACAAAATTGTGTACTCTCACACATTTTCTGAAAGCACACATTTACCATTTGCTGAACAGATAAATGTTCCATCTTTCTTACATGTATTTAGTTCCTGTTATAAGTGAATTTGAAATAAACTATTGATACATAAGATATTTTCACCACCTGCCAATATTGTTTGGACTGTGAACAATTTTCAGTACTTTCAAAACTGCTACAGTAAAACAGCATCAAACCAAATAACTTTAGTCCTAATTTTTGTAGTTCAAATATAGTCAATTTTCCAGAATTTTGAAATTCCTTGTCAACATCTTTATCTTCCAGCACATTTATTTATTTTATATATCCAAAAACAAAGATGATGCGACTCACCGAACGAAAGCGCCGGCAGGTCGATAGACACACAAACAAACACAAACATACACACAAAATTCCAGCCCTCGCAACCAACGGCTGCCCCACCAAGAAAGAGGGAAAGACGAAAGGATGTGGGTTTCAAGGGAGAGGGCAAGGAGTCACCCCAATCCCGGGAGCGGAAAGACCCACCCTAGGGGGAAAAAAGGAAAGGCACACACTTGCACACACACACACACACACACACACACACACACACACATCCATCCGCACATACACAAACACAAGCAGACATTTATTTATTTTATTATCCATCTTTAGGCATTAAAAATGCAATTGATGTCATCATTTGTGTACATATACAGTTTACATAAGTAACAGAAATGGTCTAATATATTGTAGATCATTATTGTCTAATAAGGTACAAAAATTTGTTCTTGATGCTGCACAAGATATTTGCATTATATTTACATGTATAAGTTTAATCTAAGTGAAACTCTATTAGTACCAGTACTTAAGATCATCTTTAGTGCACATTATAAACTCTTCTATTCAATAAAAAGCTTTTTCTCTAAGCCATTTCTTTGTGACACTTTTAAACTCATTCAGTGACACATTATGTGCCTCTATTGGCAACATGTTAAATAGTTTTACTCCCATGTACCTGTAACTATCTTGAGTTTTCTTTAATCTAGCAACTGGGATGTCAATTTGCTGTTTAAACATGTGTCATGGTGATGGATAGATTGTCGTAGTTTGTGACTGTGTTGGTTTTCTTTTGTGCGTATCAGACAACTTAGTATAAAGAGGGCTGCAACTGTTAGTATTTTTAGATTTTTTAAATATGATCTACAAGACTCATTATTTCTGACTCCATGGATGCATCTGACTGCCTTCTTTTGCCAAATGAAAACTTGTTTTGCTCCAGCTGAGTTTCCCCACAACATAGTGGCGTATGTTAAATGGGTGTGGAAAAAGGCATAGTATGCATTGAGTTATAACTTATCACTAACACATGACCTTAGTTTACCTAACAAATATGTCACATGTGCTAACTTAGTACAAATGTAATCGATATGACTCTTTCACGTTAATTTTGAGTCAAGATGGATCCCAAGTAGTTTAGTTGAGACACAATCAATCTTATCACTCTTAACACACAAGCTAAAGAGAATATTTACAGTTTTATCATGATTTATATGCAAGTCATTGAGCTGGAACCACTTGATGGCTGCTCTGAGATGAGCTTCACTTTCCTCATTTAATTTTCCTAAATCTTTCCCTGCTCTAACAAAAGTTTTATGATTTGCATAGAGTGTGGATTTACATAACATGGTTCTGGGCAAGTCATTTACATATATTATAAAAAGTAAAGGACCAAATACAGAGGCTTGTGGTACACCCTGCATGATATCCAAGACATTTGACCTCATATTGTTAAAATGCACAATTTGTTTTCTGTTGCTCATATAGGATCTGATCAGAGATAGTTCTGAGCCTCTAATAACATAGCAGTGCAGTTTTTCTAATAGTATCCTGTGACTGATAGAGTCAAATGCCTTGCTGAGGTCCACAAAAGTGGCATTAACTGATAATTCTGATTCAAATGATGTCAATATATATGAAACAACATCTTCAACTGCTTTTGCCATAGACCTGAAGCCATACTGAGAGTCACTAAGAATATTATTCACAGACAGATGTTGACTGATTTGGAGCTGTATGCAATATTCCACTACTTTTGATATGATGGGTACAAGGGAGATTGGACAGTAATTATTAGGACAAGACTTGTCACCTTTCTTGTTCAGTGGAGTAACGACTGCCATTTTTAAGGATGAAGGGAAACAGCCACTGACAAACATCCGGTTCATAAGAGATCAGAGTGGATGTGCTATTACATCTGCTATTTTTTTTATTACAAAATTGGAGAGACCATAAATGTCTTCTGATTTTGAGTAACTTAATTTTGCTATTGCAGTCTTAATACCTGTTACTTTTACTTCTTTCCATTTAAACACAGGAACCATACCCTCGAAATTTTGCAGAAATGAATTTCTATTATTTGAGATATGGTTGTTGTCACATTTATGGATATGTTCATCTGGTGTGATACAAGCATAACATGAATTACTTTTGTTAGCATCTTTATTTCTACCCAGATGAGTCTTGATAACAGTCCAGGCTGCTTTGCATTTATTTTGGGACTTACTAATATAATCATCATTTGCCTTGCAATTGCTTAAACTATTTTCTGGCTTGTATTTGTTCCTCAAACTTATGTAGTTTGCTTTTTTGGCTTCACTATTTTTTGATTTGTCATAGGAAATCATTAACAGAGTTCTGAGCCTTTGTAGGTCAGGTGTGAACCAGTTATGCACTGATGTGAGACCATGTTTCCTCATAGTTCTCTTATTTTTTTCTCATTACTTTAGGGCAGCAAGTTTTAAATGTATCTGACAATGCACTAATGAATAATGTAAATGCCTTTTCGATATGATTACTTTCTAGCAGAATGTAATTTCAATTTGTCATCTTTATTTGTGTTCTGTAGTTATCAATGTTCTCTTCATTCAAAAGCCTAATGTATTTAATTTTATTGGAGACAGATTATGGCTCTTTTGTTATCAATTTTAACCAAATACCTTTATGGTCTGATAAATAATGAGTATTGAATAGCCCTAGTTCATACCGATTTGTCTCAACATTTGTGATTACATACTCAAGGCAGGCAGACTGTCTTCTTGGGTTTCCATTAATGCAGTGCAAGTCATGTGATCTTAGCATATTCAGAAGATTAAGTTGTTTAGGAATGTTTTGTCTTATATCAATATTTATGTCACTAAAAATTAAAATCCTATATTTAGGCCACTTATCGAGGTGTAGTATCAGTTTCTGTAGGGCCTGTGCAAATACTTCAACATCATTATTTAATTCGCAATGGATTATGGCATTGTACTTTGCTCCCCTTTGTCCAGGAGTGTGGCTAGTGGTGGTTTTTTGCTCCTAGTCTTATACTGTTTTATGAAAATTATTGTCAAATGTCGCACAATTCTCTCCAACAAACTTGGTAAAAACATAAGACATAACAGCCTCATGCTTTTAGACAGTTGTCTTCTTGAAGTAGGGATACACAGGATGTTGTCTTTCTGTGCAAGGAGTAGTTTGTCTGGAATTGTCACAGAAAATTAGTCCATTTAACATAGAATGGACGTAGACAAAGTACATTAAATTTCTGATTCTGAATTTAAGGAGTATTTGGAAAGATCTGGTTGTGACTTCCTGCTAATTGTGGAAAATGCACATTCAGAAATGTGGACATTTGGGAATAGTGAGGTCTTAAATGTTGAGTTCCCTTCCTGTGCTGAATTGTTGATATTCTTGCCTTGCACAGTCTTTCTAAGTAAAACTCCATTTATTAAGGATGAAGACCTTAACTAATTACTTGTACTGCTGCTGCAGCACTCTTGTTGTGCTATTGCAGCTCTGTTGTATGCTATGCTGATCACATAAGAATCATAAGTGAGCCTAATTTATCTTTTTGGTATGAGATAGGTGATTTGCTTGAGAAGAAAGAGTGGGTCCTGTTAAATGCCATTAGAATATTCACCAGAGCTGTGTGAGCTGTCTACCACATTTTGCTTATCTTGAACATTTTCCAGCCCCAGGCTGGGTCTGTTTGGAACATAAGCCTCACCATATAGTCCTGTTTCCTCACTGTCTGCGTTCACTCTGGTCCAGTCCTTGTCTCTCATTTTCAGCACTGCTTCACATTTTTCAGCCATATGTCCCTTGCCTTTCCTCTTTGTTGTTTCTTTCACATCTCCATTTCATGTCTCTTCTTGGAACCCTCTTGTTTTCCATTCAATTTAAGTGCCCATACCATCATAGCCTTGGTGCCATTGTAGCCTTGTTGTTTCTATCCTGCTCTGTAAGCATTCCTTTTTACTATTTTTCTCACATTTCCATTCCAAATCATCTCTTCTTCTTACTGCCGTCCTGCTTCTGAGAAACTTCATTTCACACACCTGTAATCTGCTCATATATTTCCTTCATTACCCATGTTTCAGATGGTAGTGACTTCCGTACATCACTTCTTTGGTTTTGTGGGGCATCCTTGCTCCAAACCAGGTTTTTAACACTTAGCAAGAATTCCTCAGCCTGTCTGCCACATTCACTGAAGGCTCACTTCTTCCATTTTCCTCTGCCACACTTCTCAAGTACTTCACACTCTCCACTTTCAATTGTTCCTCCTATCCTTATTCTGCTAGTTGGTCTATCTTTCTACTTGGAAGCAGAATCTCACATTTGTTTACAATAAATTTCATCCCCTACTGCTTATTCCCAAGCATGCAGATGTTCATGAATATCCTGTTTACCCAGATCATAACCAACTACAAACAGTATTGCTTTTGCCTAAACAGTATTCCTTATGTCTTGTCTTCTCCAGTTTCTTCTGCCACCTTGGTCTCTCTCATATTTTTTTGGCGCCCACCTACACAGGTAGAAATGATCTTCATAATGAAATAAGGCAAGTCAGAGCTCACACGGGGAGATGTAAGTGTTTGTTTCTCCCGCGACTGTTCGAGAGCGGAACGGTAGGGAGTAGCTTAAAGGTGGTTCGATCAACCCTCCGCCAGGCACCTAAGTGTGAATTGCAGAGTAATCATGTAGATGTAGATCAGGATCTGCACGGCCCCTCTTACACTGGACATGAGCCACACTCTCAGAAAGAATGTTACCTCCTGCCTGCTGCTACTTCCGTGGCATCGTGCAACACGCCCTTCAGCTGCCACCTTTCTGTTTAGGAGCGCGCAGTCTGTTTTGCGACTAATCGTCCAGTCACCTACGTTTATTCTTTATGATATTCGCAGTCTGCTCCGAAGTATTTAACGGGTTCGTCTGCATGCATCTGAGCAGAGTTATCGAAATGAAAGATATCGCATCCTCCAGCCACGCCACAGCACCCTCTAATGCAACAAATACGAGTCGCAGACCGGGGACTTCGAGTACATCAATTACCACGTTACGTGTTTTACGGCGAAGCCTTCCAAGCTTTGGAGTCTTCTGCAAGTAGCGGAAACCGGTAAATACACCTGTTGCACATGAATAATAGTGGTAAACGAAATGAATGGTACTTATTCTCGGCAATTCCTGTAGTTCCCATCGCTAGTGGAATCAACACGACAATATCAGTCAGCTTTTAGAGTAATTTACCCGAGATTTTAGGGGCAGAGCGCACCGAAGTCAGGTTCCTGATACAGAGAATAATTCTTACCCGATGTCTTACTTACGTTGTGGGAAAGTGTATTTGCTGCTTCTTAAAGGTCACGCACTTTCTTTGGCCTCCAGGATTCTCACCTCTTTTTTGGTTGATTCTTTTACTGGTAATTCAGGGTGTAAAAATATGCTTTTCCCCGGGTGAAAATACACTTTTTCCGTGCTAAGTGACGGTAGGTTTCCAGTAAACTTTCCCTCGGAACTGTAAAACTTATCAATCCTTTGAATGGTTTACGGTTTATACAGTTGAGTGGAACTTCCTGGAAAAAATGGAACGGGGAGAGAAGTTTTTGAACGGCCTTTCATTTGCAGCAACATATAGGCCTACGCTGCATACTTTCGTATTACGAAACTATAAATTTGAATTGCACCAAACACGGCACCCTAGTTTCCGGAGCTTTGAAATCGAGATTGCGACGTCATGGCACGTGACTTGGCCAGCCGATGACAGCAGACATTCAGAGCATAGGACCTGCGCTGTATTAAGCCAATAGCAATCACCTACGTAGCGCGAACACACAAATAGGAAAAGTTAGGGGTTTACGTTAAAATATGAAGTGTAGCAACAAGAAAAGCCAAGCTTTCACATACAATATCGATGTTTATTGCGTGTGTTGTACTTTGAGGTACGTCGCACTAATTTGCCAGTAAATTTAAAATAATGACGTAAATGTCTGGTCTTCTGGGTCGAAATTCTTCTACGTGGTTGGTCCTGAAAGTGTTCAGTTTTAAACGAGAGTCGAACGCTCTGGTTTTTTAAGACATTCATCCCACTTTCTCACACATAACATAATTGATCCTGCGTACAATCATATTTACTTTGAAAGTAACACTTTTCAAACCACCATTCGCAAAACTATCCCGAGACCGTCACAAATATCTTCGGCTTAGCAGTCGCCAGAGGCATTACTGCGCGTGCGCAGCTGCAGTGACGTAAGAACGCCGCATGTTTGTGTGTATAAAGCACAAAGAGGTGTTACATTACGCCATAAAAGAAACAGGACGTCAGAGGATACTCCGAGCGCATCGGAATTTCGTAAACTATACTAACGTGAATACTTCGGTCTGAAGTGCACACTGTCCAGATTCACAGTTAAGTAGGTCCCACCTGACATTAAGCTTTTCGGTGTGGTTTTTGGGACGTAAGTTTTCTTTCAGTAGCAGTACTGTAGCATCTCATGTTTTTTTTTCTCTTCATTATGACATAATGCCATACATGGCCGAACATGAAAACGTGCACTTTACATTCAACGAACAGCTGTGAAATGAAACACTTCGTTTCAAATAAATTGACTTCCTCAGCGAGAATAGTAACGCCAGATTTGTGTAGCAAACTGACAACAATAACTTCATAGTTCTGCAAAGCAGTTAATGCTTGACTGCCAAAAACTTTGAAATAAAATCCAGAAAAGTGGAACTAATAATATGTTTTTGCCTTCAATAAATATGTTAATGTATTTTAATTCGCTTCATAGCTCCCGGCCACAGAAATACGTTTTGTGTTCATTAAACGTGGGAGCTGTATATGAAGAGGAAGCAGCGAATTATATCACTGAACGCAAACACGGGTCACGTGGACACTACCCCCCCTCCACCCCTTCGCTGCAACTCAGATAACTCTGCGCATGCGCGAATGCGGCAGCCAGGGCGCGCGACGCAGCTAACGGCCGGAGCAGTCCGAGCAGCGGGCGAGTCAACTGCGCATGCGCAACAGCCCGCTGGCGACTGCCCAGATGAACCTGACGTAAGCAGCTGTGACGTCACGCTCACAGAAAGGAGCTTATTGTTACAAAGTATCACATCGTCTTCGCCCCAAGGCCTTTGACATATTTTTAGCTGAGTTTTCTTGTTGTAAATGGCGCATTTCCTTTGCAACTAAAGATTTATTTTTTTCCCTCCCGTTCATGTTTCATTGCTGCAGTGTTATTCTCCAGTAGCGGGATACAATTTACCACAGAATCAGTTCCCACCAGCCAAAATTACAAAAAAATTATCTGAAAACTAAAACAATGAAAAAATTCACAGGTTCTTCCCAGATTTCCGGTTGTCCTCAGTCGTATACAACCTGTAATTTTTGAACAGCCGTTCTTTGTACAAATATTTACTCGTTACTTTCCTTCCGAACGCTTTTTTACGCGCAAGACCCCCATTTGGTACGAAATCTCCGTACATGTTTCTGAATGTAGCCACGACTGCGAAGGAAGCAATAATGACACCGTAACTTCCCACCCGAGACTGCTACACTTAACTATTTCCTGTACGATGTTAGTGAGCCGACGCACGGCAATCCCTCCTGCTTGTTCTTCGTACGTCTCTCGCTGATATGGCCACTTGGGCAGTTCTTGCAGCAGAACGGATAGCTATTTCGATGCAAGCAGGCGGTCTGTGTGTCCAATTTGGTGGTGAGAGTAGCTAAACCATTTGAAGTAAATTCCAAGACGCCATCACAGTACATTTATTAAAGAATGCAGTAAAACAGTTTGCATTTGAATAGGTGAAACGGTTCACCACATGAAGTTACAAAAATCGGGACGTGTGTGTGTGTGTGTGTGTGTGTCGGAGGAGTTTGAAGTCTGACATGTGCCGAGATGAAATCTTGTTCAGAGCCCAAAGGCGACATTGCAGTTGTGAAAATAACTCTTACAGTAAATGGCGAATATCTACATACATTATTGAAAACAGGTTCCCCTTTTATGCAGAAAGAGTAATTTCTCTTGTTACGTAAACATGTTTAGGCAGCTCTGTGCCATACCCAGTGGACATCTGATTATTGTAAGCTGTAGAAAGTGAACATATTTTATGTTTTAATTGATCTAACAAAGACAGGCCTAAAGAAAGTTTTTTTTTCTTCTTACCGTGATTTTTACATTACGCAGTTTAGCAGGACTATCTGTATGGTGTCCTGCACTGCACACCTCTTGATTATTCAGCGACGTAATTTTGGCGTCAAAACATTTAGCGTATACATGTTATTGCTCAATTTTTTTGCGACATTCTTTTTGCGTTCTGAGGGGACTGCACGCACAAACACACGTTGTGTTTGCTAAAGCCGTTAGCGTTCAACTCTTCTCGAGAGTATTTGGCGACGAATTTGAATTTTGGTTACACTATAGGCCTCTCTCTCTCTCTCTCTCTCTCTCTTTGTGCGCCAGTTTCTTTTCTCTCTACTAATTTGTTGGTTTAATTTCTGGATCATATGGGACTTGCCACTATTTTCCTCTGGTATATGTTTTATTGTGTGTAGCTGCTTTGTGTGATGGTGTTTGCTTACGGATGTTCTGTTCAGTCTGTGGAGTCAGAATCTGAAGCTTGTGCAGCACCGGGTGATTCGGCGGTTTGTGAACGGCGATGCTTCGTGGCTGTCGGTTTCCCGACTATTGTGAAGCCATGTGTGGCGTTTCTCTTTCGAACGGCGATATTCAGAAAATTTAGTGTGTTTTCTGTTTCCGATCATAGCCTGGTGTGAATGTGTGGGTGTTAAGTTGTTTGTCTCGCCGTGTAGCGGTTACACACGTGACCGCCTGCTGCGCCACAGGTGGGCCCTGGCGGCCGATGCTGACTGAGGGGAAGTTGCAGGTCCGCCTCGCAGCCGAGTACTGGAGGCTGGCGGGCGCGAGTCTCTGTCGCGGCCCCACGGCTGGCTCGCGAGCCCTCACCCCAGCCACTCACCGTCACGCCGCGCGGCGAATCCGCTGCCGGCGCATGCGCGGAGAACGCCTTCCCGCTCGCCGCCGCCACTGCTGCTGTATTCTGCACTGTTCCCTTAGCTGCAGCGTCACATTGAAACCTGAAATCTGGAAAAATAAGTTGCTGTCGATAGGGAAAGCAACCTCACACGCTCAATCCGGCCAGTTCCCTTTCGACGTCAACATTTTATGAGTCTTTCACATCGCTTGACACTTTATAAGAACCCCCTCTGTGCACACTGGACATGTATCTCTTCCATCTCTGTAACCACCAGGTATTCGCTTCAGTGCAGCACTGCTGTGAGAGGAACCGTGTTTTAAAAGTTAGTTGTCGTAGTGCGTTTCGTTTTTGAAATCCCCGCTGCTCGTTCCGTCATTTTTATTAAACGTCGTAGACTCAGGTGACGAAAGTTAGGAAATAACGACACGCTCATGTACAGATGGCGACAGTATGGGAAAGTGTGTAATTTACATCGAGAGTCAGATCTACATTTGAATTAACGTAACAGCAAGTCGCTCATTAGAATCTCACCAGCAGTTGGAAGCACTTGCTGGAATAGTGGGCCAAACTAGAGAATTTTATTTATTTTAGTTTTCGTCATAGTGTCACCTCTACGAATGTGCCTGATGTGTGACTCGTTCCGTGTGCAGTGTTGCCTGGTATGTGGTGTAACTCTTGCTGGCAATGTGAGGCTGCAATTAAAGGCGGCAAGTATTTGCGTACTGCAGATACATAAGTGAACTCGGCGTGAGATCGCAACAGAAGACACATTCTGACTGAACGACTTGTGTGCCAGTAATCTGAGTATGGTGCAGTTTATGCTGGTGTAACATAGCACCACACATGCTAGCAGCATACAGTTTCGAGTAATCAGGTAATGTAGTGGTCTGGTCCGAACAACGAACGTTAGTGCAGCTGCGTGATGTGGTAGACAACCAAGAATATTGCGCCATTCGTGTCTTCAAAGAGATTGAGTGCTGACGTTATCCTGAGAGAGACAGGTGGTGCTTAGTAATAGTGCAGTGTTTATCAGTTGTTACTCAGCTTTTGCAAAAACTGATTGTGAAGTATTTTACAGACTGACGGGCTCCTCACGTTAGTTTACAGGTATCTCTCGTCGTTGTCCCGGTGTTACCAGAGTTGTCATACGCAGCACAAAATGGTATGTACAAATAAATGAACAAAGGATTGTTTTTTTGTATTCTTTATTAGAAAGACCAACGCATATGGTGTAACTGCTTGTGCTTCCTGAATGCCATATGTCAGCGTTGTGTCAGCATATCCACCAGCTCCTGCTTTCCCTCCTGCCTGGCGAGGTCCAGGGGGGTCCTGCCACGCTCATCCCGGGCCCCCCTGTCCGCCCCCGCCAGGAGGAGCTCAGCCGCCGCTTCTGCCCGGCCCTCCACTGCCGCCCAGTGCAGCGGCGTCCGCCCCCACTGATCCCTGGCGTTGAGGTCAGCAGAGGCGCCGACCAGCAGCCGCACCACACCAGCGTGGCCATTGAATGCAGCCCAGTGCAGGGGCGTCCACTGCACCCGGCTGGTCCTGGCGTCGACCTCCGCGCCGGCGCCGACGAGGCAGCTGGCCGCCGCCACGTGACCCCCGCGTGCTGCAAAGTGCAGGGCGGTCCAGCTGTTCCCCCACCCCTCCTCCCTCGCCCCCACGTCCGCCCCCGCCGCCAGTAACTCGCGCAGCTGCTCCACCGCGCCCTGCTTGGCCGCCTCTATCAGCCTCCTCCCTCTCTCCTGTTGAGAGAGGCTCCTGCACAAAACATCGACACTCTCTCACTCTACTACACACACACACACACACACACACACACACACACACACACACACACACACACCGAATGAAAGAAACCATCACAGACGCGAAACTTCCAGCAGCCCTCAATTTGTGCACTGCATCTCATTACCAGCTGTTTTAACTTTTTCTCCTAATTCACTCTGAGGAGTCACCTCCTGTGACCTCAGCATCCTGCTGGTAACCGATCTTTGAGCTTCAGAGAAACACACCTCTAACGGTTACGTGTGTGTGGAGCAATCCCTCCCGACAATCGGGAAGGAAACATAGGTAACTAATCAGATATCTAAGTACAGAAATACAACTTCCTCGTCTGTTAACAAAACGTAGATCGCAACACAGGCCAGACCACATCGAAAGAAAGGCTTAAATTCTCCAGTACACCTGCAGTATGTGTTGTTTGAAAACCGTATCGGACGGAATGTATGCGCCAATTGTGGATGAAGTTGTACACGAACACGCATTCACACGAACAGGCACCCGCTTTTATATTTCTAAGAGATACGGGAACGCTGACATTTGACTCCTGTTCCCGTGTTTATGCAATTTACTCCGTAATGTCGTGTTTTTCTGCACAGGGCAGTCGCTGAGCTGGGAATGAGCGGTGTCAGGCTGTGTGGCCAGACTGGGTCGCCGGGACAGCACTGTGGAGCGGAGAGGGCGCACGACTTGACGGACACACTGTACCGCGTCCAGGGCAGAGGGCGGCCAGGGCAGGCGACCCTCACAAGGGACGCCCCCTACCGCCTGTCAGCGACTGTCCGACACACTTCAGTATGTGCTCAAAGTATTTAAATAAAGTGTATTCCGTCTACGTACAATTGCGAGTAGTTTGTAATTGCGACCTGAGACCAGGTGTTTCACCGTCAGGAAGCAACCGCGTGCCTTCGAGCAGAGACCAGGTGGAATGTTAGGCTGAGCCGTGCGACAGCCGTGTCTGCAGACGCAGGCGGCTGCGGCGTGGCGCACGCGAGCTGCAGGGAGGGCCGAGCGTCGGCCGGGCTGCCCCCTGTACTCGGCTGGCTCGCCTGCAAGGCCTGCCGCCGTCTTCTCTGATGGCCGCACGGCCGCAATTGACACACTTCGGCTGCGGAACGGCAGTCGGCGCTACACCAGGATGTCGATATTTTTAAAAATATGGAGTGTCCAATACCTCGATACTAATTAAAATGTCAATATCGACACTCGATTTCTTGAAAAAAGTGTGTGTCGGCGGACAAAATATCGGGACACTACTGCCTATAAAAATATCGGCTGCACATTGTAAATATACTGCTGGTTCTAGAGTTGTGCAACTATCGACTTATTATTACATGTTCTGTACATCAACAAGCTATACAGCGTGTATACGTGGACAAGGGGAAAAAAGTTCACGCATTTCTCCTCGGCTTCTCGGTTAAAAATAGACTTTCTCCCGGGTCAAAATACACTTTTTCCGTGTTAAGCGACACTATACTCTTCCTCGCCATTGTAGAACTCAACAATTCTCTGACTGTTATACCGACGTACAATTTCCCGCCACATTAGAAAACGAAACTAAGCGGGGAAAAAAAAAAACCTTTTGCAAGACCTCTTATGTCGTGCATTTGTTCTTATTATGGAGGTATAAATTCGGATTCCACCAAACACCGCACGTCACTTTCCAATGCATTGAAATCGAGATTGCGGTGAGCTTTTGTAAGCCAGCCATAGCTCAAGTCACGTGATCTCGGCAGGTGATGACAGCACACTACACGCGATGTAGTCAGCCAACAGCAACATCACTCGTAAGTAGCGCCAAGACACAAATAATAAAAGCTCATGGTTTCAATTAATATACACAGCGTTCACATACAATATTGGTCTCAAAGATTAATAAGCTGCAAGAGAAGCTAAGGCTGCACATACAATATTGATGATCTGTGCGCGTTTTACACTTTAATACATGTCACACTAACGTGATTGTAAAACTTTTAGTAACGACCCAAATGTCTCATCTTCTGGACTCTAAATTCCTCTAAATAGCTCGTCACCGAAGAGTTGATTTTTAAATGAGAGTCAAACGCTCTTTGATTCAATAAATTCATCGTACATTCTCGCACATAGTTCATCTTGCGTAAAAGGAAATTTACGCTGTACGTTTTTGAAACCACCATTCGCAGTATTTTCCCGCGACCTGCTAGAAATATGAGGTTCGTGTCAGCAGCTGACAGAGAGCGCCAGGTGGAAGGAGTCACCGCACTTGCCCAGCTACAATGACGCAGGAGGCCCTCATGTTCGTACGTGTGAAGCTCTGAAAGATCTTACATTATGTCACGAAAGAAACAAGACATCACAGGATTACTTCAAGAACATCCGGATATCGTGCACCACGCTAAAATGCACAATTCGCCTTAAAGCGCGCATTCCCAAGTCGAGATTCCGATGTAAATTTCCTTGCAGCACCAGTACTGCATTACATCATGTTTGGTTCTTTATTATGCCATAATGCCATAAGTGCACTTGATGCGCAGTGAACAGTTGAAACTAGGCAATAGTGTGAAATTAAACACTTTGTTTCAAATAAATTGACTGCCTGAGCGGAAAAGATTATTAAAAGCTTAATCTCTTTAGAGAACCTTGAAAAATAACTTGACTCTTCTGCAAAGCGATTACTTCTTGCCTGTCAGAAAGGTGGAAATAGAATCTGAAACTAGTAACATACTTTAGCGAACGTATTTTAATTCATCTGACAGCTCCCTGTCACAAAAATCCGTTTTGTTTTAATTTAACGTGAGAGCAATAAACGAGGAGGAGACAGTAAAACCTCTGAACGTATACACAGGCCACGTGGAGGCGACCCACCCGCCCACCACAGCTCGGGCTGCTCTCTGCACCAGCCCCGGGTCCACCGCATTTCCCAAGGGCGGCTCCCAGCCACACTTCTGTAACCACAACAGGGAGCAGGAACTGCTCTCACGCCACTGAACTGCGCATGCGCGAGAGGCAGCCCGCAACTGTTCAGACGAATCCAATTCAAACAGTCGTCACGTCACGCTCGTCGGAGGCAATTTGCTGTTATCGATCACTGCACAGTCTTCCTAAAGCCTTCGACATACTTTGCTGTTGGCAGAAGCTTGTATGAGCACTGTGTTTTGTTGTTGTATGTGGCGCATTTCCTTCGCAACTAAACTTTTATTTACGTTTCTTTTCTGTCGTTCATGTTTTGTTGCTGCAGTATTATTCTGCAGTGGCAGGGTACAGTAGTATCCTTTGTTATAGTATTGGTTCTCACCAATCAAAACCACAAAAATTTAACTGAAAACTGAAACAGAAAAAGGCATGTGATGGGTCCATCGTGGTGTTTCGTCACCACAGCGGGTTTGTCCGGAACACTTCATGCCCGCTTCCCTGCTTTTCCATTTCTGCAAAGGCCAGGCACCTACCAGCTGCAGCGTCGAAATTCTGCGGCCAAGTTAAAGCGTGCTTTTTCCGCTGGCAGCGCTGCCCGCCGATTACGTCAGCATTTCCCCTCACACGTCTGCGCCCACGGCTTGTCATTTACATTTTTGTTCTTCATTTTCAGCAACTGTTTTTCAAGAATTTCGATGTGCAGAAATAGCACACTAGTTCCGCTGAAAATTATTTTTTTAGGAAATTGGTGTTTTGTTTGTTGACGTCGTAAATCTTGTCATTCCATTCAATCCCCCCCCCCCCCTCCCTCCCACGCCACGGTGCAATCGGTGTTTTTGTTCTCTGCCACAAATACTTGATTCACACACTCAAAGGGCAAGATTGGACGTGATGAAAACTCAGAAAGTAGTAAGATTATTACACACTTGAAGGTGAGAATCATGTCCCACTACAATTTGAAAATAAGACAGCTTCAAATATTTATCGAAAATATAATATAAAATAAAAATATCACAGTCGATATTGCCGTTTTGATATCGACATTTTGATTTACCGACAGAAAATGATGTCCGATATAGATCAATATTTTTTGGAGAAGATATTGATGTAACTACATTTCATCAACATCCTTAAGCTGAAGGCACGGGACATTCCATTTTGCAAATTCTTACGGATTCGAAAATTACGACATCCACAGCGATGTGAGTACGACAACAATACCAGATTTCAGGTATTGTCTGTCAGCACAGAGAACACAGCGGCCGACTGCCTTCACTTTACGACCGAGTGCAGCGGCGTTATCACAGTCGATTATTAGGCGCAGACTGAAGCTTGAGTAGAGACTGATGCAGACTAATACAGACTGACTAATCGGAGGTTATAATACCTCGCGCGTTCAGGTATCACTGCGCGAGTGTGATCCGCGAGGAGAAGAGGTTCTACGTTAGCAGCAATCTCATTGGCTGCGTTACACATTAACACGCGGATCGGCAGAAACAGAATTTGGTCCATCTCTACGGCAGTGCCATCTCGTAGTGCGGAGAGGGACGAGCGCTGCGCCTGCGCTGTTGTGCTTAGCGGGGCGCGCTCTAGTGGGAAAGTTGCGTACGCGCTGACTACGCGGAACTGTGTACACAACAACACGTCAATCACCGTGCAGGGGAGGATACTCTGATTGAAAGTCATTGTCAGCTGCTGGAGGA
Source organism: Schistocerca piceifrons (assembly GCF_021461385.2). NCBI lineage: Eukaryota > Metazoa > Arthropoda > Insecta > Orthoptera > Acrididae > Schistocerca > Schistocerca piceifrons. The sequence continues at coordinate 1,015,655 of NW_025728458.1, read as the reverse complement.
TGAAGACGATGATTCCTTGCCTGTGTTGTTGATTGTATCTTTTTAACAGCTGTTGTTGTCACTGTGCCTCTTGCTTCGGACATGCGTTCGTGTGCAAAGGACCTGTACATCATTATTCTTAAGAGGTAGGGATACTGCAGCCACAAGAACGACAGAAATCGGCTCTCGGCATATATGCTGTCCAGCGAGCAGTCCGATCCGTGAAGGTGTCAGGACTTGGTTGCACCATCACTTTCTCCCAGTGGGGCAGCGAGCCAACTCCAGAGACTTACTGGAACGTCAAACAACAGCGGCCAGCAGCAGTGTACCACATTGGCTCAGAACTGTGGTGTCAGTTAATGGGGAATACAGTGTTTGCAGTTGCTCACTGGATTTGCTGCCTTGTTTCACTGAAGCCCCAAATATTCTCAACTCCAAACCTGAACGCTTTGTCATTGAAACTTGGATGCAGCACCAGTGAGGGGCAGGCAGGGCACGGCCTGACAGCTGCGCCCACCAGCCTACAAAATGCAAGTGGCCGCTCACGCCGCGTTAAACCCTGGCCACGCCCTGCCACTGGGACGACACAGTTTGCGGTGGAGCCCCTAATTACTCTCATTAGTTTTACCCTCGACAGTAATAGTAGTGTAAAGTCCAGTAGTAGCTGTGGGTAGCTTTCACTATTAGTGTGTAAGCTGAATTTCACTCCTCTGCAGTCAGTATTGTTATTCCGTGGTGCTGTTTTGCCAGTTGCCCACAGTGATACTGTACAGAGCGTGAAGAGGCTGTTTCCCGTGTAAGAAGTTAATGTACCTGAAGTTCGCACATTTATGGAGCTATGCAGGTGGGAGTGGCACACAGTCAGGCTGTGTTTCCATGAAAGGCAGCTGACAATCGCTATATATCCGAGAAACGTGTCAATGCACGAAAATAAACCGTCGTTATAATCTAGTGAACTAGGGGGGAAAAAAACCAAATCATTGAGGCAGCCTGGTAGGGTTCTGGGCGGTGCAACACCGAGACGTTATCACAGACGGTTCTGGTGGACAGAACGATGCAACCCTCGCTTCACTAATAGAATAACGAAACTGGATTGTAACAGTAGGAGGCCGGTGGTTCGATGACAAGTAGATCCACACGCTGTACGTGTCTAAAGCTCAGCACGATATGTAACCGAGCCACGAAATCCGTGAGTCTCCGTATAGGGGGAGCAATGTGTTTTCTAAAGTCAGTGCATATATTTAAGTTACAGCATTTATTTTGCACCTACTTTCCCACTTGAAACTTAGGACACTCCTCTATTCTATTGCGTCTTGCTGCATTCTGCTCTGATCAGTTTCAAATGGCATGCTGAATAGTCACAATGTTGCTAGTCCTAGTCCTGTGGAGGTACTATTCTGGTACATCGAGCACCTTCTTCAAGTTCAAAAACAGCTATGTCAGTGGAGTCTCAACGAAGCCATCTTGTAAAACCTTTCAGCTGGCTGTAAGGCATATTTTTTCAGAAAGCCGACTAGTTATGTCCACTAACACCGGTCGCTGATTTCGAACAAGCGAGATGAATATTAGGAAGTTGTTAAGGAAAAAACTGCTCTGCGCTGACTGGAGATGCTGTGCTCGGGACGCCCGGCAGATGCCACCAGCTGCAGGGCGTGGTTTAAGACGGGCGGGGTGTGCAGTGCTGCACACGCCTCCACCCTGCCACGCCCACAGCACAGCTGACCTCGTCTCCCGCCTATCGTCGACGGGCACCGCAGCCGTCACCCCACCTGACTCCAACTTTCATTGTGGCTGATGTTTTCTGAATTTCTTCATTTCTAAACGCTACTACCGGAGCTTTAATTTGCATTAAGATCATCAGTGGCTGCTACGTACGAAAGTTGTGTTGTTGTGGTCTTCAGTCCAGAGACTGGTTTGATGCAGCTCTCCATGCTACTCTATCCCAGTCCCTACTGCAACCTACATCCTCCTCAATCTGCTTAGTGTTCTCATCTCTTGGTCTCCCTCTTCGATATTTACCCTCCGCAGTGCCCTCCAGTACTGAACTGGTGATCACTTGAGGCCTCAGAATATGCCCTACAATACGAAAGTATCCATCCACGAAAGTCATCTCAAGCAAATTCGAATAATATTTGAGGACACGCACGAAACAAGCCACATCAACACCCTCTGCTGTTAACAGCCGGTTTTGAGCCCACTTACTTCTAATTCTGCTTACTCTTACTTTATCACTGTTTTTATGTTTTCTTTTGAGCCTGTGCATACACCTGTATACGCAACGATTCATTAATGCATCCTCTGGGTTACGTGAATGCCGATGCACTGAAACCCTGGCTTCACACCCATTTCCTTCACGAGTAATTTGTAACACGCATAAAGACCATCGAAAGTGGCAACTACACTAAACACACCGTTAAGCAAGGAAATAATTTTTCCTGATAACTGTAACCTGGGCGCCATCTAACATTTGAAAAAGTATATGAAATTCGATTTCTTCGTTAGTATAACGTTTGGTTGACACGGCAGTGAGTGTTGGCGTGAGGGTACAAGTCGCGGACTTGCAGCGGCCACTCACCGCAGGCGGGAGACGGCGGCGCTGTCCGGCGGCGGTGGAGATCGGCGGGCGGCGGGGGCGGCGGGGGCGGCGGGGGCGGCGGGGGCGGCGGGGGCGGCGGCGGGGGTCCGGCTGCTGTCGCTGGGCGGCCGGGCGGCGGGGGCGGCCGGCGCGCTGGAAAACAAGAGGCGCGGCTGGAGGCGGCAGACACCGAACTGGACACGAGAGCCCGGCCGCAGGGGCCAGCAGCTCTGCCTCAGTCACACAACACCTGCCGGGCACAACCTGGCAAGCAGTTCAAGTCGGCTGGCTTGTGAGGTTGGTTGAAACCTAATGTATGGAGGCTCAATGATGTCACTGAAGACAGAGAGAGAGAGAGAGAGAGAGAGAGAGAGAAAGGGGGGGGGGGAGGAGATGGAGAAGATATAATCTGGTAACTCGGGGTACCAACTTACATACAGGAGTTGTTTGATAGGCTGATATTTTGATGAACAGTGGATAACTACCATGCAATACGTTTGACGCCTGAGGGAATGAAGAAGGTGACGGCCAGGAACTACAACAGCTATACTGCAAACGTTACAATGAGTAGTTTCAAAATTTGCTTTTCAGTAAAGCAGACAAAATCATACAGGCATGTAATGTCTCTATAATTCGATTTCTTGAAAAGACAGCAAGGGTTGTGTGTTTCTGACTCAAACATTATCTTCCGTTTTAAACTGGACAAGAGAGACTGACATTGAGAAGATTACACTACAGGCTGCTGTTACAAGAAAAAGTGGGTCAGGCAGTACAGGCAACATTGCCTCACAGGCAATGTTTACAGCTTGTCAAGTAATCTGTAGAGTATTGCATACACATTCCAAAAAATTTGAAAAATAAAGGAGACAGCCTTGTATGAAGCATACGTATCTGAGAGACAGAGAGTAACGAATAGGAGTGGGATCTAAGCGTCACATCAGTACTGACATTGTAGAAGATGCTTCAGACTCAAACAGATCCATAGGCAACGTAATCTGGCGTATCCCAGTAGGAGCAAACTGGTGCATTCCACTGGACGGCCTCCGGCGGCGCCAGAGACGATTACAGACGTGACTGGAGGGCAGAGATTTGTCTGAGGTCTGGGGACCTGGAAGGCTAAGCATGACGAAAGTAGCGGCTGAGCACATGATCATCACCGAACGACATGCGCAAGTGATCTTTCAAGCGTCTTTCTTTTTTGTTCTAATAAAACCGCAGGTCATTCCAAGCATGGGTGTCAATTTTTACCTCCCTATCTACATTATTCCGTGGTTTATTATGTTTTCAAATTTATACTGACTTTTTGACCACCCGGTACATAAGACTGGAACAGAGTATTGACGTTCTGTTAGATGTCGGTTCAGGAAAGTTAAAGGCATCAGAGGGACAATTTTGATACGGTGTTGATAATGGAAGCACGACTGAAGAAAAATCAAGCCACGTTCATAGGATTTGCCGACCTGGAAAAAGCATTCGACAGTGTGAAATTGAGCAAGATGTACGAAACTCTGAGAAAATTAGGGGTAAGCTTTGGGAAAGACAGGAGAGATGCAATATTTACAACAAGGAAGAGGGAACAATAAGACTGGGAAACGAATAACGAAGTTCTCGGATTAGAATGTGTGTAAAAGAGGGATGTAGTCTTTCTCTCGTACTGTTTAGTCTACACATCGAAGAAGTAATCAGGATGAAACGACATTAATGATAAGAACTGCTGATGAGATTGCTTTCCTCAATGAAAGTGGGGAAGAATTACAGGGAATGGAATGAAGAAGCTAATGAATGTGGAATATGGTTTGAGCTGAAATTGAATAAAAACGAAAGTAATGGGAAGTAGCAGAAATGAGAACAGCGAGAAACTTATCATCAGGGTTGATGGTCACAAAGTAATTGAAGTTAACGAGTTCTGCTTACTAGGCAGCAAAATAACAGATGGAGGAAGGACAACATCAAAAGCAGAGTTGCACAGGTAAAAATGGCATTTCTGGCCGAGAGAAGTCTACTAGTATCAAACACGGGCGTTAATATGAGGAAGAAATTTGCGAGAATGTATGTTTGAGCACAGCACTGTATAGTAGTGAACATGGGACTGTGGGGAAACTGGAGCAGGAGAGAATGGAAGTATCTGAGATGTTACACTGGGCGTCTCTGATTTCTTTACTTGACGTAACTGCTGACAAAAAGAGTTCAACGTGGAGCTTTAATAAACCAGTCGTGACAAGACAATTACGCCATCGTGAGCTGTCAGCGAATGGCATTCCGTGCACGGGTACTGTACAGCACTGATACATCCGAGGTGAGACGCTGACAAATATTTTAGTCTCAGAAATACTCACACACACGCACACACACACGCGTATGTTACTGGTAGACACAGAAAAACATCCTGCCCCGTGCTCACCTGGGTTCTGCTGGTGGCTCACCAAGCAGCCGACTGACTTCAATCAGATGCTCAGGGCAGCTACGCATTGCATCTGCCCAGCCCTGCGTCGCCATTACTTTGTATGTTTGAGACCTTATGAAGTGGATGGCGGCCGCAGTTAGGCTGGGGCACGAGTGCCTCACCGCCAGCACAGCTGCAGCCGCCGCCGTCTCCACCTCCAGCTGCGCCGCCACCTGCTGTTCGCAGGCGGCCTTCAGGGCTGACAGGCCGTATTTGTCGGCTGCCGCCAACAGCTCCGGGGCCGTGTCGGTCAGCTGGGGGGCCTGCAGGGTGTACACGTAAGACAATAGCTGCCTCATCACCGGGCCCCCCACGTCCGCGATTCTGACCTCGCCGCAGCTGGCCTCCAGCGTGTCGTGCTGGAACATGGCTCGGAACACGGGGCTCCTGGCGGCCAGGACCGCGCGGTGCGCCGCCAGCCGCGTCTCTCCCGCCACCAGCGTGACGACCGCGCCCTCGCCCGCGTCCAGCAGGGCGCCCAGGTCCACGGCCGCCGTCCTCTGAACCTCAGCAGCTGCCGACATGGCGGAAGGTCCTGAAACACGGCGCCACCGAGCCCACCTTACACGGCACCCTCCACACTTGTACGGCGCACGAGCCTACTCGCGCCTCACGTGACGAGCTGCACATCTCCGACAACACAGCTTTCCGGACTTACCGTCTCGCCGCAGCACCCTGATTTTGGACGCGCCCTCAGGAGCCTTGCAGGCATCATTTGCCTAACTTCTTTCTGCAGAAATGGAGACAGTAACTGTCCCAGTCTCTCCAGTTATTTACGAAAAGAATTGTATTTGACTCCAGAAATCTGCATTCTTCCGCGGCTAGCAGCTAGTTGCGTACGTCTCGTAGCAGCTCCCTCGCACAGTGCACCGAACTTCTGCTACTAAAGTCGGGGGTGACTTAACGGCGAACACTGCCACGGGGTAACTGTCGGACTCGGACTGCGAATCCTTCCCGACCTTTCGGACGCATTCCGACAAGACGACACCTAACCGAGAATTGGTCAGCTGTGCAGCGGCTCACAGAGAATGTGTCTGTCAGTTGGCTGAGACATGAGCTATCGTTTTGTAACTGATGTCACACACTCACAATGTAAATGATGGTATTCGTAACAGCATCGTTTTCATTTATCTTATTTCTCAGTTACACTTTCTGATTCTAGGAGACCAAATATTTAATTGCATTTCAAATTCGGTGTTTATAACCTCTACTTTAGATACTGACACAATTCACCTAAACCAGGGGACAAATAGCTGCCCATTATTTATTGCAGTTACCTTAACACCACGACTTCTTCCTCTTCCCCACTCAAATTCGATCGAGTCACAATGTCGACCCATACTCTCATACAGTAAACTAAGCAACTCATGTCTCACTATTCCCCTTACTAACATCACAGATCAAATCTCGGTAAGTTATACGTTGTCACTGATGTATTTAACACTGACTGTCTGCGACTTAAGAGCCTCACTGTCCTATATTGTGAGCCACACATCTTGTGGTTACGCTTTTCCCCTCATGCTACATCAATACTAGCGATCATTATTTCTCAACACCTCCTCCTCCTCCTCTTCCTCTTTTTCTTCTTCTTATTCTTCTTACAGTTAATCTCACTACAATGGTCAGTTACCTAATGGAGGAGAGACACTTCTGGATCCTGTCTATTGACTGTGTACACTTTGTTCTGTGTGTGTGTGTGTGTTCGCACTCTCGCTGCTTCTGTACCGTATTTTGTGCAGTGGAAATCGTGAACCGACCCAGCATTAGCGTAAACGAGTGTGGGAAACCGCCTGAAAACCTCACTGAGGCGGGCGGCTGCACCACCCACGGTCGGTAATCCGCTGTGCGGAATTTCCACTTCACCTGCCTGCCGCCAAGCGAGCGCGCTATACGTCACACTACAGGGGTGGGCGATCCTACTTCCTCCACATATGTACTCATCATCTTTCACAGCCTGTACGGTGTCCTCTGCAGACTCTCTCCCACTTGACAAGTCACACTCCCTACATCACTCACTGCTGTCTGTTCTGAGCATTCACCAGTGACCGGTGTGAAGTAGCGCGTATTCGCTTATTCGAAACGGCTATCACAGAGTTCAAGACGAAAATAGGTCACTGCACAGTGTCAAAATGTGCCATACTGCTAGAATGACCAGTGCATTACAACTGTACTTGCTCAAGAGCCATAAACATATTTCCTGTTTTATATTCGTGTCTATTTCTGTTATGACTTTACACACACACACACACACACGCACACAGACACTGTGAGTACTTTTTTTTTTCCTTTTCCACAGTAATGCCCAAATCTCTGCAATCAACACAGACTGCCATAATTCGCTAGAGAATATAATTTCATACCTCTATGACATAACGAAGTGAAAAACAATAATGAAACTGTAGCAATGTAATACAGCCTCGGAACTACCACATGTTCCTCCCCCGTTCATTTGCCACGAAACGAGTGAAGCTACCAGTCCAGAAAACTCGTTACCGGGGTTGCGTGACACACACGCTTCAGGAGTCCCTTCGAAACTGCTTTCATCTGCTAAAAATTTTATCATTCCAAGTCCAAAGATTATTCATTTGTGTCGTGGTAAAAACTGGTAAACCAACAAACTTCTTTCACTCGTAACGTGACATCATTTATATTTAAATCCAGACTGAGGATGATTTTCTTCCTCCTTATCTGTGACACACATCCATCACTGGATGTCTCAGAGTATACATGAGTGAACTGTAAAGGAAGACGCCTCTCCCATTGCACGCAAGCTTCACATTTAATCGACTACTCTACAGAGTTCCAGATATTTTCGCCACAAAAACTTCTCTACATCCACATCTACATGGATACTCTGCAAATCACATTCAAGTGCCTGGCAGGTGGTTCAATGTCCTTCAGAATTCTCTATTATTCCAATCTCGTATAGCGTATGAGCTCTGATTTCCCTTATTTTCTCGTCGTAATCGTTTCTCCCTATGTAGGTCGATGTCAACAAAATGTTTCCGCATTCGGAAGAGAAAGCTGGTGATTGGAATTTCGTGACAACATTCCGTCGCAACGACAAACGCCTTTCTTTTAATTATGTCCAGCCCAAATCCTGTATCATTTCTGTGACACTCTCTCCCGTATTTCGCGATAATACAAAACGTGCTGCCCTTCTTTGAACATGTTCGATATACTCCGACAGTCCTATCTGGTAAGGACCCCACACCGCGCAGCAGTATTCTAAAAGAGGACGGTTAGAACACGAAAGACGTGTAACGCTACAGGTGCAGAACACGAAGGCCCAGGGCATCGGGGAGACACGGCCACGACGACTGTGACGGTGGCGGCCGCGTGGCCCGTACTACGGCCCCACCCTGTGTCCCTTTGCAAATTACAGAGCTGCCGCGCACAGACTCGGCAGAGCGGGGAGGCGCTACCGGCTGTCCGAGCAGTGCGGCGCCTGCTGGCAGCGTGGAGCCACTGTGCCGGCAGGCGGGCCTCAGCCTCTACTCACCTCAGACTCGGGGAGAAGTGACGTCACAAAGTCAGCGCAGCACGCAGAACGCTCCGTCGGTCGCCGGTGCAGCGGTGTCGGCGCGGACAGCCCGCTGCCCGCTTATATGGCTGGCGGCGGGGGCAGAGTCCGCGTGACGTCACTCTGTCCACCTGTTGCCGCGTGCGCGACCGTCAGGTGGCGGCCCCTATCAGGTTATCTCCGATCTAGAGCGCGCCGACCGACCGGGGTTAGGTAACCTGTCTGTCGTTGCCGGCTGACACGTCTCACTTTCAGAAATTTTAAAATTTCGACACTAGTTCTGTGTCTGACCGAAATTTGGTACTTCTCGAGTGATAAGTTTGTACACAATCTGTATTCGAATGGGCTGAAACAGTTTGTTTTCCATTGTCTGCGGAACAGGTGGAGTTGTACTGCTGATGGTCGTAAGTCAGTTCTCTTTCATTTGAGCGAATAGTCTGACGTGAAACAGACAAATAGTATGTATAATTTTTTTTGGACCTTCAGAATATTGGCCACTGCAATCGATAGTTCAGAAACTGCTCTGTCGCAGCCCGGCACCGAACCAGAGTGAGCTCGGTCAGCCACTGCGTGCAGACCCCACCGGCGACAGGCTGTCGGCGGCCCGTCACCGAAAGTGTCCGGCGGCTGAGAGACTCGGAGAGTGCGCCAGCCGGGGGAGTAGCCCAGTGCCTTCCGTACTGAGGCAGGCCGGGTGTCGCGCTATCTTGTCGAAGAACTACTCTCGTGGACACCTCGAGGATGGGGTACGACACCGGCCTTGAAGCATCAGAAACGTAACACTCGTTCTCGAAGTTACCTTATTGACGTTTATTCTGTGCTGTGGTAACAAAACTGAAATTTAAACTTGCAGCAGTTGTAAATTTATTGCTGCATCACTACATCTGGTGAATGATTTTCGAAGAAAGGTAATCTGTTGTCGATTCAGGGCAAAGAAAGACAGTTTGCTCCTCGAAATTATCACGAACCAGTAGAAAAGAGAATGTCAAATACGAGTCCACTCGCTCCCTGTAGTGGTAATTTTATAGAAATTCGTGATATTTTATAGCAATTCGTGATATTAATGGCTCGAGATGTTATCCCAAACGTAACTGCCGACTTCCTTCTCTTATTTGTAGTTGCTATTATTGTGTTGATAAGAGTCACTCTGATGGGAGCTACCGTATTTTCTTAGCAGTTTCGCTAACGGGAATCACTGTTTGAAAAGCTTAACTCTCCCCAGAGCACACAGCGCGGTACATCTGTCAGCCGACTTCACAATTGTTAAATTGCGATAAGGGTCACTTGGTAACCAGCTTATCTCTCCGAGCGCTTACTCCAAAGTGCGATAACGTCAACACAGCCGACGTCTGCAGATAAATCGAGCTTAACTTGAAAGGAGAGTCTGAAAGTGTCGGACACGCTATCTCACCCTTTAACAAAAGAATGTACATTTCTTCTTTCATTAAGTTTGATGTTACAAAATTTCTTTTGCTGTCCTCTCTGTATCTACACAGCTACAGAAGATCAGGGACACCTTCCGTTTTCCGGAATGAGAATCACCGTTTGTGTGTGTGTGTGTGTGTGTGTGTATACAGGGTGTATTAAAAAAGGATGGAGCAAACCTACCGAGCTGAAAGTACATGACAATAGGAGCACAAGTGTCAAGTAAACATGAGTTCTAAAACGCATACCTTAAGAGCTATGAGGTATTCTTGGTTTTCAATATTGTGAAATAAATCTCTTCTACTGCAAGCTCTTTGCTTCCCATATTTTGGCAAGTGGTAGTACGGATCAAAACAAGAAAAACATGTCCAGTAAACATGTGCTCTAAAATGCATACCTTAACAGCTTCTGAACTGCTACCCCTGAAGAAACGTTATTACCGGCCAGTGTTCAACAGAAGATCCCAAAGAGGATGGCAATAGATAATCACTTCAAAGTACAACATCAGTTCTGAGGAAAACAGCACACCACTTCTGAGCTGTGGTTGCCTGGCTGACGTATCTGAAGATTCCGGTGAAGATATCAAGAGAAGATACTGACAGGGTATAACACCATAAATTGACGACACCACCCGACTAGCGTATCAAACAGATTTTCAAGGAATAGTGTCAATAGGCAATCACAACATAATACAATCTACCTTCTTAGTTGTGGAATCAGTAGAAACGATTAGCGGTGTTAAAATATATTGATGTACAGTTGTAATCTCTCACGATCAATATCGTAAATCAATCCACAATATATAAGAAAACTTCTGAGTACACTACAGAGAATCTTTAGAGATGGATTCTCTACACTAATGTGTGTTAGTTGGGCCTATATTTTGGTAACAACAACTTCGTTCAGTAATATAACACCACAGTTTTATTTAGGCCGTTAGTGTCGAAAAGTGTAGGCAACCTGTACGCGTACGTTATATGCAACAAAATTAATCTGACACCGACTCATTGGATCAATAGTTTTTTTCTCTTTTCAGAATACGTCCAGCGCCACCTCAATTCAGCACCCAAATAAAAACTCATAATGTTGTAATTCCAAGTCGGCAAATCACAAATCACAAATGTACCCATTTGTTGGCGGTTGTGACTACTAACCCCTGTGGAGAGTGTGCCACAGTCTCTGGCTTCCATTACCACTGCAAGTCTAAATAGATTGACATACCAACACTCGTTTGAACAGACTGATATTTACCTCTTGTTTCCTGAAGAAGAAGATGCAGGGCCCATCTCTGTGGTAAAGAATGCAGTATAAAACGGTCATAAACAGCGTCGGCGTTTTATCCAGTGACTGCAAGCCACCGTGTATCCAGCCATCATTTTCAGGATGAGCAGTTCAGAGATGAGAGAGTCTGCCTCCCTTTCCAGAAGATGTATTCTGGAGCTTTTAGACAAACACACACACACACACACACACACACACATTCATATTGTCTGACAACAAGCGGTACATCCATCCAGACTCGTGGATTTATAAGCATTCCAGCGTGTACGAGTTACAGTGAACGTGTTTTGAATGTTCACATAATTTCCAATGGTTGTCACGATTCCTTCTTCACTGCAATTTCCGTACAGAGGTGACACAGGTCAGAAATGATTTTAAGCTGGCATCAGTTTGATTCTTTACAGTAGTCTCATCAGTCTAAATTTCTCAATTCTCTCCCATTTTCCCGCCGAAATTCGAAATTAATGGGTCAAACTTGTGGTCAAAGGACACTGTACCAGGCTTTTCAGTAATGAGTAAACATTTGGTCGAAGTTTTGGTATTAACATGTCTATCGCCTGGTTCCATCCTTCAGAGGCGTTGATAGTGTGATGGGGCCTTCCACCGTAACTCCACATCTCTCTTGTCTTGGCACATCCTCGTTATCAACCAGCTGGTCCAAAAATAGTCGAATAAGTTATGAAACTCTTGTTTTTCTTCTGAATAGACAGCCCACCATCATGCAGTATTTATAAGGCAGCATAGGCTAGAGCTCCATACGTTCTTACGCGTGTATTTCTTCGTTGTGCTAAGGACAGGTAAGAAAATCAGCCGTTAGTACTTGAGTGCTGTGCGTGCGACGAAACTCGGAGCCGGCGGCGAATCCGAGTTGCCGGAACTGCTGTTGTTGTTGTTGTTGTTGAGGGCGGCAGGATGTCGTGGAGGCACGGCTAATCACAGGAGCGGGCAGTCGTAGTCGACACAGCCTGTCCGGCCCGTCCACTGCCCTCCCTGCTGCTGCTGGACATGCGGCCGGCGCGCCGACACGATGCAGCCGGAACTGGTGCCCTCTGGTGCGAGAGCGTCGACGCCGCACTGCCGCACCCTGCAAGCGCCGCAACCTCTCTGCCTCTCTCCACGCCCACTCCGCGCAACACCTGCCTACCCGAAGGTTTTCCAACGCACGACCACTGCTATTATCGTTGCTAGTCGACGCAAACAATAATTCCTTTGGCTTTTTGCCACAGCTTATAAGTATCACTGTAAGACACAGGTAAGTGCAATGAAATGCCAACAGACTTGTGCCTAAATGCAGTGAAGCAAAGTCCTGGCTTGTTAAAAGAAACCATTCAAATGAGAAAAATATTGAGACACCGTTCAGTAGGAAATCAGTGGCCGGCAGCGGTCGTCACGCCCCCGCACTTGGGGCTGTCGCCGCCGCGGCACGCACGTCCCGCCGCCAGGGGGCGGCCCGGCTCTGCCCCTCGCCGCCCACCGCGGTCCACCCAACACGCTGCGCACCGAGGCAGACTGCGCTGAGGCGTGGCCGGCACGCAGGCCGCCCTGCCAAAATCCTCGCAACACTGCCGAGTCGCAGCAGTCGCGAAAATGGCGGTAGAATAGCCGATCAGCTGCAAGAAGCTGGTATAAATCTTTCGCACCTCAAATACTGGCGTCTGGGAATTTGTAAATGCCTGATAAAATGTCTTACTTTGGATCTCTCTGTCCTTATTTTCTTTTGGTGGTGACTCGTGTGGCTGGTTTGATGCGGGTCCCCACGAAATTCCCTCCTGTGTCAGGTTCTTCTTCTCGGAGTAGCACTTGCGATCAACGTCCTCAGGTATTTTTGTCGGATGTATTCCAATCTCTGCCTTTCCCAAAAAGTTTTTTCCCTCTACAGCCCCCTCAACTATCGCGGACGGTATTCCTTCACGTCTTTATTCCTCCACATCTTTATACGTGTCCCATCACCCTTTCCCTTCTTTCTGTCAATCTTTTCCACTTGTTGCACTCATCGCCATTCCTGCGGAGAACCTCCCCGTCTCTTGTGAGTCCCCTCAGTTTTCAGAATCCTTTGACGGCACGAAATCAGAAACGCTCAGATTCTCTTCCTTTCCAGTTGTCTCCACAGTCCGTGAATCACTTCCCCACACATTTCTTCTACAAATGAAGGTCTATGTTTGGCTTCCCACGTAGCAAAATTCCTTCACTTTGCCTGCTTCGTTGCCGCTCCCCACAATTCTGATATTAAATTTATCACCGCTACACGTTATTTCTTTTGTACGTCTTCAGTTTTCTTTCAACCCACAACGTGTGCTCAGCACCCCCTTCATTCCATTCAACACAGCAACGTTTCAGTTCCGTCATTTGCGAATCTTGTCGTCGGCACCCTTTCACCCGGAATTTTAATCCAACTCCTGAATCTCTCTCTCATTTCTGCCATTACTTCAGTCATGCATACCTTGAACAATATGACTAGACAATACATCCATGTCTTGTAACCTCTCTAATCTGAGCACTTCATACCTGGTCCCCTTCTCTGCCTCTTTGTCCTTATACATACCATACGTCATGCACCTCTTCCCATAGTTTAGACCCAGTATTCAGTGGTTTTGGCAGACTCCCTGTAGACGGCCGTCGCTCATTTCCTGTTGGTCGTGTTTGTCTCTGACCTCACTCCCTCTTACTGTGCTGCCATTATCTCAGACACAGCACCTGCAAGTGCCTTGTACGTCAGCCATTACCCACGTATCATTTTGAGGTGGTGCTGGCATCAGGGAAGGGCTAATCGCACAGTGGAGTGCGACCAGTTTAAACAGCGGAATTGTACTCCACTATTCCACACGGGAAATGACAGACATGGTGCTCGCTGTGGTGTTAACCGAGAGGTACAGATCGGGTATGCTGAGCGACATCTTCAACACTGCACAGCATCAATCAGGTCGTTCTGGCGACTTTCAGACATGGGGTACCTGCAGCAAGGACAAGACATGACATGCAGGGGAGGGGACAGGAGGGGGGAGAGGGCAGAGGGGGGAGAGGAAGGGAGGGGATAGAGGGGGGAGTGTTGCCACGACTAGGAGATGGTCCTGTAAAAAGTGTGTGGATAACTGTAGTTGTTGAGGCATTACGCACGCTCTCGGCTGGTCAGTTCTGTACAGACACTCACTTTGTCCACACCACTTGAAGCCTGTGCGAGCCCTCAAGTCATGGGAGATTACAGTTCTACCAGTGCATACTAAGACGGGGCACTGAAGATTCAAAGTTCACAACTTGCCTTTTATTCCCAGGTGAGGAGGGATAGACAATGAATTACCACAATAACCAAGTTTGGGCAGATGTAAATCCTCGAGTGCATATGGAAGCAAAACACAAGGTCCACTTTAGTACAACTGCGGGATGACAAGTTCATCAGGCGCTACACCTGCACACGATCAAATCTGAGAGCAGCCAGGTTGTGGTCCTCACACTAAGGCTTCATTAATTTCGACAATGATTATGGGTATATAATAATACGGTAAGGTATCAGTTCCAAATTATTGGGAACAAAATGATACGAGAAAGCGTACAACTAATCACCAACATGGCCATTTACTGTACTGTCTCAGTCAACACTTAATTAAAATAACTGCAATCAATAAAGTTCATTTTTGATTGCTTACCTGGGAGAATGTTTAACTGCTATTCATAAGCTAAAAGTATGGTTTATTGTAATTTATATTACAAATGGAAAATCAGGTAAAAATACAATACAGTCGGCACTCCTAGGGCAGATAATTTACTACTGAATCAATTAATTATGATGAGAATAATTTACACATAAGAATGGCTTCTACTCGCTCTGAAGACGTCATTCAGTAGTCGTGCTGACAAAAAGATTTGTCGTTTTTGGAAGAGTGAAATTTAATTAGGAGCAAATATTGTACCATTAAGTTAGTTTTATTTTACACAGAGATTGATAGACTCATAATCGACTGAATAGTGGATGCACACAACATGATGATAATGAATGGTGTGACCTCACTCCTGCTGTAACTGCCAAAAACTGTAATAGATAGTTCTGTTCAGCTACCTGAATATCATTAATAACATTCCTTTAGCGTAATAATAAAGCCCCTAAGTGAACGACAAAACACTTTTTCGATGCTGCAATGCAGTAGGCAAGAAATCCACAAAAAACAGGTGAAAAATATTCCTTTATTTAGGTATATGAATGAATAAGCTAATGAATTTGACTAGATCATGTTCTTTTAAATAGTTCTTGCAAACATTAAATTTCAAATATTAGTGCTTTTAAGCGTCTTTGAAAAGATTGGTTACTTATAAACAATCTCAACTTTAAACCTTACTAAGGTTTTAGACTCATTTTTGGACGGTATTAATGATTTTCGTCAACGATTAAATGTATGATTGGACTGCTAATGCAGGACTATATGCCTTGGACCGGGATGCAGGTAATAATGAGTTGGGAAATTGCGAAGTCCCTACATCCGCATTTCACACAAAATTTGTGTGGTTGAGACGGTTGTGTGGGCGCGGGCAGTCGCTACTTGCCAGCCGCCACCACCTGATGACGCCTGGGGGACACACAGAGCCGGCTGTCAGCCAGCGGCGGCCGGCCTTCCAGCTGCTCCGGGCTTCCCTCATTACCCTCGCCAGCCCTCGCGACTCTTCCTCAACTCCTCTGCTGCGACATACTGGAGCAACTCCGGGTACCGTGCTGCAGCGAACAGTGACCTCGAATAGACTCTTGTGTTCTCTCAGGGGACGACGACGTGTGCAGGGTGAGCGTACTCTGCTTCCGCTCCTGCGCCATCAGCGACACTCCAGGATCCGACTGGACAGTTTGCTTACTGTGTAGCTGTTCTCACTCTTCGACGTGTTCCTCAGGTCCGTTACTCCAATGTACGTCACCCGTGAATGCTGATCTAAAATGACTTTCCGAATTTTTGGAGTGAATACTGAAGTAAACCATATAAATACAGCCAAGTCCTCTTCAGTTACTACAGCCGCATGTAATGAAGCGTTTACAAAGTTACTGTTCTCCAACCGTCACGTATGTTCCTCAGCTCCCTTGCTGTCACAAACAATACAAACTGTAGGTGCCAGGCAGGAGGGGACAGTAACTTAAAGTAACCTCCGCTCTTTGTTAACGAATCATTGAAGTGTGTTGCGTTACAAAGCAAACCCTCCTTTTGTTTCTGCGACAGTATTTGGACATGATATTCCAGGACGACAACGCATCATTTCTCGCTTACGCTGTTATTCAGCTCAACCATCCCATATGACCCTTACCTGCCTTGCAGTTACATACAGGACCATCTCCTGCTTTTGTTGATGACACACTGAAGTAGGCAAAAGGAAATATGTGCTACAGAACGGCTGGGATGTGGTCTTCCAGCTGCACAACGCCCCCTTCTCTGTGACTTTCAACGCTCACCCTTTCGTCATGTTTCTCAGCTTCCTTGCAGCAACAAACAGGACCTTCTTTGGACATTATTTTACGAGGTACCATTATTTGAAGCTATCTACGGTTTCTGAACCTTCCTGAAAAATTAGCAGATCAGGTCTCGTGTCCAGACACTCTGCCTCTCGTGCGCCGTCGTTCCACCAGCTTAGCTGTCCACTGTATACCTGTATACCTGGCTTCCTTCAGCCAGCAAGTCTTTACCGCTGTCCAGACTTCGAGGAGTTTCTGCTCCAATTCTTGCGGGACCAGCACCCCAGGTAGTAAGATTTTAGGGAGGACAGCGAGTCAAGATCCAGTAGTTTACTAAGTTGGGCAGATCTCCCTGAGTCACAAAGGTTTAGGGTTCGAGACCCGCTCCAGCACACAGTTTTAATCTGCCGCCAGTTTTCAAACTGAGTACCTCTGTGCTGTAAATTGAAAATTCATTCTGCAACCCGTGTCTGGTATTTCTTAAGGAAAAACTGACGTTAACTGCGAGAATAATCAATCAGTCACCACCTGTTTCTGTAGCTGTCGTGTCACGTGATTCAGCAGCTCGACAATATTGCATTTCTTACTTGTCCAAATTTCCAGCTCAAACATTTCACATCTTCCTCGGGTTCACTGGTATCTTCTTATGAGGAACTTGGTCTACAATGACCTGTGGGTGTGTTGTGGCAATACTGAAGTGGGCAGCACCAGTAATTCCCAGTCACCTTCCGTTACCAAAACATGAGTGCGAACTTATCTCCCAGTTGCCTTTAGGTATCAAGATGTGAGGATGTCTACAATAATTTTTAGCCTTGTTGATCAAATGTGAGCCGGCCGCAGTGGTCTAGCGGTTCTAGGCGCTCAGTCCGGAGCCGCGCGACTGCTACGGTCGCAGGTTCGAATCCTGCCTCGGGCATGGATGTGTGTGATGTCCTTAGGTTAGTTAGGTTTAAGTAGTTCTAAGTTCTAGGGGACTGATGACCATAGATGTTACGTCCCATAGTGGTCAGAGCCATTTGAACCATTTGATCAAATGTGAACCCTTTCAGACGTCAATTTTTTCTCAAGGAAGGAAAATTTTTCTTTGTGTGGTAATGCTGATATGTGATTTACTAATGACTTTAGACGCAAGATTTGTACAAAAATATACACTCATTTTCAAAACATACATTGTACACTTGGCTTAAGTTTATGTACTAAAATGACTAGTTACGATATACTCTTCGTTATAACAAATAGTAAAACGATCATTCAATAATTATCACGCAAAATAACAATAACAGTATTTAATTATGCAGCGGAATATAGGGAACCAACGACATCCGTGTATTCTGGCTGTCACGAGATGCTGTCCACTGCTGCACCGATCTGCTGGTACTTTCACAGTGATGCCCAACAGTTGGCAGCACTTGTGAATGATGAGAAGGTTGGACGTTCACAAGTGCGTAGCTCAAGTTCCGATTGGGAAAAATTATTTCCGTCGCAGCTGAGACACGGTAAAAGTTGGTGTGCACAATTGTAGCCAGAGGGTCTGAAAGGGTTAACGTGAGCAAGACGAATGAGGCCTGTTCAGATACAGAATCGTCTTGTCGTTCTCTTCCAACTGAACGAATCGCCGTTCCTTGCTTCTGCTGTTACTCAGCTCAGTAATTTCTTATCTCTCTCAGCTGTCCCTGGCAGTCTGATGTTACGTTGTAAGGAATGTGGCCTAATAAAAAAGAGCTCTGGTTGCGCCGAGGAGAAACTGAAGTGGACTTGAAGAATAATGCCAGTCCAGCTTGCGTTTTCAGAACATTGACCGGAACTGGTCTGCCAGCTGGCCATTTTTCCTCAGTTCTGGGCAAGTTACGGGCGAGTGACGCCCTTCCAGACTGTGCTCCTGCATCGTTACCGAGGTGTGACGCTCCAGTGGCTCAGCGCCACACCACTCGCTGGAGTCCAGACGGCTCGCTCGCTCCCTCCTTCTCCTCAGTTTTCCTCCCAATGGACGAAATTAACAACCGGCACAAAGGTCGTCAGTTACGAATGGGGAGTGAATAGGAAAATGGCAGAGACGGTTTACTTGGAAGTGTCAGCGCTCTGTGCGTTCTTCGGCACAGTTAGCGAGTGCAGCCAGACTCAGACGGCAGTGACGACACTGACAGAGACGGCGTCCCTCGCGCTCCTCGGCTGACCGCTCTCCAGCACGCTGCCGCAAGTTTTGTCTGTCTGGAAGGCCTGGAGCGGAATGTAGAGCGACTGAGTCAGCTACTGTTCCATTACACTGCTGGCGATACATCGACGGGGAGAATAAATGGCGTAAAACAGCCAGGAATAACCACCCAGGGAGGAGGGGGAAAGCAGGCGCCTGGCTGCGGTTCAGTGGATAAAATATCGGGGAAACTTAATTCAGCCGCGAAACAAGTGTTTACTCGTTAGGCACAAATTTTCCGTTAACTGTTTCAAGTCTACAAGCAGCAGCTAACAACGAAAAAAACCGTATAACTACTACGACACACATCAGCTGCGAATGCTGGCCAAAACAAGAAAGTTGTCCGCCAAGTTTTTGGCAGACGGTGCGTGGGACTTACAATTAAGTGACTTTGCAAGGTGCAAAGCAGTAGCCTATTATGTGGAACGAAAAATGGATTTCACAAGTCCCGTTAAAGGAACACTTACATTGTGTTTTAATAGCCTAAAGCGAACGCCATACCTATATGGCTGCGTATTTAAATAATGTAGTACGAAACAGTCTTCTCCAAAGCCATGTCTATGAACTACTATCGGCAGAACTAATGAAAGATATTTCGCGTACTTCGATATCCTGGGTGCAACGAAGCTAGGACAGAAAAAAAGTGTCTTTTGTTTCATTTCGGAGATACGAGAACGATTTTAGTGTTTCTCCATGCATATTCACCATTGGAGTTAATCGCAACAAACGTTTTAATATTTTTTTGTTGTACTGGAGGAAACCGCGTGGGTTGCGACCCACATGTAAAATAGACAGAAATGAGAGAGAAAAATTTGAAAAACAGTTCACCACGTGGCCATCTATGAATTTTCCCGCTATTTTCGAGCTCAAAACGATCATAAATACCTCTTGTCATAGTTATTGAGCTCTTTGAGCTCTAGAACTGGACTTTATTATTTTTAAAGCACAAGGAGGTCGAAATTTAACAAAAATGGCCGTTTTTATGATTTTGAAAGACAATATTTACCGAGAGATTAACTAAATTGTGGCGCTCCATGCTGTTTTTCAGTACAAGAAATAATGTCTCTTCAAAATTGTTGTTTCATCAAGATATCTGAAAGTTAGTTCAAAAAGGTACTTTTCCGTAAACTTTTTGTAATATCTCCCAAATGAATTAAACGATTTTGACGGCATTCGACGTGCTGTTGTAAGTTCTTGCAGTTGCCTCCTCACAAAAATGTCTCTTGGTTAAGAAATCGAAAAGTTATTCTGAAAAAAACATTTTTTTTTTGAAATTTTTGAAAGAGATAACTTTTGGCCGAATCTACCGTTTTTTTTATACGCGTTATTTGACGTTGTTTGTTGAGACAAAGTGTTGATTAGATTCTGCAGTCAGTCAGTAGAGCCGTTTAAAAGAGATTAGAAATAAATTTTGAGAAAATACTAAAATGAAAGTTTTAAAAAAATATTTCAAATTTTCAAGATATCTATGGTTAGAATGTCCGTGGTCTTGGGGCAGCGTCTTTGATTAGTAACTAAAACGTCCTCGGGCCGAAACCCGCCACCGCTTACACTTTGATTAATAATCAGCATTGTCAGCCGAAGACTTCTGGCATAAGAAGCCACCCTCACTCTGCCAACGGCCTTGTCAAAGAGGGCTGAGGAACGGACAGAAGTTCAGGACACTTCCCTGTACTTGGGTTGGGAACTGACCCCAATGGAGCGTCGTGATCAACCGCATGAGGATGCAGAAGGCAATGGAAACCACTGCATTAAAGATACGTAAAGCGTATTCACAGGACATGTGGCCTGTAATTGAAAAACTGTCATGATGATCCCTGCATTAGCATAGATTCCTGAGTAGTCCCCCATTCGGGTGTGGAGGAGAAGAAAAGCTTACAGGAGAATATGTTCCGTGATAAATTTCAGCTAGTAATAGCGAATACTCTGTTCAAGAATCGCAAAAGTAGGAGGTACACTTGGAAAAGACCGGATGATACAGGAAGTTTTCCAATTAGATTACATCATAGTCAGACAGAGATTCCGAAATTAGATATCAGATTATAAGGCATACCCGGGAGCAGATACAGACTCAGATCTAAATGTAGTAGTGATGAAGAGTACGCAGAAGTTTAAGAGATTAGTCAGCAAGAATAAAAATGCAAAGAACTGGAATACGGAAGTACTAAGGAATGACGAGATACGCTTGAAGTTCTCTAAGTCTATAGATGCTGCAGTAAGGAATAGCTCAGTAGGCAGTACAGTTGAAGAGGAATGGACATCTCTAAAAATGGCAAAGTTGGGAAGCAAAATATAGCTACAAAGTACGTAACAACAAAGAAACCATGTGTAACAGAAGAAATACCTCAGTTGATCGATGAAAAAAAAAGTACAAAAATGTTCAGGGAATTTCCGGAATACAGAAATACGAGCCGCTGAGGAACGAAATAAGTAAGAAGCGTAGGAAAGCTACGACGAAACTGCTGCCTCAAAAATGTAAAGAAATCAAAAAAGATCGTCGGAAGGACTGTCTCAGCACATAGAAAAGACAAAACATTCGGTGAATTTAAAAGCAAGGATGGTAACATTAAGAGTGCAATGGGAATTCCACGGTTATAGTAGATAGTGGCTAGGTGGAAAGAGAAAACGGAAGGCCACTCTGACGGTGAAGACTTGTCCGATGGCGTGATAAAAGAAGAAACAGGGGATATGTGACCTAGTGCTAGAATCAGAATTTGAAACAGCTTTGGAAAATTTGAGATCAAGTACTGCAGATGGGGTTGGTAGTATTCCATCAGCGTTCCTAAAATCAATGGGGGAAGTGGCAACAAAACGTCGGTGTGTGGAACGTAAGAGTCTGGCGACGCACCACCTGGCCTTCGGAAAAACACCATCCACACAAATCCGAAGGCTGCAAGAGCCGACAAGTGCGAGAATTACAGGACAATCAGCTTAAAAGCTCACGCATCCAAGTTGCTTACAAGAATAATATACAGAAGAATGGGAAAGGAAACTGAGGATGTGTTAGTTGACGGTCAGGTAAAGGCACCGTAGAGGCAATTCTGACGTTGCGGTTAATAATGGAAGCAGGACTAAAGAAAAATCAAGACACATAGGATCTGTCGACCTGGAAAAACAGCTCGACATTGTAAAATGGTGAAATATTTTAGAAATTCTGAGAAAAGTAGGGGTAAGCTATAGGGAGAGACAGATAACACACAACATGTACAAGAGCCAAGAGGGAATAATAAGAGTGAAAGACAAAGAAGGAAGTTCTCGGATTAAAAAGGGTGTAAGAAAGGGCCTTTCGCCCCTACTGTTCAATCTGAATATCGAAGAAGCAAGGATGGAAATAAAAGAAAGGTTCAGAAGTGGAATTAAATTCAAGCTGACAAGATATCAGTGATACGATTTGCTAACCTGAGTGAAAGTGAAGGAGAATAACATGATCTGGCGAAAGAAATGAACGGTCTGGTGAGTACAGAGTATGGATTGAGAGTAAATCGAAGAAAGAGGAAAGTAATGAAATGTAGCAGGAACGAGAACAGAGAGAAACTTGACATCAGGACTGATGGCCACGGAGTAGATGAAGTTAAGGAATTCTGCTACCTAGCCAGGAAAATAACCCGTGACGGACGGAGTGAGGGGGACATCAAAAGCAGAGTAGCAATGGCTAAAAGGACAGTCCTAGCCAAGAGAAGTCTACCAGTATCGAACACAGGCCTTCTTAATTTGAGGAATAAATTTCCGAGCCTGTACGTTTGGAGAACAGCATTCTGGGGTAGTGAAGCATGGACTGTGGGAAAACCGGAACAGAAGAGAACCGAAGCATTTGAGGTGTGTTGCTGAAGACGAATGTTGAATATTAGGTGGACTGATCAGTTTACGAATGAGGAGGTACTACTCACAGTCGGAGAGAATAGGAATATTTAGAACCATACAACGTCGAGATCTACCGGAAACTAGATTTTCTAAACTCGGATTAAATTCAATAATTATCCCACATTTAAAAATTTTCGTACCATTCTACATTAATTATAATTAAACTCTTACTGGTTTGCTATTTTTTATTAAAAATAGATAACAGGAAATTGTCAATGACATTTATAAATTAACAGATATAGAACGTAACTAATTTATTGAGTTTTATAATAGTGGAGAAACGGAACGCAACTTTAAAGAGTCTTAGCAACGCACTTGGGGAAATTACCTCATTTTGAAGCCGTAGCCTGCTATCTCTCGCTCCCGGCATCGTATTTCATTGTTTATTCCCGCCCGGACGTCAGTTCGTGCAAGTTTATAGTACTACGGGTTTTTGTCATTTACTGATGTTGTTAAAAGTTCCGGTGTCGTGTAGATGGTTTTGATTCTCGTTACATTTGTTAAGTACAGAGAATACCTACATCGTCCATTACAATGAACAGATAATTTACATTTCATTTAATTGACTTCCGAAGAAAAAGTTATTAATTTGCAACCTTCGTGTCTAATAATTACTTGAATTAGTATGTTTTAGACACATTCAGGCGCATATAAACACACATCTGGTTCCGAAAAAGGCAAAAATAAAACAATGTTCGAATTACATAGAGCGATTTTGAATCCAAAGCAATCCAAGCTTTCATTTACGTTTACATCTCACGAGCCTGAAGATTCTCAAAATCAGAACGAAACGCAACCTCGGTAATAAATTAGTTTTTTAATGCAGTTCCCTTTTTCGGATTTAACAAGTCCAATTTATAGTTTGCTAGCAACAAAATTTACCCTCGATTTCAGTTTTTTATTCCTTTTTATCTTCAAAATTAAAGCGACTGAAATCTGTTAAAATTACGTTTTAGACTAGATTTAGGTCATGTTTTACAAATCAGTCATGACACACCACAGGAAGGAAATGCCTGCACTTCTGATCCTACAGACACAGTTCTCTCGGTCTCTGGCGATACCGGAGCTGGCGCAGACTTGCACTCACAGACGACGATTACAGTGGAATTCGCAAACTTTCAGATTTTGCTCCACCACGAAAGAAATGCCACCCATGCACTGAAATTGCGTTTTTTGTATGTCCACCGTATCCAGTGCTCGGCTGATAAAAACAGCTTGCCTTCTGATGTAAATCGAGTTTGCTACCGAAAGTGACTAACCAGAGAATATGTCTCTAATTCTCTCGAATTAAATGAGCTATTCTGGACTACCTGCATGTGTTTTGCGTGTGACGGTACAAGAAAAATGAAGGAGGGAAGAAGTACATTTATTGATGGTGTTGCAACGTGACCTCCCAGTACTGGTGGTGGTAAAATTCCACCTAAGCAGGTGGATTACCGTCGCATTGACATGTCCTAGCGCTCCTGCGAGCTACCGTCTGTAGTAAATGGTTTCTTAAATTCGTGTGGTCCACGAAATTACTGGCCCCTGTGAGTTATTGCTGGGTAGTGATAATTTCTAGCGGAAGGTCTTAACGATAACGCATTTATTTTGAACCACTACAGAAGGCACCTATACGGGGCTTAATAGGCATTATATAGCTTTGCTTTTGCTTTCATGACCCAGGATTCGACTGTGGTACTGACTGCCACCTATTCTTTATGATGGAAGGAGTAAATAATCAGTCGGGGGTAGAGATTAATTGACATTTATTTAGTACCGATGGTATTCCAACAACTAACCTTGTTTCTCCTGCAATGTACATCATCAAAACCGGTCTCTACTTAACATGGTTCAGTTTCGCCACGTAATTATGGAATGGGACAGAGGAGCGCAGACCTGGCTTCAATGTAATTCTATACAGCCGCACAGTTATACCTAAACCCTCGGTTATTACATTCAGTTGCTATACATTATACAGAACAAGTTCCGCAAAGACAATACAAGCAGAACTAGGTCAGGGTGGAAGAGTATTTCGCAAACCTTTATCAAATCAGTGGGCATTAAATTCCGATACTTACACTCGCTCACTATCGTATGATTATTCATCGTGTACAATATATTTTCAGACCGAAACTACAATTTATCAATGCGGCGGTTGCTCCAACCGACCACGTGGCGCGGAAGCAAGTTCACAAAGAAAACATATGGAAAATAAATGAAAATCCCCAAAATATTACTGTAAATGGAAGAGCAGATTAAAATACATTGAATGAGTGAATTTCCGTTAAGCTCAGAGCAATAACGTGACCGTGAGCTTAAGGCACATGGTGCGTTGCCCGAACAAGGCACTAACGCAAGGTCTACTGAAATTCGAGTAAAAGAAAATCAATTCCCTTCATTTCGCGCCTGATTTCAACATCTGGACTTGATTACAGAGCAGATTTCAGACAATGTAATACCTACGTTAACATTACCAAAACAAGAGCTGCGTCTCCACGTCTGTCCAGCACCACGACCCAGGAACAAGAGCTCCTCTAACAGAATTCGCCTAACCGTTCCGCTTACAAACGTGGCGGGTTGTGGCGCGCCAACCTGACAGAGCCAATGCGCGCGCCTCCGTGTCGTCTTTGCCCTGACCTGCAAACTCGATCTCTGCTAAACTTGTTCACGCTTGGGGGGTTGGTACTACCCTACCCCAGAAAGACCATTCATGCAGTGTTACAATCTGTGCCTAAAGCTTTCTGCTAGTTCGCACACTCACTCATTTATCCCGTCCAGGCCGCACAAAGGAAAGGAAAATGGGAAACGTGGTACACAACAGAAAAAAATGAATTAACTAACACTGTTTGGTCCATTCTCTCCTTTTGGACACCAGCTGAGGTATTACCTGCAAGAGAAGAAACTCTTGCTAATAATTTCTGCGTGCTAGCAATTTAATAAAACATTGGAACGGTACAACAAGTTCCGTTTCAGTGTCACTCCATTAAATAAATATTTTTGAACAACTCGTCAAACACGAAGGAAGACACAGTCATCTGTTAGCCGTCGTCGCCTTGCAAACACCAAAAATACGAGGAAATGTTCAACCAAGTCTAAGGCGGAAAAATATGCAAGAGATTTCCAATAGCCTTCTTGTTCTGAAAATGAATCATCGATATGATAATATTTATATCCAAACAATGTATGACTTATCGTGGAAAAAGTGATGCCATGTACTCACTGACATATATCGCCGACGGCTGAAACCAGAATATAAATTCTATGTACGCTGTAGCAGCTCTTTCCGACATGTCCGAAAGACCAGCCACCATTTTGATCCAGCAGCCACTATGAATTAAATCACAGGGGTATTACGTACACCGGCTGCGAGTCGGCACTGATGCAGTAAGTTGAAAACATGCGCCAGACTGGGATTCGAACCCAGGTCTCCCGCTGAGCAGGCAGGTGCGCCACTGCCGCCTCTGCCCGGACCACCCCAGCAAACTCTCAACCCACCCACACACTGCCGACGGAGTGAACCTCGGCCGTCATCACCACTACTCGCGCCATTTCAAGTCGATCCCGCCTTGCGGCTTGCTTGTCTTTCGTACTCGGCAGTAAGTCTTGTAACTCATTCCTTGGGAACTTTGCGGCTCTCTTCGTAGCAGCTGTGATCTCGATGCGTCGCCATGGCAGAGAAGATTGTTTCACATTGTAACGACGATGCTATTTTATAAATATTCTTACTCGGGTCATATTTAGACATTGAGAAGATACACAACCTGGCTCCAAGCAACACAGTTCCATATTATATAGTGTTTGAATAGTTTTTATTACGTACTGTGTGGGATTCGTTACTAACGCACTGTTTATTCACTCGCTATATAACGGACTGCGACGGTTATTTAAGATGGCCTGCGTTAACATTCAGTTAAATAATTTTATGATATTAAACTTTCTAGTCTCTACTAATATGCAAGGCCCAGAAATATGATTTAATTACTCAGCAGAAATAGTTCCCGCCAGTTCACGTAAAATTTGACCAGAGATTTTATTATTTGCACCTTATTGAGGTTTAAAGCTGATATACGACTGTCACTGTTAATATCTTTGTGGTTCGTAGTAAACTATTTACTCTAAAAATTCGGGTTAAAATCACTTTTTAAACTCTCGTAGCGTATTTAGTTAAAAGTCACTTCTTAATGAGTTCTCATCTAATAAACAGTTAATTAATATTTCTCTCTTTTTCTCCGTAGTTTCAAATTTGAAAAGTAACTCTTTCGTAGGATGAAATTAGCGCCGAGTTGGTGCAAGGATATCTTTGGTTAAAGGACGTACACTGTTTAAAATAAACTTTGTTGCATTTTCAGTACCTTCTCTGCACAGCACAAATAAAGAAACTTTCACTGCAGTGTCAATATAGACGTCAGAAATCGTATCAAAAACCGTATATTAGCAACAAGAGCGACGAATAAGTGCAGCAAGCGACAAACAGAAGAGAGCTAACAATGTCGTGCAGTAGCTTGCATAGACCATAACAGTGTACGACGTAACATGCTTCTATTCCTTCACTTGGTACTCTTACACACCACTTTAAATAGTACCGAACTGAAATATTTCATTTTATTACTAAAAAAATAGTAAAGGCAGATTGAAGTACGTCGCCGGCAGCTGACGAAAATGCGAGAGTGTCTCCACATGTCGCCGGTTCCCGTAAGATTTGGAGCCTGTTGTGCATCCGCCCTGAAGGGGCCACTGGCCGCCTTCGCCCTAATTATGTGGACGTGTGGCGTCTGCTCTTTCCGACGATACGCCCTAGTAAGCAGCTACGGCACAAATTTTCGTCTTTCCCCATTGATTTAAATCAATGCCCACTCGCAGCCAATGTCCGTATTTCCTTTGTGACTCTCTAATTTTAGTCGCCCTGTTATCGAAGTATGATTCAGTTCTTAAAACTCACATATTATTGAAAGTAAAAAAAAAAAAGTCAATAAAAGGTAAGGGTAGAGACAGTCTTATTACAGGGAATGACAATATTAATGTGGTAATAGTAAACTGCAGGAGCGTCTATGGAAAGGTCCCAGAATTGCTCTAATCAATAAACGACCACAATGCCCACACAGTACTAGGGATGGAAAGTTGGCTGAAACCAGATGTAAACAGTAACGAAATTCTAAACTCAGATTGGAATGTATACCGCAGAGACAGGCTGGACAGTGAAGGGGGAGGCGTGTTTATAGCGATAAGAAGTGCAATAGTATCGAAGGAAATTGACGGAGATCCGAAATGTGAAATAATTTGCGTGAAAGTCACGGTTAAAGCAGGCTCAGACATGGTAATTGGATGTCTCTATAGGCCCCCTGGCTCAACAGCTGTTGTGGCTGAGCACCTGGAGGAAAATTTGGAAAATATTTCGAGTAGATTTCTCGACCATGTTATAGTTCTGGGTGTAGATTTTAATTTACCAGATATAGACTGGGAGACTCAAACGCTTATAACGGGTGGCAGGGACAAAGAATCCAGTGAAACTTTTTTAAGTGCATTATCTGAAAACTACCTTGAGCTGTTAAACAGAGAACCCACTCGTGGCGATAACACATCAGACCCAAATTATTTGAAACAGTTAATGCAGTACAGGGGAACCGGTTACAGCATCGGCGATTTCAGCTGTAAATAGAAATATTAAAAAAGGTAGGAAGATTTTCCTGTTTAGCAAAAGTGACAAAAAGCAGATTTCAGAGTACTTGACGGTTCAACACAAAAGTTTTGTCTCAAGTACAGATAGTGTTGAGGATCAGTGGACAAACTTCAAAACCATCGTACAATATGCATTAGATGAGTTGAGTATGTGCCAAGCAAGATCGTAAGAGATGGAAAAGAGCCACCGTGGTACAACAACCGAGTTAGAAAACTGCTGCGGAAGCAAAGGGAACTTCACAGCAAACATAAAGATTGCCAAAGCCTTGCAGACAAACACAAATTACACGAAGAGAAATGTAGTGTGAGTAGAGCTATGTGAGAGGCGTTCAACGAATTCGAAAGTAAAGTTCTGTGTATAGACTTGGCAGAAAATCCTAAGAAATTCTGGTCTTATGCCAAAGCGGTAGGTGGATCAAAACAAAATGTCCAGACACTCTGTGACCAAAATGGTACTGAAACAGAGGATGACAGACTAAAGGCCGAAATAGTAGATGTCTTTTTCCAAAGCTGTTTCACAGAGGAAGAGTGCACTGTAGTTCCTTATCTAGATTGTCGCACAGATGACAAAAAGGTAGATATCTATATAGACGACAGAGGGATAGAGAAACAATTAAAATCGCTCAAAAGAGGAAAGGCCTCTGGACCTGATGGGATACCAGTTCGAATTTACACAGAGTACGCGAAGGAACTTGCCCCCCTCTTGCAGCGGTGTACCCTAGGTCTCTAGAAGAGCGTAGCGTCCAAAAGATTGGAAAAGGGCACAGGTCATCCCCGTTTTCAAGAAGGGACGTCGAGCAGATGTGCAGAACTATAGACCTATATCTCTAACGTCGATCAGTTGTAGAATTTTGGAACACGTATTATGTTCGAGTATAATGACTTTTCTGGAGGAATCAGCATGGGTTTCGAAAAAGACGATCGTGTGAAACCCAGCTCGTGTTATTCGTCCACGAGACTCAGAGGGCCATAGGCACGGGTTCCCAGGGAGATGCCGTGTTTCTTGACCTCCGCAAGGCGTTCGATACAGTTCCCCACAGTCATTTAATGAACAGAGTAAGAGCATATGGACTATCAGACCAAGTGTGTGATTGGATTGAAGAGTTACTAGATTACAGAACGCAGCATGTCGTTCTCAATGGAGAGAAGTCTTCCGAAGTAAGAGTGATTTCAGGTGTGCCGCAGGGGAGTGTCGTAGGACCGTTGCTATTCACAATATATGTATATATACAGGGTGAGTCACCTAACATTACCGCTGGATATATTTCGCAAACCACGTCAAATACTGACGATTCGATTCCACAGACCGAACGTGAGGAGAGGGGCTAGTGTAATTGGTCAATACAAACCATAAAAAAATGCACGGAAGTATGTTTTTTAACACAAACCTACGTTTTTTAAAATGGAACCCCGTTAGTTTTGTTAGCACATCAGAACATATAAACAAATACGTAATCAGTGCTGTTTGGTGCATTGTAAAATGTTAATTACATCTGGAGATATTGTAACCTAAAGTTGACGCTTGAGTACCACTCCTCCGCTGTTGGATCGTGTGTATCGGAGAGCACCAAATTACGTAGGGATCCAAAGGGAACGGTGATGGACCTTAGGTACAGAAGAGACTGGAACAGCACATTACGTCCACATGCTAACAGCTTTTTATTGGTTTTTTTCACTGACGCACATGTACATTACCATGAGGGGTGAGGTACACGTTCGACGGGCGTTTCATAGGACGTGGAGGACGCACAAATTGGCCAGCCCGTTCTCCTGATCTTACACCTCTGGACTTCTTTCTGTGGGGTACGTTAAAGGAGAATGTGTACCGTGATGTGCCTACAACCCCAGAGGATATGAAACAACGTATTGTGGCAGCCTGCGGCGACATTACACCAGATGTACTGCGGCGTCTACGACATTCATTACGCCAGAGATTGCAATTGTGTGCAGCAAATGATGGCCACCACATTGAACATCTATTGGCCTGACATATCGGAACACACTCTATTCCACTCCGTAATTGAAAACGGAAACCACGTGTGTAAGTGTACCTCACCCCTCATGGTAATATACATGTGCGTCACTGAAAAAGACCAATAAAAAGCTGTTAACATGTGGACGTAATCTGCTTTTCCAGTCTCTTCTGTACCTAAGGTCCATCACCGTTCCCTTTGGATCCCTAGGTAATTCCAACAGCGGAGGAGTGGTACTCAAGCGTCAACTTTAGGTTACAATATCTCCAGATGTAATTAACATTTTACAATGCAACAAACGGCACTGATTACGTATTTCTTTATATGTTCAAATGTGCTAACAAAACTAACGGGGTTCCATTTAAAAAACTTAGGTTTGTGTTAAAAAACATACTTCCGTGCATTTTTTTATGGTTTGTATTGACCAATTACACTAGCCCCTCTCCTCGCGTTCGGTCTGTGGAATCGGTTCGTCAGTATTTGATGTGGTTTACCAAATATATCCAGCGGTAATGTTAGGTGACTCACCCTGTGTATATATATATATATATATATATATATATATATATATCCAGCGGTAATGTTAGGTGACTCACCCTGTATATATATATATATATATATATATATATATACAGGGTGAGTCACCTAACATTACCGCTGGATATATTTCGTAAACCACATATATATATATATATATATATATATATATATATATATATATACTGGAAAAAACGACATGGCATTCGGCAACTGACAGTTTCCGGAGAAAGTCACTCAGCTGATGAGTTTGTAAGCAAGATACGGAAGATGTTAGAGGAAGAAGATTTAACTGCTGATGCCTTGTATAATGCTGATGAAACAGGACTCTCTTACAAGATGCTCGCTTCAAAAACATTAGCTGACAAGAACTAGAAGCAACAGAGACAGCGTGTAACATTAATGGCGTGTTGTAATGCATGCGGGAGTCATAAACTACCGCTTGTGGTGACTGGAAAATCCCAACATCCACGTTGTTTACAACACACTGACATAAATACCTGCACTCTACCAGTGCAGTATTGCGCTCAGAAGGAAGCGTGGATGGACAGACAAATACTCTCTCGGTGGTTCCATGAAACGCTTGTACCAGCGGTGAGAAAAGAGCCGAAGAAGAAAAAGCTTCCACTGAAAGCTGTCCTTATATATCTGACAGTGCTCCCAGTCATCCTTCAGATGTTTCTCTGAAGTCCGATGGTACAGAAGCACTGTTTCTCCCACCCAATGTGACAGCCCTAATCCAGCCCACGGACCAGGGAATTTCAGATTCAATTAAACGTCATTGTCGACTTTCACTTCTCGTCTCCTCGCTCACACTGATGCCGAGTTGGATCCAGTAGCGAGTGACAGCGATGAGCCAGTCAATTCGGAATTATCAATTACCTTGTGCGCTGACATGTTCCACAACCCTCGAGGAGGAGAAGAAATTGGTGGAGATGTTACTAAGTGGCCGAATGAGGAAACCTGGGATACGGACCGAACTTTGACAGATGAAGAAATAATCTAAGGTGTGAAAGAGAGTAATGATGAAAATAATGAAGAAGAGGACACAGGGGGAGAGAGCATGAAGATTAGTCGCACTGCTGCCGAGGTCTTCCTGGAGTACGTTACGCAACAGCCAGACACTCGCAGTAGCGACGTAGCTTGAGAAGCGGTTGCGTGATGAAGCATGCCACCGCCGCGTATCGTCTCGTCATTGCGACAGCTAAAAATTAGGGACATGCTTCACAGTGAGTGATACTGCTGTGTGATTGCGTGCTGAATATACTCAAGGACTAAGTTTTCAAATTGTATCCTTCGGTTTAATAAAGTACAGTACACTATATCCCCTATATTCCCAAAATAAATACAGAACAAAATAAATAAATGAAATAGATTCCAGACACTCAATAATCCGACATTCTTGCTAATCCGGCACCCATTTGTGAATGACGTCACTTACCTGAAAATCGCAGTCAAAGTAAGCAACAATAGTGTACGGTCAAGGCAGGAAAATGTCGTGTGCTTATAGACGCTAACGAGATCACAACAAGGGGACGTGGCACTCTTGTTACTCTGTTGGGACAGGAGTCTGGAGGGAGGACTTGTCTGTCGCGACTTTCGGTACGGCCTTGTGCGTGCAGGACTCGGTCGCCGCTCCAGCTCCAGTGACGGCTGGTTGGGGGGGGGGGGGGGGGGCGTCCCGTTTCAGACCGAAAATCAGACAGCGGCCCGGCAGTTCTGCAGCTGGGCTGGAGTTTCACCGCGACTCGATAACGCAACGTCGTGTCAACAGCTGTTTGGCGCCGACGTACTCTCGCTATCTGGAGCCTCCAGCGATAAGAGCACCCGCCGTCTTTGTAGAGCGACCAGATAGTTAGGTTTGCACACCGCTCTGCGTCCTGCCTAAACGATTACAGATAAAAAGACTTAACTGTAAAACAAATTACTGCGCTTTCACATACTTTTAATATTTTCGGCATTTCGCGGCTCTGTCAGCAACTGCATAAATATTAATTTTAAATTAAGAACAGCCTCAGTTGCAATGTTTACCTAGATTTACCCAGGTGTCAGTTGGGATAACCCAACCTTATTCGCAATAAAAGTAACTACGATTTGTCCATAATGGACAAAGTCAAAAACTAAAAGCTACAATATTGCAATAACGTATGTGGGGAACAGCCTCGGCCGCACTACGGCAGCAACGTATGTTGTACTGGAACTGGCTGCAGCCTCGAGAGCGCATGGTCGATGGTGTGTCACGCGTACTTGTTAACACTGGTACCAACACGTACTCCTAAATTTAAAATTTTGTAAATAACCAGGTGCGGCTAACGAAACTGACGTATACGTTATCCTGCAAGGAACAAACATACATCGGATGCCTAAACATTTGTGATAATTTGTTGGACGTCAAAAGTGAAGGGAGCAATGCGTTTACTATTTTAAGCCAACCTAGCACATTCGGGCTAACCATCGAACTTCACCACATCAGGATAAATAAGGGTTTGAAATGCCAGATAATCGCAGCTATTCAGAAAACGGGAGTGCTAAAAACATGTTGGCAAGGGTATAATAATTACTCCCTAAAATTATGGCGGATGGAATAACGGTGGAAAACCTTCAAAAAAGTTTTCGTTATGCAGCTGCAGCTGGTCGTTAAGAAGATTACGTTTGTCATATGCTCACGGGGTCCTATACAATATTAGGCAGGTGTACCAGTTTCTTTGGCTATTGTGTGTGTGTGTGTGTGTGTGTGTGTGTGTGTGTGTGTGAGTGAGTGAGTGTGTGTGTGTGTGTGTGTGTGTGTGTGTACAGAGCGGTCCATTGATCTTGACCGCGCCAAATATCTCACGAAATAAGCGTCAAACGAAGAAACTACAAAGAACGAAACTTGCCTAGCTTGAAGGAGGAAACCAGGTGGCGCTATGGTTGGCCCGCTAGATGGCGCTGCCATGGGTCAAACAGATATCAACTGGGTTTTTGAAATAGGAACCCCCATGCTTTATTACATATTCGTGTAGTATGTAAAGAAATATGAATGTTTTAGTTGGACCACTTTTTTCGCTTTGTGGTAGATGGCGCTGTAATAGTCACAAACATATGGTTCACAATTTTAGACGAACAGTTGGTAACAGGTAGGTCTTTTAAATTAAAATACAGAACGTACGTACGATGAAGATTTCATTTCGGTTGTTCCAATGTGATACATGTACACTTGACAGCAAAAAAAGTGGGTCTGCCGAATACAACCAACATAACATAGCTGTGTTGCAGGTCCTCTAAACACCAAAACCCCGTGGGGTACAGTCGTTTGACTACACCCAATGGGTACCGCAAGAGACTACTAAGAGACCAAAGGTCCTTATGGCAGTCAGTCCAAGAGTCAACTAATATCGTCATACAAAACATATTAGAAAACACGTTCTTAGCGATGAGCACCCCGTAACACTCATAAACTAACCTTAATTACAACAAGTGACATTCCAAAAGTTCTGAGAAAACGGATTATTTTACATATATCGTAAAGTAATCCTTAGTCAAAATTAAATACTTGAGACAGTATATGGAGTTACAAAGCTGTACGGCAATTGGAAAAAAGTTTTTCGCTCTCTAAAAGGTTTTCCATCCACGTGCTGAAGGTCGCTCAACGGCGAGTGGCTCTGGAAACTGGATATTGGACGAACTAGTTGAAAAACGCGATTAACGGCAACAAGCACTCTAAGGAAATCTCAACATTAACAGCGAATCACCAATAATATCATTGTTCTCGTAACACGTCGACAGCTACGTGTACACAAATTTGAACTTTAAATGACATGACCAACCTCGTCGTTCTGGACCTGTATTCAAACCCAGCACCTGTAGCCATTGCTAACTAAGCTAAGCTTTGTTTGTGCCTTACTGAGACAGGATCGCTAGGCATAAAGAGACGTGGAGTATAGACGTTTGCACCAGTATCAGTTATCAATTCAGATCCTGAAACTAAATGACGAAAATGTTTGTACTGAACTGGGAATCCTGTCATAACAGTTACCGTCCTGAGAACTACCCCCAACGACGTTTAATATGGTGTCGTTCACAAGGAACAAGGTATGCTCATGTTTAAAACTGAAATGCCATCATATACAGCTTGTGACAGGGATGCGAACCCAGCACCTAATCGGATTGTTAACGAAGTCCAGTCACGCTCAAGCCCTATCACGTGCTCACCGGCCTTCTACTGAAAATTAAAGTGCATTTTTAATGTCTGTTCATATTGCCAACAATTTCTGGACAAACACGCACACATCTTACTGTTGGTGAGTAAGCAATTGATACTTAAGCAATATTCGTGGACAATAAAGAAGAACGATAGGAGTGCGGTTCGATTGTCGCTCAGGCACAAAAATTTGTATCCTTATTTTAGATTCAGACACCTAGCAGCTGGTAAGAAAAACCGATACGTAACATTTGATTTTACTTAGTTAACAATCCGATTACGTCTTGGGTTCGTATCTCCGTCGCAGAACTTCACATCATGCGCTTCATCTTTAAATTCATACACACTTCGTTACTTCTGAATTGAGGTATATCAGACATCTTTCACGTTTAGCTAACAGGGACGAAAGGGTCCTGATAGGAGTCTCGCTTCATTACAAAAACTGTCGTCTTTCATTTTCAAGTTTAGATTTGGTTACTGATATAGGCGAAAATTTCGGTACTTCATGACTCTTCATGTATAGTCAGCAATATGATATGATTAGATTAGATTAATACTTGTTCCATAGATCATGAATACGACATTTCGTAATGATGTGGAACGAGTCATTTTAATGAAAGATTTCTTTACATACCAGTATTCAATTTCTTTACAACAGTTTTTTACCTTCTCTCTCTCTCTCTCTCTCTCTCTCTCTCTCTCTCTCTCTCCCTCCCTCTCTCTCCCTCTCTCTCTCTCTCTCTCTCTCTCTCTCTCTCTCTCTCCCTCTCTCTCTCTCTCCCTCTCTCTCTCTCTCACACACACACACACACACACACACACACAGACACCCACATTCTCTTTTTATTCTTATTTGCTTGTTGTGCTCGACTATCGGCGAGGCACGAAAACGTCCGTGAATGAGTTTCTTAGTTTTGAGTACAGTTACGAAAGAAATACAAAAACAACTATCAGAGTTACTGATTTATGATTCTTAGTTTGCAGTCAGTACTGCGTATTATTAGCAACTACGCTCCAGTCCCTAACCCTAGTTGCAGAAATGCGAATCAGACGCATTACGTATTCCAAGCCGTAGCAGCCGCGTCTTTGAGACGCCAGCCGTGGTCACTTCCCAGCCCGCTGTAGGATCACATCGGCTCCTCTTCTTCCTGCTGGTACTGTAACTGAGATTTGGCAACAACGCAAGGTATGTTTGGCAGCTGTGTGACCGACGAGTTACTTCCTGGTATACACAGAATTAATCCTCAAAGTTCACTTGATTTCTCGTGTCATTTCCATTGAATAACCTGTTATCGCTTGAGGTGTAACAGGAGATTGTAAATTTACGGTTTTCAGCCCAGCAAAGTAATTGAACGTGCCAATCGCAACTAATCTCGTCCTGTAAATAGCGGTTTACGAGTTCTAGCCACTATTGGCCTCGTAAGAGCAAGGTGCAAACCATATCTATCCGCTAGCTCTGTGGTGACGTGCTGACCTGTGGAAACGCCATTGTTATGGTTCGCGGTTCCAGCCTCGCTGAATGTAACCTTTTTATCCCCTCCCTGTAAGAGCTACATGCAGTCAGATCAAACATCGATAAGCAAATCGTAAGAAAATACTTTCAGCTCCAAGTGCAATGTTGAAAAACTTACAATGCTGCACAACAGGTAACGCTTCATTCCGCTGCTAACAAGCAAATTTTGGGTTTCTAGGAATATGTAACTTTATTTATGAAATGCCACGTTTGCATACCTGTTGAGTATGACACAGCATACCATTTAAACACAGACCCAATCGAAATCTAAGTGAGTAGTATTTTACTAATTCGTGCAGATAGAAGCACGCTTGTGTGCAGATACTCAGTTTTATTGAAACAGACTTTCGTCGTAAGGTTATCGTGGGTAGTTTTATTTCATTTCTTACAATACAGTGCACAGTTTTCGTAAGGTTTCTTTTAGTGTTGTTAAAACAATACTAAACGTGAGAGTGAAATTAATCATCAACGATATATGCGAATTCTCTGATGTTATCTATAACAGTTTGACAATGAACATGCAGTTTATTGATTGCATGCATGTAGAAAACTTGTTCTGAGTTAAAGCTGTCAAACAAGGTTTGAAGAAGAATAAAATGCCACTACCAGACGACAGCTAATGTAGAAAATACTTTTCTGACTATTTTGGCACGATGCACTCTCCCCATACATAATACAAAAGCTTCGAGACGCATCTGCTGCCTGGCCGTCTATTAAACCTGAAAGGGACAAAATGACGCTGAAGTTAGCCTTTTTTCCACATGCAACTATTTTGGGTTGAGAAGTGAAGAGAATTATGTTCAAAGTTCCATTAAATTGTTAACTTCGGCAGACAGCAGAATTGCGTTTTAAAAAAAATGTAGTAGCGAATGTAATAAAACACGCGAAGTCTCATCAACAGTGCGCGACGCGTACCGTCACACTACTAGCTGTGACGTAGCTACAGCACCTCTGGAAGTGAACAACAGTTCCTCCAGAACTTTGGCACTCCACAGTGCTGTGAGATAATGCATCTAGACTTCTGAGAGACAGACATTTACAGCATTTCTTTTGCACTGCACGATGGTTTCAACAAACAGATAGCGCAATAGAAATGGAAAGGAACACTTCCTATTTAAATTTGTGCATCCTACACTGTTGGCAGTTCTGTGTGGGTGGCAGTTCCTTTATTTTATTTCGGTGATTACAAAATAGAGTCGAATTTATGCACCGGATAGCCAAGGCAGCTAGTTCATGGCGATTCGGTCAACCAAGTAAATGAATGTACTGAACATGCTGCAGACCACTACAGGGAGCCTGTGTGTCAGAATTCTCATCTTGTGTGCCGCAACGGTGTTATGATAGAGAAATGAGTGTCAAAGAAGAGGATTTGGTGGTCTGTTGGATTGATGGTAGGTTTCAATGGGGATGGACTGGGTTCGATTCAAACTTCTGCCAATGTTTTTTGATAGGGAGAGGCAGATTCTATTCTCTTCTGGCTACGCCAAGTGAAGAAGGTATAATGGCATTGCGGTCTGAAAATCACATTAAAGATGATATTCCTTCTCTACCAAGTAGACGTTAGGTTGAGCCACAATAAAGTAAGGAGTGGCGACATGTAGAATATCACCAGTAAACTTTCTTATACTAGTTATTTATTTCTAGTGACGAAACGAACTCTGTGTATGGTCACAGGACACTTATTCCATCTTTTATTTGAGCTCCTGTATGTCGACAAAATTGATTCTGAACTGGGAATGCAACTCAGACCGCCCTTAACGCGGAATTTGATCTCTTCGTGACAATACAGCTCGACTACAACTTGTTGTTTGTTGAAAACTGCAGATTCCTCAACATCTCCACATATTGCGCGTGAATGGGTTGGAATCCTGGCCCAGCACTAAACTTTTCACTATGTACTATTAAGCTCTAGCATGAGAACACCTTTCTGCTCGTGGATAATAATTTTTATTCTTAATGCATTTTCATTCGTTGTCAACACTAACGGTATCTGAGGTTTTTGACTCCCAGTGAGACACAGAACTATTTGCGAGATCACTGATTCAAGGATGTTATTCCGAGCTGCTGGTGGAGAAAAATTCGGTATGTGTCGTCTCTTTGTGTGTAGTCAACAACGATATGTTTGGGGTTCGATTCTCAGTCAGCACTGAACCCTCCGTCATATTATTTCTAGCTCAGACTTGCTCACATGTCGCTGCTGCTCTAGAATATAACAGCGATAAGTGCCGGGTTGGAGTCCTGGGAAGGAAGAAATTAATGTTTCGTCTCGTCATTTCAGTTAAAACATCTAGCCATTGCCGAGAAAATCCGATATGTCACTGTTGATCGTGCTTCGATAGCAATTCGATTAGGTTCTGGGTTCGAATCCCTGTCCAACACAAAGCTTTACCTCACTGCATTTCAAGTAAGTTACTAGTGAAGAAGCAGTATTTAACATCTCTCGTAGTTCGTTAACAGGGAGAATAGATGCTGGGTAGGAATTCGCGACCGTTAAAAATGTTTACGTTATGTAATTTAAAGTTGATATTTGTTAACTGATACTGTCTAAAATCGGGGTATATCACTCTCTTTATGCCTAGTAAGGAATGACTGTTAATTTCCGTCAGTCACGAAATCTTAGTTTGCATGACCTGGGTTTGAATCCATATGCAGAACGAGGCGGTTCGTCGTGTTACTTGAAGTTCATACATATTCTCAACTAGCTGCTCGTGAATAACGTAAATTTTAATGACATTTTGTGTTAAGTAACAAGTATGGTATGTTACTTTGAAGAGGAAATCGTGAATACGACGAACTTAATACGTGCATTACCTAAATGGTTCAAATGGCTCTGAGCACTATGGGACTTAACATCAGTGGTCATCAGTCCCCTAGAACTTAGAACTACTTAAACCTAACTAACCTAAGGACATCACACACATCCATGCCCGAGGCAGGATTCGAACCTGCGACCGTAGCAGTCACGCGGTTCCGGACTGAGCGCCTAGAACCGCGACCACCGCGGCCGGCTCGTGCATTACCTATCTGACGTAATAATGAGAGTGCTAACCTTTCAGGTATGTCATTTATTGCAATAAATGTGAGCTTACAAGCCTTACGGACAGTCTTATCTGTGATGAGGTGTTCCCTGATATTTGTAGTATCGTGGTATTGCTTTACATCTTGAGTTATTGCGATACTGAACAGTGTTTTCTAGTGGTGACTTGTTGGAACCATTTTCAATAGTCAAACGACTGTATCAGGGAGCGATTAGAGGACCTGCTAGACAGCTGCGTTATGTGGGTTGCATGGGAATCAGGAGAAATGCAATCCAGGTCGTTCGGATACTTTTGAGCACGATTGTACATAAAATCAGAAGTTAGATATCAAATGTTTTCACCAATAGCGAAATGGTGGAACCTTAATTGACGATAGAATTGTTTTTGCCTGACCGGGATTCGAACCCAGCATCTAGCACCGTCGTTTTCTAGCCAGGAAAAGACGATAAATAACTATTGTTGGTTCACCAGTAGCGAGATGGGCGCATGTTTAGCTAGACATTAGGCGACGAAAAGTTCTGTGCTGAATGGAATTCAAACCCCGGACACGTGGTCATGAAGAAACTTTTTGAAGTGTTGGCAGAAGAGCCAACACCGTGTTGCTAGAGGAGGCCGAAATGCACGCGTTTAAGCTCACGCAGACTAGCGTGAGGTCTGGAACAGTTAAAGGAGTTGAGTCCAGTAAATAAAGTACGTTGTTGCTTGAATACTTAACTTTATTCCACAATTGGTGAACATCTCTCTTGACTGTATATGCTTCACAAGATAAGTAGCAAAGGATATGGCGCCTTGCTAGGTCGTAGCAATTGACGTAGCTGAAGGCTATGCTAACTATCGTCTCGGCAAATGAGAGCGTAATTTGTCAGTTCCATCTCTAGCAAAGTCGGCTGTACAACTGGGGCGAGTGCTAGGACGTCTCTCTAGGCCTGCCGTGTGGTGGCGCTCGGTCTGCAATCACTGACAGCGGCGACACGCGGGTCCGACGTATACTAACAGACCGCGGCCGATTTAAAAGCTACCACCTAGCAAGTGTGGTGTGTGGCGGTGACACCACACTTTTAACTATCAAATTCTTTTCCAATGATAGCTAGGAGTGTCACGTTTGTACTTTCAATGATGTGATGGAAAATACTCTGCTGGCTAGAAGTTGAATCCACAACATGTCGTCGTTGGTGATCACAACGAACACAACGTCAAGCCCAAATCCGTTTTCATCAGTAGGATGGAGAGGAATGTTTGAACTTGAAAAGATGTAAGGAAACGTTTGATCTTGTAATGTTGTGATAAAAAGTTAATCATGTGGCTGTGAGTTGAAACGAACACGATACAGCTGACAACGCACGAAGAGACGTTAAAAATGCAACTGTTTTTCACCAGTAGTTCGGAGTGTACATGCTAGGGCTTGAAATGAAATAATGTATATTTTGTGCTGATCAGGATTCGAAACCAGATAGGTGCCTTTCGAGGACGCCTAGAAGAGTTTGCAATCTTCGGGAACACAGTGAAATCAAATTCTAATCCCAGTCCAGCACCACAATTTTCAACGTCTCAGTTTCAAATAAAGTAAGAGCCTTGTGAACTTGCATGGCCATTGGTTCATTAAATGAAATACGTTTTCTAGTTTACGACGGCTTGCGGGTGACAGAGTCTCTGCCTCTCGGGGTTTCTCCATCTGTCACAGCTCAAACGAATGCCCAGTCGGCAGCGAAGGGATGTTATCTTTACTGCGGATATTGAACTACGGAGCTTACTGGCGTTCTGCACTTGGCGTTACTAGAGGTGAAGGAGAGCTACTTGTGTGTGTTAAAAATCTACGCCTGACGTGAGATGTGAACCTACACGTTTTACACGTCAATACAAGATTAATCCACCAGACCACAGAACCCCCTGCCAAGCACATAATTATGAACTGCAGAGTATTCATTTAGATGTAGATGCAGACGTCAAGCGACGCGTAACAGGAAGGAGGGCGGGATCTGGGAATGGATAGAAGTGCAGAAGTGCAAAATATAAGCGTGAAATGATTGCATTGCTTACTTAGATGTGTGCCACAGTTCGTTTTATCTTATGACCGAGAGATAAGGAGGGACTGTTTTCAGAACGAAGAATGGGTTATAGAGAAGGGGCGATCAAAGAATACGGTTTCATAGGTGATGAGAGGAATGATAGAGAGTAAAGACAGCAGCAATTACAAGATAAAATGTAGCGTCATTGGGAACCGCTAGATTTGTTTACAAAGTTTTGGGGGAGTGTAATAGAAGGGCACTTGCGGCGATAGTGTCAGGGAGAGAGAGTGTGTGAGAGAGAATAGAAGAGATATTAACAACGAGTAAACATAAATGTTGAAATGTGTGTGAAATCTTATGGGACTTAACTGCTAAGGTCATCAGTCCCTAAGCTTACACACTACTTAATCTAAATTATCCTAAGGACAAACACACACCCATGCCCGAGAGAGATCTCGAACCTCCGCCGGGACCAGCCTCACAGTCCATGACTGCACCGTCTCAGACCGCTCGGCTAATCCCGCGCGGCGAGTAAACATAATATGAAATCGTTGGTGTATTGTGTGGAGGACGGAGCGTGTATTCGTGGATGCAGGGGAAGAGAGAGACGTATTTGAATGCGATTAGTTTGTAAGTATGTAGACAGGGTATAAACTAAATCAAAATAGAATACTTAACAAACTGTATATTCAAAAGAAACCATTTGAATTAAAAGGGCAACTCAAAGGAAAGATAACCTATCTTGTATCTTTTCTGTTGCCACGCGATCTTCCACTAGCTGTCAATGAGGAAAAATGATGAAAGAGAAGACATAACAAAACATTTTAAGAACTCTAATATTTTATCCAGAATCCTTCATTATTTTGTACTTCTATCACGAGTCTTGGCATAGAATGTATAAGCCGTCGGACGTAACAGCCTGAAGAAGCAACTTCCTCCCAGGCTTCCAGGACGCAGTCCCAAAGAGCGTCCGCAGTAGTTGGTTGGTTTCGTGGCCAGTTGTCTGTTAATGTTCTGGCGACCTCAGCCCACATGTTTTCCATGGAGTTCATACCGGCCGCCTCTGGCGGCCAGTCCATGACGTTGACGCCAATCGTGGAGAGCCGCTGCTGAACAAATGCAGACTTGTGAATGGGAGAATGGCCCTCTTCCAATGTGACGTCCCCTTCTGCGTACAGCATTCGCACTGACCGACGCTTCACATTTTCCAATATGTGAGCATACTGCGCGCTGTCCAGAGTTGATGCTTTCCTGTGAAGAATTCCCGCCCCTCTCGCAGAAATCCAACCCCAGCAGGTAACAGATAGCTGGCCACTTCTTCTCGTCGTGGTTACATATTCGCGTCGATGGCGAGTCCCTTGCGGTTTGTAAACGATTCGTGGACC
Source organism: Schistocerca piceifrons (assembly GCF_021461385.2). Lineage (NCBI taxonomy): Eukaryota > Metazoa > Arthropoda > Insecta > Orthoptera > Acrididae > Schistocerca > Schistocerca piceifrons. Next base: position 972,668 of record NW_025728458.1, on the reverse strand, counting down.
GTCGTTACTGGTGGAAAACACCTTCTGATCAGTGAAAATGACGTTGTCCCACGACGCCCTCAGATGGAGCTCCGCAAATGCTAGCCGGTATAAAACGTTGTCTTCGCTGAGCTCTTGTTTCACGGCGGATCGTCGTGCATGCAGTCCAGTGTCCCTCAGCCTTCGGCGAATCGTGTCACTGGAACCGGGGAAGTTGGTCTCCCGCCGCAACTGCTTCGCGTTCAGAAAGGGATTTTCTCTCAACCCTAGACACTGGGTCTCTGTTTTCCCGCTGTGAGATCACTCTCTTCCTGCCTGAGCCAGGAGCCCTGTTGGTAGTGCCTCTTTCGAGGAAGATCCTCCACCATCTCGTTGCAGTGGCATGTGGTACGCCATACCGTCTGTCAGCTTTTCTGATGGAACATCGTCCTTCCTCAATGAGGGCGACGACCCTACCTCGGCCGGCCGGAGTGGCCGAGCGGTTCCACCAATAACCTGCCTCGGGCATGGATGTGTGTGATGTCCTTAGGTTGAGTTAGGTTTAAGTAATTCTAAGTTCTAGGGGACTGATGACCTCAGATGTTAAGTCCCATAGTGCTCAGAGCCATTTGAACCATTTTTTTGACTCTACCTCGAATAGACCTCTCCCAGCGAGCCATTACGGCAGACAGCCTGACGTGTATTTCTGCTTGCCGCTCTCATACTGATGTCAGGAGAGGAGGTAAACATATTTACGTCAAACGGAGCGGCAGAGGCAGAGGCATGCGGCTCGTCCCGCGCTGTTGGCCCCCCCCAACGCCACCGCCAGCTCGCTTACTTGCGTCTCGCCTCGGCCAGCCTGGCTGGCCCGTAGCTCGCGAGCCGCGGCTGGTACAGACCCGGACCGCAGGGCCACGATAACCCCTTAAAGGATCAAAAGTGACACTTAACCTACCCAAGTCTGTAGTACAAACTAACGCAGCTACGGCTATTATGCTGCAGGCACACCTACAGTTGACGATTCATTCGAGTATTTGACGAACAATACTTTCAAAAATACATTCATTTTAAACATAGCTACCACAAAATATTTCACCTAGCTAGCAATAGCATGACGCAGGAAACTATACTTCCTTGTAAGCGCTGTGCATTAGATGTAGCCTTCAGAAAACCTGTATTCAGCCACGACAACTAAGCGGAATGTAAAAGTAAACAGGTTTGGCGGCAGCTTCTCCAAATAATAGTATATTCTGAGTATATAATACACGTTTTGTGCACTTATAACATGAACTCATTGTCTCTGAAACAATACGTGCTGCACGACGGAAATTCCTTTCTGCTGAGGAACTTCATTTACTTCTCAATGATACACGACTACTGGAGAACATTGCTCTTTACGGCAGTCAATCCACTTGTAAATTAACATCATGATATCCCAGATATTAGGCAACACGTTACTAGGGATGAGTAAGGCCTTAAGGTTTGCAACTAAACATACTACTCCTAGCTACTACTGAATATGAAGTTGATTATTAACGTGTCTTCATAACCATGTGTGCGGCGTTCGACTCTCAGTCAGCATAGACGTTTTCCTCACCTTATTTCTAGTTAAACGTGTGCACATCTCGCTGATGGTGTACCAACATTGGACATTTCTCGTCTGTTCCTGGTTAGACAACGACGGCGGTAGGCACCTAGTTTGAATCCCGGTCAGGTAATACAACTTCAGTCGTCATTTAAAGTTCCAACCCCACTACTAGAGACAAACTGTGATATCTACATTCTGATTTTACGTAGTTATTCAACAATCCGATTAGGTACTGGGTTCGCATCCTTGTCCCCAGCATTACATGATGGCATTTCAATTTTAAACATGTGCATCCTTTATTCCTTGACAATGCAACACTATACAACGTCTTTCGAGGTTAATTAACAAGAGGGTAATTGTCATGTTAGGGTTCCTGCTTTCGTAGAAACATTATCGTCATTTACGTTCAAGTTGAGAACTGATAACTGATACTGGTGCAAACGTCAATATTTGACGTCTCTTTCTGCCTAGTGATCGAGTCTCTATAAGGCACAAAGCTTTGCTTGGTTAACAATGCCTTTACGTTCTGGGTTTACATCCGGATCTAGAACAAAGACGTTGGTCATGTGATTTAAAGTACAACTTCGTGTACAAGTAACTGTTGATGAGTAATGTGAACTATGATATTACTTGTGATTCGCTGTTAATGTTGGGATTTCCGTAGAGTGGTTGCCGCCGTTAATCACGTTTTCTTTTAACTGCTTAGTATTACATAAAGTTGATGCGAAACCACTCCCAGTTGAACGTTGAACGGCGTTCAGCATGTGTTGGGTAAACCTTTTAGACAGCAAAGAACTTGTTTCCAATTGCCATACAACTTCATAAATCCATATACTGTCTCAAATATTTAATTGTGCCTAAGGATTACTGAACGATTTATGTGACAAAACTAGTTGTCCCATAACATTTGAAATGTCACTTATTGTAATTAAGTTTAGTTTACAAACGTTAAGGACTGTCTGATCTCTTCTGTACTATTGTGGTGTTACTTTACATCTGGACGGACTGTCATAAAGACCGGTGTTCTCTAGTAGTCTCTAGCGGTACTCATTGTGTATCTTACAACGACTGTACTGTGGAGGGTTGCGACTTTTATGTGCAACACAGATATGCTATGTTGGTTGCATACATTCAGGTGCAGCCTAGACGTTGGAATTCAGGGGTGACCCACTCTTATTCAAAAATAGTTCAAATGGCTCTGAGCACTATGGGACTCAACATCTTAGGTCATAGGTCCCCTAGAACTTAGAACTACTTAAACCTAACTAACGTAAGGACATCACACACATCTATGCCCGAGGCAGGATTCGAACCTGCGACCGTAGCAGTCCCGCGGTTCCGGACTGCAGCGCCAGAACCGCTAGACCACCGCGGCCGGCCCCACTCTTATTGTTCGAGTGTACCTTTGTGAACTTATCATTTCTGAGAACGCATGCTGCTACAGCCTGATTACGTGTGAATACCACATTAATGCAATAAATGCTCAAAATAATGTCCGTCAACCTCAATGCATTTGGCAATACGTGTAACGACATTCCTCTCAACAGCGAGTAGTTCGCCTTCCGTAATGATCGCACATGCATTGACAATGCGCTGACTCATGTTGTCAGGCGTTGTCGGTGGATCACGATGGCAAATATCCTTCAACTTTCCCCACAGAAAGAAATCCGGGAACGTCAGATCCGGTGAACGTGCGGGCCACGGTATGGTGCTTCGACGACCAATCCACCTGTCATGAAATATGCTATTCAATACGCTTCAACCACACGTGAGCTATGTGCCGGACATCAATCATGTTGGAAGTACGTCGCCATTCTCTCATGCAGTGAAACATCTTGTAGTGACATCGGTAGAACATTACGTAGCAAATCAGCATACATTGCACCATTTAGATTGCCATCCATAAAGTGGGGGCCAATTATCCTTCCTCCGTTGGGCATTTTGATCACAATAGCCATACATCAACACGATATCGACCTTTTCCGCAATTGGTGAACGCTCCATTTTAACAAGGATAATGTGTCACGAGGCAAGTACCGTCCGCATTGGCGGAATGTTACCACGCACTTATACACTTGTGACTATTACAGCGCCATCTATCACAAAGCGAAAAAAGTGGCCCAACTAAAACATTCATATTTATTTACGTACTACACTAATATGTAATAAAAAATTGGGATTCCTATTTAAAAAAAAAAACGCAGTTGATATCCGTTTGACCTATGGCAGCTCCATCTAGCGGGAAACCAGAGCGCCATCTGATTTCCCCCTTCAAGCTAGACGAGTTTCGTTCTTTGTAGTTTTTTTGTTTGATGCTTATTTCGTGAGATATTTGGCCCGGTCACTATCAATGGCCCATCCTGTATGTTATTATTATTATTATTGGTGTTTTGCTCTTATAGAGCGCAGTTAGATTAAACTAGATGGCCAATTCCTTTCGCTGCCTTCCTTGCTGCCCAAACTTCCCTCATTCGCTCGCTGTGTTTCTGTTTCCGGTCCTCTGTCCATGCTTCATGCCGGCTTCGTGTCTTCGGCTTCATCTTGATTGCCTTTTTGGTTGCCCATATTTCTTTCATCTTCCGGCTGTGATCTTGCTTGCGTTCTTCGGTCCATTTTACGCCTGTTCGTTTGTCACAGTGTATCTCATGTAGTTTACTTTTCTTAATGATGTTTCTGAATCTTATTCTGTCGTTTATTGTGTCTGGTGTGACGTTGAGTTGGTTCAGCTCGTTTTTCAGCTCTGCCACCCATTTATTGTTTCTAGTGGTTAGCCAGTCAAAGATCTGTTTGGTCAGTCTGTGTGATGGCTTTCTGTACTACTGTCCGTAGAACTGTAGTCTCCGTTTTCTAATCTTTTCTGTGATTCAAATGTTTTTCATTCCAGTCTTTGATCACAATATGAATTCTTTAGACGATGACCGGTTTCAGTCCGTAATGACCATCCTCAGATCTGTTTTACACCATGACCTGTGATTGTCTCCGTATGTTTGTATAGTTCCGCTGAAGGTTTCTTGATCCATATTCCATTTTGTTGGTTGCGCCAAGTATTTTCCTAAGCATCTTCCGTTCCACTTTTTCCAGTTGTCTGATACGTGTATGCCCTAGGGTTAGTGTGGTCTCTGCTGCATACAGTGCCTCGGGGAGCACCACCGTGTCGTAGTGGCGTAATTTGGCTTTTTGTGAGACAGACTTCTTGTTCTAATGATTCCACACTACTTTGTGTGCCTTGTCCAGTTTAGTTTTTCTTTCTTCCTTTGAGTCTCTGTTATGTCCGCTCATTTGTAGTATTTCACCGAGGTATTAGAAGTTTGCCGTTTTGTAAATCGTGCCGTACTTTGTGTTCAGACATGAGAGTTTCTTTGTGCTCAAAAACTGTGTCTTTTCGTAAGAGATCTATAGTCCAGTTTTGGAAGCGATATCGTGTAGTTTTTCAATAGCTTCTTTTGCTTCAGTGAGAGGTCATCGCCTTGTCGGACACCTGTGCGAATTTCAATGGTCTCTGACGGTTGCCGACAGAACTCTGCTTTGGAGGTCATGTTGGTCAAGGTTTGCTCTGTGATAGTCCGTGTTCTGATGTCTACTTTGCATTCAGCTAGAATTTTGAAGAGAGTTTTCCGGTCGATATTAGTCGTACGGCTTTTTGAAGTCGACGGAGGAAATGGTCAGGTCCTGTTTGTGTTGTAAAATCATTTTCAGGTTCCAAATTTGTTCTGCACAAGACCGCCCTTTACGGCTGCTTCGTATTCTCCAATCAAGTGGTCAGTCTGGCATTCTAGTCTGTTTAGTAGAGCTTGCCTTCGCCTCCAACAAAAAGCGTTTCTTGCAGTTTAACTCAATAGACTTGACAACAAAGATTCTACTCCAGTAGACTCTCATCCAGCACATGGTGGCGATGAAGACACTATGTCGCTCTGTTGTCGAGCCAGTTCTTGCAGGAACCGAGGAGAAATGAACATTTAGTGTAGGGCGGCCGTGTGAGCAGCAGTCTCGCTACCGCAGCGAGCCGCGCCCCTTCTAACTGAAGACCCGGCTGCGTTTCAGGCTCATCTCGTCTCCCTGCTACTAAACGATAGCAGGCAAGGTCCAAGGTCAAAGTGTTAATCGATGTGGATGTTCGTGCTGATCGATTTAATATCTTGTTTACTTGTTTAATCTTGACAAGTGTAGCAGAAATTTGACATACCATGTGATCAAAAGTATCGGGACACCGGGCTGAAAATGACTTACAAATTGGTGGCGCCCTCCATCGGTAATGCTGGAATTCAGTATGGTGTTGGCCCACCGTTAGCCTTGATGACAGCTTCCACTCTCGCAGGCATACGTTCAGTCAAGTGCTGGAAGGTTTCTTGGGGAATGGCAGCCCAGCCTTCAAGGAATGCTGTACCGAGGCCTGACACAAAGACGGCGTTCCAAAACATCCCGAGAGGTGTTCTGCAGGATTCAGGTCAGGACTCTGGGCAGGCCAGTCCATTACAAGGACGTTATTGTCGTGCAGCCACTCCGCCACAGGCGGAGCAGCTGGTTCATCGCGTTGAAATATCGTTTTGCCATCCCCGAATTGCTCTTCAGCAGTGGGAAGCAAGAAGGTGCTTAAAACATCGATGTAGGTCTGTGCTGAGATAGTGCCACGAAAAACAACAAGGGGTGCAAGCTCCCTTACGGTCGCAGGTTCGAATCCTGACTCGGGCATGGATGTGTGTTATGTCCTTAGGTTACTTAGGTTTAAGTAGTTCTAAGTTCTAGGGGACTGATGAACTCAGAAGTTAAGTCCCACAGTGCTCAGAGCCGTCTGAACCATCTGCAAGCCCCCTCTATGAAAAACACGACCACACCATAACACCGCCGCCTCCGAATTTTACTGTCTGCACTACAGACGTTGGCAGATGACGTTCACCGGACATTCGCCATACACACACCCTGCTATCGGATCGCCACATTGCGTACCGTGATTCGTCACTCCACACAACGTTTTCCCACTGTTCAACCGTCCAATTTTTACGCTCCTTACAGCAAGCGAGGTGTCGTTTGGCATTTACCGGCTTGATGTGTGGCTTATGAGCAGCCGCTCGACCATGAAATCCAAGTTTTCGCACCAGCCGCCTAACTGTCATAATACTTGCAGTGGCTCCTGATGCAGTTTGGAATTCCTGTGTGACGGTCTGGATAGACGTCTGCCTATTACACACTACGACCCTCTTCAACTGTCGGCGGTCTCTGTCAGCCTGCCGCGCGGGGTAGCCGTCCGGTCTGAGGCGTCTTGTCACGGTCTGCGCTGCTGCCCCCATTGGAGGTTCGAGTCCTCCTTCAGTGTGTGTGTGTGTGTGTGTTGCCCATAGTTTACGTTAGATGAAGTAGTGTGTAAGCTTAGGGATCGACGACCTATGCAGTTTGGCCCCATAAGATCTTACCACAAATTTACAATTTTTTTTTCTCTGTCAGTCAACAGACGTTGTCGGCCTGTACACTTTTGTGTCCCTTCACGTTTCCACTTCGCTATCACATCGGAAATAGTGGACATGCGGATGTTTAGGAATGTGGAAATCTCGCGTACAGACGTGCGACATCGAATCACCTGAGCATGTTCAAAGTCCGTGAGTTATGCGGAGCGCCTCGTTCTGCTCTCTCACGATAATGACTACTGAGGTCGCTGATACGGAACACCTGCCAGAAGGTGGCAGTACAATGTATGTTCCCAATATGAAAAACGTATGTTTCTGGGGGTGTCCGGATACTTTTGATCACATGGTGTATCTTGCCACAAAGCGTAGTGCAGAACGATGACGTGGACGCGAGGTGTGGCCCAAATGGTTCAAATGGCTCTGAGCACTTTGCGACTTAACTTCTGAGGCCATCAGCCCCCTCGCAAGGTGTGGCCGCTTCCCAAGCCATCTGGCGGGGACAGACTTCTGGATCACGGAGACACTGTGCAGAAGACGTAACCCAACACCCCAGAGGGACTAGTACAGTAGAGGGGGTCCAGTGGTGAGCGAGGAAATGCTGCGTCCCTTTACGCTGCCAAGTGTAGTACCGCTTATCGCTTTTACCGTCAATAGAGGTGTATAAGTTACTGAAGGTATCCCAGTAAAGAACGAATAATTGAAAAAGTGCCATGATGGTATCTGTGTTGACAAATGGTTCCGGATTAGTCCTACATTTGGACCTCTGAGAGGGGCTGCCAAGGGGCTGCTAACCATAAGAACGAGAGTGTACAGTTCCCTACCACATGATTATATCGGCACTGTAGATCGTTGAGGTTCATCTGGGATTTTGGAGCTATGTGACGCAGTAATGAGTTCAGGTGCATTGTTCTGCTGGAAGGTCACGTCCCACTGAACTCCTTGGAAGTGCTGCACGAAGGTCTGTGTTTCTTCTCCACACTTCCGCATCCGTTCATCCAGCACTAGACGTTTCCACAGCTTACGCTTCGCCAAAACATGGTGCCCGAAGCTGGCGATGCTGGCCACTGGCCTGGAGAACGGGGACGTACGTAGGAGCGTGGCGCCGTGTAGCCCAGCCAGTGAGTAAACGGCCGTTGTCCACACGCCGAGTCCACGTAGTGCTGGAGACCTCGAAAGAAGTGGATGTACTTTACACTTCCCCGAATGCAGTAACGCCAAGGCCTAATCTTTAACTGGCTGCTGCCGCTGCCCTCCGAGCCGAGCAACGGCTGGGCACTTCCTGTTGTTTAACGAGAAAGCTGGGAAACACGCACCCGACTCGTACAAGTATAGTCGGTGCTGACTTCAGGTCACCCCCAATGTGTTGACGAATGTACGAGTTTAAATCGGGAGGTAAGCGTAAGACATCACCCGAAATTGTGCTAATCGCATTCTCTGAAAACTATTTCGAGGAATTAGTTCATGAGCCCACTCGAGTGGTAAACAGTTCTGAAAACACACTTGACCTCTTAGCAACAAATAATCCCGAGCTAATGACGAGCATCGAATCGGATACAGGGATTAGTCAACATACGGCTGTCGTAGCGAGACTGAATATAGCAACTCCAAAATCCTCCAAAAATGAACGAAAAATTTATCTGTTCGAAAAAGCAGATAACAATTCGCTCGGATCCTTCCTGAGAGACAATCTGCACTCCTTCGAAATTAAGAATGTAAGTAGACCAGAGGTGGCTTCAATGCAAAGAAATGGCGTAGACAGCAGTTGCGAGATTTATACCAAGTAACAAAACACGGAGCAGGGATCCCCCAATGTACACAAAACAGGTCAGAGCACTGTTGCAGAAACAACGAGAAAAGTACGCCGAATTTAGACGCTCGGAAAATCCCCAAGTTTGTGAATCTTCTACGGAAGGTCGGACTTGAGTGAGAGATCTAAAAGGCCGTAAATTCAAATAAATACCTAGGAATTACACTTACGAACCACTTAAACTGGAAATAACACATGAAACATGTTGTGGGGAAGGTGAACCAGAGACAGCGTTTTACTGGCAGAACACTTAGAAGATGCGGGAGACCTACTAAATAGACTCCTACACTACGCTTGTCCGTTCTCTTTTGGAGTACTGCTGCGTGGTGTGGGATGCTCAGCAGTTAGGATAAACGGAGTATATAGAGAAAGTTCAAAGAAGAGCAGCACGTCTTGTGTTACCGAGAAATAGGGGACAGAGTGTGATAGACGGGATACGGGATTTGGGATTGGCATCATTAAAACAAAAGCATTTTTCGTTGCTGCGGGATCTTTTCACGAAATTTTAGTCACCAACTTTCCCCACCAAATATGAAAATATTTTGTTGACGCCGAGGGGAGAAACGATCATCGTAACGTACGGAAAGATATACAGGGTGTTACAAAAAGGTACGGCCAAACTTTCAGGAAACATTGCTCACACAAAAAGAAAGAAAATACGTTATGTGGACATGTGTCCGGAAACGCTTACTTTTCATGTTACAGCTCATTTTATTACTTATCTTCAAATCACATTAATCATGGAATGGAAACACACAGCAACAGAACGTACCAGAGTGACTTCAAACACTTTGTTACAGGAAATGTTCAAAATGTCCTCCGTTAGCGAGGATACATGCATCCACCCTCCGTCGCATGGAATCCCTGATGCGCTGATGCAGCCCTGGAGAATGGCGTATTGTATCACAGCCGTCCACAATGCGAGCACGTAGAGTCTCTACATTTGGTACCGGGGTTGCGTAGACAAGAGCTTTCAAATGCCTCCATAAATTAAAGTGAAGAGGGTTGAGGTCAGGAGAGCGTGGAGCCCATGGAATTGATCCGCCTGCCTGTACCAATCCATCGGTCACCGAATCTGTTGTTGAGAAGCGTACGAACACTTCGACTGAAATGTGCAGGAGCTCCATCGTGAGTGAACCACATGTTGTGTCGTACTTGTAAAGGCACATGTTCTAGCAGCACAGGTAGAGTATCCCGTATGAAATCATGATAACGTGCTCCATTGAGCGTAGGTGGACGACGAAACTAAAATGAACTCTAACATGGAAATTAAGCGTTTCCGGGCACATATCCACGTAACATCTTTTCTTTATTTGTGTGTGAGGAATGTTTCCTGAAAGTTTGGCCGTACCTTTTTGTAACACCCTGTAGGTGTTCGTTTATTCGGCGCGTTGTTCGAGAGCGGAACAATAGAGAATTACTATGAACGTGGTTCAATCTACTTGTGCCAGAGAGTTTCCAGAAGGATTATCTAGCATGTTTGATTGCTCCATTACGAAACTGCTGAGGTTATGCTGGGTTGGAGTTTGACACGACACGATACTCGAATATACCCCTGTGTGGCGTGGCCAGCTGAGACGAGGTACTCAATGCAGTGTGGGGAGTGCGTGTTCCTGCTGGCGCGTAGCAGAGACACTAGAAGACAGACAGGGGCGGTACGTCCACCACTCTTCAGTTTATCCTCAACAAACCCAAATTGTCATTTAAAGTCATAAACGTCCAAAGCACGAAACACAAAATGGGTAACGTGTGCAGTTGACAACAAAGCTTAGTCACGCGTGGAGGGCTGGAGCTGCGTAACACACTGCCTCAGTGTGCAGTCGATCACCCCTCGTGCCATACGTGTGGTGACAGAACGTGTCGGGCGAACCCTGGACACTGCTACCTTAAGTCAGTAAACCCGAAGGATTTAATTACATTACGGTGAACCCGAGTCCGGCCCTCCAGACTTAGGTTTTCCGTGAATTCCCTAAATGCTGGGATGATTCCTGTGACAGGGCACTACTGCCCTCCTTCCCCACCCTTTCCTAACCCTACGGTACCAGTGACCTCGCTGTTTTGGTGCCTTCACTCGAAACGAGCTCAGCCACCACCACCATGCGAAGTGTGCAGCACGTTTCTTGGAGCCACCAGTCTGCCATCGACGCCCTCTCGACGCACGCTGTTTAAAATCGGCGAACAAGAGTCTCGGTCGCGACCTGTTTCGGCCTGGGCTTATGCCATCTTCGGACAGCATCGTCAGCTGCTTACCTCGCGTTTCGGTTCCCCAGCAGAGCACAGTGGAAGCTGCTCCACTGCGCCACTGTAAAAGGGGCGGAGCAACGCGCGTGAGAGTGCAGCGTACCGGCGCAGCAACAGAGCAAAGCGGCGTTGTCCTGCTGGAAGATACGTGCCGCCAACAGCAGCGGAACGGCCTGGCCGTATCTCGCACACTCCTACTTCCCTCCGAGAAAAATTATGGATTACTTCTTCTGTGCTTCCCCATAACGTGATAAAGAAATATCTTGGTGTTGTGCACCGCAAGCATAAGAGCAGAGGGATTTGTTCGAGAGTGGTACGAAACAGTTATTGTTATTGTCCATTTGAAAGATCATATCACAAACACGTACGAACGACAGAAGAATGAGCAGTACGTATGCAGTAATTCAGTGCTAACTGAGTTTACTGTACGGGCGCAGAAGGGGAGCTATTCAGGATAGACACCGTGTGAGCATTCCTTACAGGGTCCTTTGAATTACAAGCTGCAGATTTTACTGTCCAGAAGAGGAATGGGCTCGCCCAGGTAAGTTTCTGGAGCCGTAAGCCATTCACGGGACAAATTCAGGCAGCAAAAGCAGCAGTTAGTCGTTAACCGAAAGATTATGTTTTGTTTGGGAGTAGTAGGTGAATTAGTGGGAATCGAAGCAAGGTTATGGTACTTCTATAGTAAACTGTAATTACGTAAATGAAAAAAAAGTCGCCAGCCTGAGCAGGGAGAGTGGAACCAACTGATTGTACTGTACGTGACGTTACTTGGGGCTAACACCTGTTTTGCAAACAGGACACGAGACAGTAGCACAGTCTAGCAAGCCTCGGAACAGACGTTTGTCCCGAGCAACACGTATGGAATCTGAAAATATTTTGGCAACAACATGGCTCCTAGTAACACTCACCGTCCGTATTTACAGCGAGAACACTAACGTTCACTAATTAACATCAGGTACTAATGGATGGGAGCATCAAATATGAAGATGAGGAGCTTTAACTGATTGTTTAGAAAGACCGATACAGCGATGATCTATAAACTGTTTTGTTTACTATACGTTTCCACTCGTAGCATTTCTTTGCATTGAACAGAGAACCAATAGAACAAGGGATCCCTGAATCTGTTACGGTACGAACAGATGTAGCCACTCAATGTTGAAACACACGAGAGCTATCGAAATGATTGCTGCTCTTTGTAAGTACGTTCAGTGTTACAATGACTGCAATACTGCCTCAACTTTCGGCATGGCGGGCCAGAAACTCTTCAATCGGTTGACTCAGATCAGAACTGAACACTAGCTGCAAGATGTAGTATCAAAACACTTACAAAGAGAAATAGAATTATGTTAACACTTTTACAAACCTGTGCAGCAACTATTCACAACGCTGGCCCTTAGACTGCAACGAACAATAACCACTCATTGTTATCAGTGCTCTGTTGAGTTGTATTTAACACTGAATTAGGCTTTTGTCGAGATAGATACTGCAGCGAAGTAGTTGGTTCTTTTCCATATATTTACACTTTTGCAAAACTTGAACTATTTACGTACTCAGGTTTACGTCGAGTATTTCAGAAACAACACTAACTGAACGCTAAAGAAAATCTACTCCACAAACGCTAATGAGCACTATTAAAGGAATGAAACTATGCAGTTCCATAAAATATGATACGCGCACATGGCGCATCACCAGGAAAACGATCCTGTCAAGTTAACACGAGGAAGGAGTAATCCAAGGTTTTCGATACAAAGTTCAACTAGAAACAAGTACTATTTGTTAATGAAGCAAATAGCAGGTCAACACAAGTACATCTGTCACTTGACATACGGGTGGTGGCATTGAAGATGACAATGATTAATAAAGTGTTCCTGGCTATCGTGTCGTGGTCGAAAGGATTTCCTCTTTAAAACGCGACGTTTCGTACCCATCTGCGGAGGACATTTTCAGGCGGAATCGTAGCTTTGTTGACTGTCCGATCCACACGCGCTGCTGCTGTCACGCCACGCTGGAAGACTGCCGGCCGTCTCCTCCAGCACCGGAGTCCAGACACGCCCTGCCCCTTCCTACTGAAGTTCCTGCGGTGTCTCGCAATCTCCGTGGCCTCTCTGTATAGCCTTTCGTGGTGCCCGCTTGTGGCTGCCACTACTTGAGTCCTATCGAAATGAATGTTGTGGCCTCCTGGCTGTAAAGCATGTTCTTCTGCAACTGCCCTCGTGGTCTTCGAGTCGTTTTTTGACAGTTCTTTTTGTGGTACCCACGTACACCTCCCGACGACTACGCGGAATCCTATAAATTCCAGCTTTTTCCTGCGGTAATTACACACCCACGCGGAAGATACAAGATCACCTAAAATCGGCCAAGGAGCTCGGCAACCGCAGGAAAAAGCTGGAATTTATAGGATTCCGCGTAGTCGTGGGGAGATATAACATCCACGATATATATATTTTTTTATTACGAGTGGAATATGAACGTGTGGATAATATTCATTCAATTATGTAATTATTTCTTAAAAAGATGATAATTATGTAAAACAGACACAATATTTGTCTCACATTCTTTGTTAATCTACGTCATTCTTTTCTTTCCTTTGGACCCTTTTGTCGTCTTCTTCTGATGTACATCGCCGACGCAAGACGCGAATCGAATGTGTTAAGTGAAAAACGTTTAAAGTAAAATTATTGTACTTTTATGTTCATTTGCTGGTAAAAACAAATAGGAGCCAAATGCGTTAAAACTATTTACGATTAATTATTGAAAATGCACTTCCTCTTTTAACTATAATTTTGTATTAATTGTTTTATCATAGCTGCAAGAAGCGCAGCCATTGTTAGTTGCGATTATATAGCAACTTCTTCTGTACTTCTAGTTAAAAATAGCATGGGTTTGCGTTAAACTAATTTGCAAAACAATTTAATAATTTTTTTGGTGATAGCAATTTAAATAATTAACTATTTATTGGGAAAAGGAAAATCTTAATTAAAAAAGAAATCCTATATCTTTTGTTGGCCGCCATCTTAACTTTTATTACAGCGGCAGATTTAAATTACTTGAAACTGCAAACATTATTCCGATGTGTAAGGAATAAATGTTGCACCGCTGGTACTGAACTCTGTTTATAAAAGAAAAAAAAATTAATCGAATCAGACTGCATTTTCTAAGAACAGTACACATGGTATTTATTATTAAACAAGATTTCATTGCTGATGTATGAGGCCAAAATTAAACTACGGACGAATCACGGAGAAATATATTTTTTGGTAGCATACGTCAGTGTTGTGTGTGGGTGGTATTCTGTGGTTCCTTTTCATGATCAATTTGCTAAGAATAATTAAATCCATCGAAGACAAAAAACATTATAAAAGCTCTGATGTACGATCTGTAATTTTAGTGATATGAACACAGCTACCAGTCAACATTATTACACTACGTCAGGTGGAATTCTTGTGCAATTTGAACAAAATAATTATCCAGGAGAAGTTGTAGTTTGAATAATGCATTATACATGTGTACAATATTGTCAGTATCACTTACAAAATCAAATCAATGCAGCTGCTAAGAAAAAACACAGAGTGAATTCAAACCGCAGAATACCACTGAGTATCGTATCATCCATATTCATTGCACTTGTCCATGTTGATGATACTCAAAAACCGCCACACTGGCGCCCGAACAGAGACCACCAATGCACATTTGTTCATTTAAATGAAATAATAACACAAAAAATTTGTAATTTTTTACAGGTATAAATTGCCACAACAACTTATTAATTATTCGTATGTATCGACACCTATCCACCGACTTGCTGTTGCTACTAATACTAGAGCTGGTGCGACAGACGAATCAAATACAGCACCGCTCACCATTTTGGAGGAATATAGAGGTAGGAACAGAGATTTATGTTTGTTTTGCGTAATGTTGGAGTTGTACGGATTCAAATTAGATTCAACACTATCAGCCATAAGTAGTAGCGATTCAATAAACCGGCTGCGAGAAAGTTACTTTGAAAATGATTCTCTACACAGATATGTGTGTGTGTGTGTGTGTGTGTGTGTGTGTGTGTGTGTTAGTTATAAGATTATATTGTGTTGATGTATATGTGGTAGTGAAATATATGGACTTGTTGTGTTATATTGTGTATAAAATGTTTAGGCCAAGGAAACTGGTTAAACCTAGTGAGGATGCGGAGGTAGAAGTGGTATCAGATCCTCCAGTAGAACAATCTGTTCACACTCCTACTCAGTCATTAGAGAATTTAATTACCGAAGAGAATTTTGTAGATGATGTTCCGACAGTTAGTGATACTGAAGAGCTGCCGAAGCAAACTGGCACTCCACCAGTCAATCAGTTAGAAAATAGAAACACTATTTGTACCGGCCCAGGGGCACAAGTGCACAACGCACAAGCTATGCCGTTACAGGATATGTTGACAGCATTATTCGAAAAATTTACTACCCAGCAGGGGGAAGAAAGGGCTAGAGAGAGACAGGAACAAGAAATTAAAGACCAAGAAAGGGAAAGGAAATTAGTTGAAAATATCAAGAACATATTTCTTAAAAGAGATGAGGAAATTGTCCGCCAGATCAATCAAACTTTAAACGAACAGAATAGTGCTATAACTAATCATGTGAAACAAGAGATCGATGCAGTGAAATCCACGATCGAACCATTAGTGAAAATTCCAGTTCAGGTTAGTAGCATTAAAACTGATGTGGATAAACTTGAAAATAGATTCAAAGCTCTAGCCACAGCTGTCGAAACATTGCAGGAAGATATTCTTTCCGAAATTCAAAGGCAAGCCAAAACCGAGATAGCCAGAGCGATGTATCCTGAAAACCGTAACCCACAAAATCTGTCAGTATACAGCAATGACAACACTGATGCTGGCAGGCAAACGTACACAGACCATTCTACACCGAATCTTGTTGTACCGCAAAGAAAACCAGAGTTTGGTAATCAAATTATTTTGCCGCAGCAATGCGCGACAACAAGAAACAATCATGATAACGAAACAGAGTGCACTTGTGAAAAGGTGAATGCAACACCCGCCAATGATAGCAGTTCAATGCAACTAACAACTCTGATGCATGAAGAGAGTCTAATCAAGCATCGGCAGTTTCAGATCTTCAATGAAGAAAGCAATAGAAACGTACACCCTGTTGTATTTATCCGTAATTTCAAAAGTGTCTCCGAAAATCATGGTCAGAAGAAGAAAAGATACAATTTGTGGTATCACATATCTCTGGTGGTGCGTTATTATGGGCAATAAATGGCGTAGAAACTTGTAAAACCTTTCATGACTTTGAAAAGGCGTTTTTAGATCAATTTTGGTCGGCGTCTATTCAAGAGCGACTTCGTAAAATAGTATACAATGACAAAGTGTATAATCCGAAATCAGGTTCATTAAGGAAATATTTTGAAAAATATGTTAACATGACCAGGTACTGGGATGAGCCAGTTACCACTAGAGATTTGTTACGAGTACTAAAAGCCAGACTACCAATCCACATTAGAGATAAACTGTTCAATGTTACAGACCCCGACCTAAAAGAATTTCTATCTGTAATCGATTCCCTGGATCTTGTGTACGAGGATGCCAGAAAAACTTCTGATGTCACCAGCAATACAAACAGTCCGAACGGAAAGAATTCATGGAGTTCAAACAAGGAAAATAGGGGCGAAGCTAGTCCTAAACAAAATAAAAATAAATCTTATGGAAACAGCAATTACAACAATAACAGTAATAGAAACCAATACAACCAAGACTGTGGTTACAACGATAATAATAACAAGGATTATAGGAAAGCCGAAGAATACCAACAGCCGAATGGTAATCCAACGCAGCATCACAATCAGAATTCAAATTTTCATAGTGACATTAATAACCGAAAAAGACGGAATGACCACAGACCAAACAGTCCGTACAAAGATAAGCCAAAGAATATGCGTGGAGATAACGAATAGTGGCGGCAACCAGGACCAAGCCATTGGTAACCGTCGCAAGGTTCTTTTAATACAGGCCAGCCGGTAAACTATGTCCAAGCTATTCCGATGTCAAACAGCCAATATCCACCGTGGTGGGATACAAGCAGGCCACCTCCAACTACAACAGAAAATTCACAAAATGTGAAAATAACAGAGGTACCTTCTGATACCAAACAAAATTCACAGATGCCGACAAACTAATTGCGGACCCCGTAGGCGTTCGCCAGGCGACCGAGGGCAACAAGGAAGGCAATGGGTCGAAGAAGCACAATATGAACATGTTTCGACATCAGGATGGAAATAAATTAGAAGATGGGCTATATCGAGAATCTGTCATTTCTGATAAGATAGAAAAGAAACTAATTCAAGCAAGTATCAACGGGAGTATAAATGGGATACCAACTACAGTTCTGCTCGATGCAGGTGCAAATGTATCCGTAATGAATATGCAATTTGTCGAGAAGGTTTCGCAACTAGGAAAATTACCGATCTTACCCGTCGCAAATTGCAAGGTTATTGGAGCATTGGGAAATAAGACACAAACCATAAAATTCCAGACACAGGTGGAAGTTACCTTAGGAAATGATCGCTTGACATGCACGTTACTATTGATAGATAACTTATCCGTACCAGTGGTACATGCACTTGAGTTCCTTCGGGAAAAGGAAGGTATAATTAATCTTGCCCGGGGGACGTGTGATCTTAATCAACAACAGCGACCGGTAACTTTGATGTTGAATCGGGATTTCGGTGCAAACCTTCCATTAATGCAAAAGGTACGCCTTTCTGTCAGGAAACAGAAGATGTTAATGTTGAACCAAGAGCACCCGCAGATATGTAGTCAAAACCGAAATAACGATCTACCCAGCAATGCGAACGGCATCGCGGCAACAATACAAGAAAAAATAAAGGAGACAACTTGCATTAATACTTCTGAGGCTAAGCAATTGACCGAATTATTGTCTGAATATCATGAAGTATTCGTTGAACAACCTGATATCATAAAAGATTATCAGTATAAAATGAATGTATTCCCGCACAAGACTTATTGTAGAGCAGCTTACTCGGTTCCCTGGACTAGGGGCAATATTGCCATAAAGACATGAAAAAATATTTGCAATAAAATGTTTGTATTTAGAAAAGCCTAATACGAGGAGCTAATGTACCGAACATTAATAAATGTGATGTTTAGTTTTAGTAATACAATGATATTATATGTTTGTTAGTATGTAGATTTGAAACTTCCTGGCACATTAAAACTGTGTGCCAGACCGAGACTCGAACTCGGGACCTTCGCCTTTTGCGGGCAAGTGCTCTACCAACTGAGCTACTCAAGCACGACTCACGCCCCGTCCTCACAGCTTTACTTCTGCCAGGACCCCGTCTCCTACCTTCCAAACTTTACAGAAGCTCTCCTGCGAAGTTCGAGTCTCGATCGGGAACACATTTTTAATGTGCCAGGAAGTTTCATATCAGCGCACACTCCGCTGCAGAGTGAAAATCTCATTTTGGAAACATCCCCCAGGCTGTGGCTAAGCCATGTCTCCGCAATATCATTTCTTTCAGGAGTGCTAGTTCTGCAAGGTTTGCAGGAGAGCTTCTGTAAAGTTTGGAAGGTAGGAGACGAGATACTGCAAGAAGTAAAGCTGTGAGGACCTGGCGTGAGTCGTGCTTGGGTAGCTCAGTTGGTAGAGCACTTGCCCGCGAAAGGCAAAGGTCCTGAGTTCGAGTCTCGGTCTGGCACACAGTTTTAATGTGCCAGGAAGTTTCATATCACGCACACTCCGCTGCAGAGTGAAAATCTCATTCTAGTATGTAGATTTACACGTCAAGTGTCACAATATAATATTCTCGAATTATTTGTGCAAGGATTAAACAATCTCCATGATAAACACATTTTAATAAAAGAAATCAATATCTTCATAAAAGTTCTCTTAAATATTATTGTATTATATGTAGTAAATTTTATTATATTTTTGTGTAGCATACATATCGATGAAATGCATACAATGTTTTAAATGAGATTGAGTCATATAGTCCCATACATGCAACGAATGTTGGTCATGTGTGAGCTGTGTGATCATGTCAGCCACCTCTCGAATAGTAACTGACTGTGTACTAATTAATGTACACATTTAAATATGAAGTCATATAAAATGACTTATCAGGGACATTCCGGTTAAAAGAAGTCAAACATGGACCTCTGTCCCAAGAAATGATAAAATATGTGTATTTGCCATGAACATGGAAGTGTACTGTCATCTCGATTGTTCGAGAATGATCTAATGATCACAACAATGTAGCAGACTCCTAAAGTTTTATACTGTATGAAGTTTACGTAACTGGATAAAATTTTGATCATGTTATTCAGTCATTGTAATCCGAAAATGTGTGCAAATGTACCAGACCTCTTTTCATGAAAGGTGTCGTTCGCATATAGACTGTGTGTAAGTACTATGGACATGTACTCACAGCAATCAGAAACTTGATCTGTGTCTTACAAGAACTGCACAAAAGTCTAGTGGACACTGATTTATTTAGCGAAAAATGTGAACAGTGATAAACTGTGATGAAGAAACCTTAAGAACACTCGTGTAGTGTCGAAGGACGCTATGGACGTTAAGTTCTGTTGCCAATATTAGCAGTTAAAAGGAACTCGTGACCTCTAATAATTCGATTCGGAGCGCCTTTGCAGGTAAAATATTATGTGACTCACTGTAGAGCCAGCCGCGCCGCACAGAAACAATGCAACGTTGGCTTGGCAGCGCGTCGCGAGAGAGAAAGAGTAATCACATCCTCCGAGTATACAGAAAGCACGCTGCGGACACGTGTGTGATTAACAGTGCCGTGACTGAAACGTGCATATTGTGATGAATTCCTAAATGAATCACTACATTGTATTGAACAGTGTCAAGATACAGGACAAAATTAATTCCATCCACAGGATGGTAAGAGTGTTTATCTTGTCACTGACACATGTACCCGTCTTGAACTGAATGACGAGGCACAAGAGAATCCAGAGCTGCTGCAGGGGTAGTTCCGGCCGGCAGCAGATCGCAATCACGACGCAGCCGGCGGCAGTCGACGCGACGCCGACGCTGCCAGGCAGTCACTACCTGACTGCGTTCCGACGGCTCGACGTGGAAGAAATTTTTGTCATGCACAAGAAATACACTAAAACTGTTAAAAAAACATCATAAAACTTCAATGTATTTCGCACATACGACAGAAACATAAATTCGTGTTCCAGTTTGTTCAATCTCAACTATGTCAAACCTGACTGTAAATAGTGGGTGAATGTATTGTCTTGAAGCCCCTTGGACGGTTTTGATCCCTGTTTTCCGATTCCAGCTAACCGGAATGAGGGGGGGAGGGGCGGGGGGGGGGGGTATAAGATAATCCAGGAAGTATCCGAAGCAAATTTCCGACGCAATACAGTCACGGAGGATCTTTTCTTTTTTTTTTTTTTTTTTTTTTTTTGTAATTGCTCAATTCAAAAACCATTTTCTGTGACAAGTTACATCGAAGTCAAATATTCGGATATTAAAAATAATGAATCTTCATGGATTACGTGGACTGATAAAAAAAGGGTGATAAGAAATAAACATGGTGAATCAACTATTTTTTTTTATCAGCCCAAGGGGCAATATAAAATCCACGATATATATATATATTTTTATTACGAGTGGAATATGAACGTGTGGATAATATTCATTCAATTATGTAATTATTTCTTAAAAAGATGATAATTATGTAAAACAGAGACAATATTTGTCTCACATTCTTTGTTAATCTATGTCATTCTTTTCTTTTCTTTTGTACCCTTTTGTCGTCTTCTTCTGATGTACATCGCCGACGCAAGACGCGAATCGATTTGAGGTCTGTTAAGTGAAAAACGTTTAAAGTAAAATTATTGTACTTTCATGTTCATTTGCCGGTAAAAACAAATAGAGCCAAATGCGTTAAAACTATTTACGATTAATTATTGAAAATTCACTTCCTCTTTTAATTATAATTTTGTATTAATTGTTTTATCATAGCTGCAAGAAGCGCAGCCATTGTTAGTTGCGATTATATAGCATCTTCGTCTGTACTTCTAGTAGAAAGTAGCATGGGTTTGCGTTAAACTAATTTGCAAAACAATTTAATAACTTTTTTGGTGACATCAATTTAAATAATTAACTATTTATTGCGAAAAGGAAAATCTTAATTAATAAAGAAATCCTATATCTTTTGTTGGCCGTCATCTTAACTTTTATTACAGTGGCAGATTTAAATTACTTGAAACTGCAAACAATATTCCGATGTGTAAGAAATAAATGTTACACCGCTGGTACTGAACTCTGTTTATAAAAGAAAAAAAATTAATCGAATCAGACTGCATTTTCTAAGAACAGTGCAGATGGTATTTATTGTTGAACAAGATTTCATTGCTGATGTATGAGGCCAAAATTAAACTACGGACGAATCAGGGAGAAAAATATTTTTTGGTAGCATACATCACTGTTGTGTGTAGGTGGTATTCTGTGGTTCCTTTTCATGATCACTTTGCTAAGAATAGTTAAATCCATCGAAGACAAAAAAAATTATAAATGCTCTGATGTACGATCTGTAATTTTAGTTATATGAACACAGCTACCAGTCAACATTATTACACTACGTCAGGTGGGATTCTTGTGCAATTTGAACAAAATAATTATCCGGGAGAAGTTGTAGTTTGAATAATGCATTATACATGTGTATAATATTGTCAGTATCATTTACAAAATCAAATCAATGCAACTGCTAAAAAAAAAAAAAAAAAAAAAAACAGAGTGAATTCAAACCGCAGAATACCATAGAGTATCGTATCATCCATATTCATTGCACTTGTCCATGTTGATGATACACAAAACTCGCCACAACGACTACGCGGAATCCTATAAATTCCAGCTTTTTCCTGCGCTTGGCGAGCTCCATGGCCGATTTTAGGTGATCCTGCATCTTCCGCGTGGCTGTCTTAATTACGGCGGCGATCCGCTTTTTCAAGATTTTTTTCTCTGCTGTCAGTCATATCCTTAATGAATGGCAACAAGACCCGATTTCACCGGCGCTCGAGCGTCGCTATGATTTCTACGCTGTGGTATTGTCGCCTTGGGCCGCGCGGGGTAGCCGCGTGGTTTCATACACCTTGCCACGGTTCTTGAGGACCCTCCGTCCGAGGTTCGAGTCCTCCCTAGGTCATGGGTGTTTGTGTGTGTTGTCCTTAGCGTAACCTAGTTTAAGTTAGATTAAGTAGTGTGTAAGCTTAGGGACCGATGACCTCACCAGTTTGATCTCGTAGGAACGTACGACAAATTTCCAAAATTTTTTCACCCTCTCTTCACCTCAGCGAACGAATAACCATTCTTGAGCAATGCATTGGCGAGATGTTTCAATTCTGCTTCAAGCAGCTCTGGTTGGCAAGTGGTCCTTGTTCTGTCCGCCAATGTTTTTATGATGCCTCGCTTTTGTTGTGGGTGGTGGTTCGAATCCCGGTGTAGGTAATGGTCTGCGTGCGTGGGTTTTCGGTGCGCCTTCTTTCTTGAAAACTAGCGCGTCAGGGAAATTTAATCTTCCTCCTCCTCGGTAAACTGAATCTTCTGGTTGATTCCGTTCAGATGTTTGTGAAAACGATCCAGTTGCTCCCTGCCATGCCGCCACAACACAAACGGATCATCCACGTAACCTAACCAGATATTCGGTTTCTTGTTCGCAGTTTCCAATGCCCGCTCCTCGAATTTTTCCACAGAGAAGTTCGCTATAACCGAGGTTAAGGGGCTCCCCATAACGACGCGATCCGTCTGTTCATAGGACTCCTCGTTCCATTTGAAGTACTTGGTTCTGAGGCAATATTTGAACTGTTCTGCGACATCGGGAGGAAAAATTGGATTCAGCTGTTGCAACACTTCATCGAGTGGAACGATAGTGAATAGCGACACCAAATCAAAACTAACCGATATGTCCTTCGGCTGTACCTCTATGCTGTTTAATTTACTGATAAAATGTGCCGAATTCTTGACATACGAATCCGATCGGCCCACATGTGGTCTTAATAATGTTGTCAAGAACTTTTCAGTCGAGTAGGTGGCCGAACCAGTAGGACTCACAATAGGCCACAGAGGAACACGTTCTTCGTGCAGATTCGGCAACCCGTAAAGACTCGATGCTCGCGCAACTGAATTGAACAGACTTTTCTGAACGCTGTGTTCGATAGAGGACATCTTTATCAACCACGTAACAGTTCTAAGAACTTTGTCAGTGGCGTCTTTACCTAGTTTCCTATATGCCTGCGGATCTAATAAGTCGTTAATCGTAATAGTCGGTGACATTCAAAACTAGCTCGGCATTTCCCTTGTCAGCGGCGAGAATGACAACACTATCGTCCTCATTCAGGCGTTTTACGGCTTTCCTCTCACCCACACTTAAAATTACTTTTTGGTGGCCTTGTGCGAGACAGTAGCTACTCTTACAGCTTCTATACGGATTTCTTCATCCGTGACCTTCTCCACACTACGAACGCCTGCTTCTACACTGGCTGTTATTTCTTCCGTGGGTACAACTTGCATGCTAATGGTAAAAAACAGTATTTAAAAGTTATTTGAACATTACGTGTAGAGATTAATTACAGAGCGATAAATTTACATAAAATGTGAATAAATATGATGAAGGTAGATGTAGAAGATGAATACATTACTGTAACAAAGACAATGTGCAGAGGACACAATTGTAGAATTAGAACACCATTGGGGAACTCTGAATACTTCGAAATAAGACAAGGACTTAAGCAAGGAAGTATCTCTAGCACTTTTTAATGTTGTGATAAAGGGAATGAATAGGGCAGTTATAGATACAGTAAAATAAAAAGACAAAAAGATGATTTTTTGCAGATGATATGGTAATACGGGGTGAAAAAGAGGTAGATGTACAGTTACAACTTGACACGTGGAAGGAAATAATGAAAAGGTATGGATTAAAAATAAATAAAGTAAGAGTGAAGTAATGGTATTTGGAAGAGAGAAAGGGATCAACGGAAATATTACCTTGAATGGAGAACCCCTCAAAGTGGTAGAAAGTTTCACTTATTTAGGGAATGAAATATCTAGGGATGGAAGAATAACTAACGAAATTAATAGGAGGTTACAGAAAGGAGGCAATTTCTTCCAAACAATAAAACACCTGATTTGGAATAAGGAAGTTTGAGAGAAAGCAAAACTCCTTATGCATAAGAATTATTACTTCCCCATTGTCACCTATGGTGGAGAAACGTGGACAATGACTGAAAGGGACTGGAGCAGACTGCAAGCAGGTGAAATGAAATTTCTCACAGCAGTTAAGGGAAAAACAAGAATGGACAGAGTAAGGAATGTAGAGATTAGAAAGGACCTTAAACACGAAAGTATGAGAGAAGAAACTGAAAAAAAGAGATTAAGATGGTATGGGCATGTTAAGAGGATGCATGGGCAGAGACTCCCCAAAATTATGGAAGAACTAAAGATGGGTGGGAAAAGACCTAGAGGGCGCCCAAGAACACGATGGAAAATGGGAGAATATCTGTAGAAAGGAGATGTGAGACCTGGCAGCAAGTGGGGGAAGAAAAGTGGTGGTGGGGGGACCGAGCCAAATGTAGAGGACTCGTCAGCACCCAGACCTGGCAGTAGCTGGAGCGGGATCCGGAAACAGATAGACAGACAGAGGAATAAATATTTAAATAGATGCTTAACCAACGAACCAGGTGGTACAGAGGGCACAGTAAGAGTAAGAAGACAAAGACATTAGATGATGAAGGTGTGAGCGATATTGTACTAAAGTGTTGCGAGTGACCCTCGTTCTCTGCACAAAGGACGCAGTGAAATGCACTGCAACATTACAGGAGTATACTAAAAGCTAAAAACTAAATTAAATTTTTTTAAAATACCAATGAACTTACCACACTGTATGGTTCTGAAGGTCACTCCCACCGAAGCATGGAGCTGCAGTTTGTAAGGAGATTACTGAGAAGCGGGGAGTTGTCCTACGGGCACGTAACGTCTCATTCATGTTCTGGAAACAGCAACTAACTATTAACGATGCTGCAGTGGTTACTCTGGGTTATGACACACCGGCAGATGACAACAGCATTGGTGTAATATATTGTGGTGAGATGAGGTAAGGAACGCCTTGGAGACTAATTCTGTATAACGGATTAAGTGCATGAGGGGAGTAGTCCTGTTGAAATAACTGGATGTTCTTTAAAGTATTCTGAGATTTGTTTTGAGTAGACATTCCGTGACACATACCACCTGCTGTGGGCCCTGTATGTCCATGCTGGAGGCACTTGAGATCGTTTGGAGCTTCTGAGGTGGATAGTGAGTTATGAATGTTGATCCTGCTGGAAATCAGAGTCCTGTTCATATTGCTGGGGCAACAGTGCAACAGTTTACATATATGCTGCACAGTGGTGTCTTCTGTAAAGTATTTCAGCAGAATTCTAGGTGTGGTACACAGCAACACGCTAACGTAATTTCGTCCATTTCAGTACTGCAAGGCGAGCTGAAGAAGGGCGTGGAAATCAGACCTGAATAGTGCGTGGTCGTGTTGAAAGTGGATGTTGTAACGTTCTTTTACGAAATGTAATGTTCTGTTAAAAAGTTATTGTCAATGTTCGTGTAGCACAAGAAATAATTAAGATGACTTATTCTCAATATCAGTGGTGAATGCAGTTGTAAGTGCAGAATACTCAGTTCTACTAACACCTAATGATGTTCTCTGATAGCCGGCCGGAGTGGCCGTGCGGTTCTAGGCGCTACAGTCTGGAGCCGCGTGACCCCTACGGTCGCAGGTTCGAATCCTGCCTCGGGCATGGATGTGTGTGATGTCCTTAGGTTAGGTTTAAGTAGCTCTAAGTTCTAGGGGACTGATGACCACAGCAGTTAAGTCCCATAGTGCTCAGAGCCATTTGAACAATTTTGTTCTCTGATACGAAAGGTTGCAAATTAGAAAGTGTAACACCATTAAAGCCACCTTAATGGAGCTTTGCTATTTTCAGTAAAAAGAAATGTACTTTTCTCCGACACCTTGGCCCCACACACTTTAGTTTCCTGAGGGCCTGTCGTTATAAGAATATTATGTTTCCCGTACCTCTCGTCGTTTGCAGTCGCGCAGAGCCGGTCTGCAACACGAGGCTGAAATGCTGTGATGAAGTGCACCAAAATCTTGACGGTTACGCGAAAGGCTTTGATTGTTGTGCGAGTAATGTCAATTTCTTTTCAACTGAGACTTTAAGTAGTCTAGCATGTTTGTGTTTAACGTATTAGACATGAAATGTAGCAAAGCTAAATGTCGCGCACATTAAAATCCGACCAGCATCATTGTTCATAAAGTTTATGTTCAAAAACAAAATGGTAACACATTTCGTGCACCCCCCCCCCCTCCCCACCCCCACCCCGAGCCGTCAGAATGGCGGGCCTGTCACATCCACGGAGATCAAAGGTTCTTTAGGTAATATCAGGTTCAATTCGGATAAAGTACTTCGATTGCTACATTGGCCTTTTGACATGTAACACACATTCTGCGTATTCAGAAAGTAGCAATACTTTGCCAGTTTCCTGGCACACTTTTCAACACCAAGGTGGCGCCAGGTATTGTGTGTATACCAGATGGCATTTCGAACTCGATCCTCCGGTATGCACACTCCCCACCTGCCTTTCTACTCGTCTGTACGGTGAAACAGTATGCACCCTTGAAGGAGAAAATGTTTACTTTACTGTCTCTGCGGACCATCCTTTAGCTTATCCCGTATACTTTTCCACATATCATCTTCCCCCTGCATTCTCGCCATGTGCTTGCTCATCTTTGTAAACTTCATTTCACGTGTCTCATCTTTCAACAGTAGTATTCTGAATTCTGTCAACTGTTCATCAAGTTCAGCAAACTTACGGCAAACGTGATAGTGCGTCCGCCATCGAGTTGTGATTTCCCTTCAAATACCTAATTTCAAAATCGTACTCTTGCAACAACAATGCCCGTCGAGTCAATCTCGCATGAAGCAACTTACAAGTTAATAACTAGCTCAATGCCTGGTGGTCGCAGAAAAACTTTTACTTGTCCGCCAAACACAGAGTAATGGAAGATCACACTGCCAGTGCCTCAAGTTCTGTCACTGAGTATGCTCTTTCACAATCAGACAGGACCCTACTTGCAAATCCAATGACCCTGATTTCGAATTGTGACCCCTGATTGTCTACTTGGAACAAGCAAGGCCCCAATCCCGAAACCGAGGCGTCAGTTGCAAGACAGAAATCCTCTTTCATGTTTGGTTGGTGCAATGGAGATGCATTGAGCAAATCCTCCCGTATCCTGTCAAATGCTTCTTTAAACTACTTTGTAAAGTGCCAGACTACTAATCCAGAACTATTTAATAGCTGGTTAGGCACAAAACGCCTAAAAAATGAGGCCAGCTGCAAAAACGCCTCTAACTGTTTCCGAGTTGTTGAATAAGGACACACTTTAATTACCTGTTACTTTTTTTCCATCCGGCACAATCCCTTGGGGTGAGATAATGTGACCCAAGAACTTAATCTCTTCTCTACCCAACTTTTACCTCTTTAAATTCGCCGTTTCACCTGCTCGTTTGAAGCTCTGTAAGATTCTTTGCATTAACTGAAGCTGTTCTTCCCATGTGCTAGTGGTAACAAATCGTCAACATAGAGTAAGTAAGTCTGGTTTCAACGCAGTGTCAAGTGCAGCTATAAAAACGCCTGCACTGACATTCAGGCCAAAAGGCAATACTGTAAACGGATAGCTTCGTCCTGCAAAAATGAGAGCTGTGAATTGTCTAGATCTTTCCACTAATAACACCTGCCAGTAGGACGATCGAAGGTCGCTCGTGGAAAGAAATTTCACTCCTTGAAATCTTTCAATTTGCTCCTCTAAGCTCTCTGGACAAGTACGTACACAATATAGTTTTATTAATATCCCAGGCATCCAGTACTAATCTTAAGCTGCCATCAGCCTTCTGAACCGGAAGCAAGGCGCTGTTATAAGGTGACAGTGAGGTGTCTATCAATCCCCCATTCTAACATCTTTTTTATTTGTTTCCAGACACCTTCTTTCTTTGAGTGAGCAACGGAAAATGTGGCGCGACGAAACGCTTTGTGCTCCTTGACCTGCATATTGTAGACGTCACCTTTTATGATGCCGGGAATCCCCGAAAATACAGGTGCATATTGTGTTAGAGGGTGTTTCAAATGCTGCTGTTGATTCGAGTTCAAACATTCTGACTCGTCAACTTTACTTTCAACTTCTCCTACGATGTCTTTTAATTCTTCACGAGTGTCCTCATGTATGTGGGGTGACCGACAAACGGTTCTCCTCCCTTTAAAAACATAATTTGCAGCTCCTCATCGGTTATGGCGAGACTCCCATATTACATCCCATCACCGACCGCGTTTTCAGCAACGTCCAGAGTTATTTGCCTTCCGTCACTGACGAAAGTTAGGGAAGCTCGGGCCAGGTCTATAATCGCGTACCTGTTGCGAACAAAATCCAGACCCAGGCTACATGTGACTGGGAGGTGCTTTACAGCCAGGAACAAGCATTTTATGACTTCATTTCCCACGGTTACCTCCGCCTGTACCTGAAACTTTATACTTTCATTTTTACCTTTCATCGCCCCGTGGATTGGACAATTCTGCACCAAAGACGTGGCAATGTTTTCACCGCAGCAATATATCCATACAGTTGCTCACTCATGACCGACATCGATGCACCAGTATCGATAATCACATTACCGATACATTGTTAATCGTCGCCCGAATCGCGGCTTGTACACACCTTACTTTTGACGAATTGCCTCTCCAGTTCCCTTGAGAGTTCGTTGTATGGTTGTCTGTGCCCTGATTCCGCCCCCACTTAACTTCCTATCCACCAAGCATGGGGGACTCACGCTGGTCGCTGAGCGTTTAACGGCCGTGTGCTCTTGCTGTTGCCCCGTCACGTGCTCTACTGTACGTACATTACCACTTGGCGCCGGTATGAAGTTTTGGCGCGTTCACCGCCCAAGCTGTTCCCGACGAAGTACTCGGTACATTCATAATGTTGACCGGTACGCTTCCCTGCGTGCGGTTATGCCATTGATCATTCTGTGTTTTCATATTTTTCGTCTGAAGTTATTTCATTATTGCGCTTCCTAGTATAATCTTGTTCGTCGCCTTTAAATTACTGTTTATTACCGTTTACACATTGAGCCTGATTCTGTGGACTATGAAAATTACTACCCTTGTTTTAGTTCCCATTTTTATAATTATTTCCGTTATTTGGTTCCCCATTCTTCCGTGAGCTTCCAAAACCTTTATCACTCTTGCTATTATTGTTGCTGGAGGCACTATTCGTTTCTCCGACTGCTTGTCTAGCGCCTTCCTGAATCAAATCCACGGAATCTATCACTGACATAAATTCTTCAAGGTCAGTATGCGGTACATTGATTAATTTTTCCCGCATAGCAATAGGCAACTTTGCCTTTAAGATTCGCAAGGCGTCTCGTGTAGAGACCGGTTCAGTCCAGCACCTTGTCATACTCAGGTACCTTTCGAAATATTTACGTAATGAACCTTCCTTAACGGCATACAACGCTGCATTATACACCTGTTTTCTTAGTCTTTCTTGAGTACTCAAGGACCAGAATTTATTAAGAAATTGCTTCCCGAATTCCTCAAAGGTATCGCACATTTCTGCAGCCTCCATAGTCCGGAGAGCAGTATCTCGTGTAATGTACGGTGCTACTAATTGTATCTTTTGTCTCTCTGGCCAGTAGCTCGGCATTACGTTTATAAAGTTTTTTACAAACACCACAGATTGTGTCGTTTTCTTGTCTTCATCAAAGGTTGGGAATTGTCGGTGTTTTAACGTCGACTCATCTAATTTCATGCTCGCAATCTCGCTGCTGCATCACCATCTCCTTCGTTTCTTTCGCAAAAGTTGCTATTTTGCTGCGGGGTAGGATTATGGTTGCCCTGCACGTTAACGATCGCTGCATTACCGTATCGAGTCTTGTTGTCAGGCTGTTCGCTGGAGCAACTATTCTCGCAGCTACACCTCGCCTCAGCTCGTGATAACTTCTCCACATTAAGGCCTTGCTTTGTGGAGGTTTGCACATTGTAGAGCTTCACGTTCCTTTTCTATTGATTCCAGTTTCCTGAGAAATTCACACACGAGGTTTACTATGAAACTCATTTGTGTTCGAGATTTACTAACAGTTCCGGCTTCCGATAAATCTGTGTTTCCGTCTTGCACATTCTAGAGCTCCACGCTCCCCTTCTACTGATTCCAGTTTCTAGAGAAATTCACACATGAGGTTTACAATGAAACTCATTTGTGTTGGAGATTTACTAGCAGTTCCGATTTCCGATAAATCTGCGTTTCCGTCTTTCACAACTATATTCTCGATACGCCCATCAGCTTCCCTAGAACGGACAACGGACTTGCGCGTCGGGTTCCCTACTTGTGGATTGGATATCTGATACATCGTTTTGCTGTGGTACATGCTCCAGTCCCTGCACCACACCATGCTCCGTGCCCTCTACGGTTTCACTTTCCGACATTACTACCTTCTTCGGTCGACCCATAGTAATCCTTAAATGGCTCTGAGCACAATGGGACTTCAGGTCATCAGTCCCCTAGAACTTAGAGCTACTCAAACCTAACTAACCTAAGGACCTCACCCATCCATGCCCGAGGCAGGATTCGAACCTGCGACCGTAGCGGTCTCGCGGTTCCAGACTGAAGAGCCTAGAACCTCTCGGCCACCATCGGCCGGCAGTTGTTGTTAAACTAGATGACTTCTCTTACATACAATGGGGTCACAGATATCGTCACACGGTACATATTCACTTTCCCCTTCAGTCTATTAACCACTGGGTTCCCTTCCAAAAGGTTACACACAGTAAAAAATGGAAAAAATGTCACTGAAGGTGCTACTCAAACTGCTTTCAAGCACACTAGTGTAATTTACATGTAAATGTTACTTAGCGTAGGTTACAGTTAATCCAAATTTTCATAAAGTTCGTGCCCCAGAGGAATATACTAGTCACTACATTAGCAAGCTGGAGCACTGAGAGAAATGTCCTCACCTTGGAAATGTTTCTGCCACTGGTCAGCTTATGGTCCAAGCTCAGTTTCTTTTCGACCAACTCAAACGTCTCTGTTCTCCTTCAGTTCACTCATACAATAGAGTTCTCGTTCAGTCCATGGAAAAGAATCGAGTGAAGTATTAAATATACGTATACATATACAAGTTATACAGTTTAATCACTATGTACTCTCAAGTTCACTTAAGTTTTCTATATTCGTTAAATATTCTTGGCACTCTATAGCAACAATTTGGCCACACGTTATGAGTGCCATTTGTACTAATATCAGACTGTATCAGGTTATTCTCAATGTTCGCTGGCTGCAGAAATAATTAAGATGACTTATTCTCAGTATCAATAGTAAATGTAGTTGTACTTGCAGAATACTCAATTATACTAACACCTAATGATGTTCTCTGATATGAAAGGTTGCAAATTAGAAAGTGTAATAACCATTAAAGCCACCTTAATGGAGCTTTGCTATTTTCAGTAAAAAGAAATGTACTTTTCTCCGACACCTTGGCCCCACACACTTTAGTTTTCTGGGGGCCTGTCGTTATTAGAGTATTGTGTTTCCCGTACCTCTCGTCGTTTGCAGTCGCGCAGAGCCGCTCTGCAACACGAGGCTGAAATGCTGTGACGAAGTGCACCAAAATCTTGACGGTTACGCGAAAGGCTTTGATTGTTGTGCGAGTAATGTCAATTTCTTTTCAACTGAGACTTTAAGCTGTCTAGCATGTTTGTGTTTAACGTGTTAGACATTAAATGTAGCAAAGCTAAATGTCGCGCACATTAAAATCCGACAAGCTTCATTGTTCTGTTAATGAGGCTTTCTGTGAGGTTCGCATTGAAATCTTGTTATAGAACTGGTTAACATTCTTTGAAAGCTGTTCTCTGTTTACATCTGAATTACAATTAGTTTTTGTGTTAGCCTGGACCAGTCAGCACGGATCGGGTCTGACACGATTCACTACATAAAAAATGTTTCTGCAATGAAATATTAATTCCCTTTCAAGCGAAACACTTAAGCAGATAATTCTCGTCGAGTGAGTTCCTATTTTTAAGCCGTGTGGCGTAATGAAAAACTTAAAATTATGTGATCGTCCGTAATGGCGTCTTTGAAACAAAATCAGCTCTGTATTTGACAACTGCAAATTATTATAATTATAGGATGCCTTTCCCTACACTACTGAAAGGAAAACACAAGTTTACACATTTGTTGAATTAATTACTATTATCATGACAATGCCTTTTCTTACAGTATTAGTAACAAACACACGAATCATCAATGGCGTCCTTCTACAATCAAGAACAGAACAAAGAGTAGTTAGTTTTTTCTCTTTCTTCCTCCTTAGAGGACTGTCTATTCCTTTTCATCTTTGTTCACTGATTATCCTTGAAATACATTTCGTATTAATACTAATTTTCATTGTTCTTTTTCTATATTATCTTACAATATTTCACTGCAATAATCACAACACATAGTCTTTATGGCTCTTATCTATATTTTCGTTGTTACGATTGTTTTTTTATCGTCACGCTGGTTTCGTAAATTTTAAGAATAACGTCATGAGGATGGCACATCATGTTGCATGAGTAACAGTGCAACAGTTTACATATATGCTACGCACTGGTGTCTTCTGTAAAGTATTGCAGCAGAATTCTAGGTGACGGTACACAGCAAGACGCTAACGTAATTTCGTCCATTTCAGTACTGCACGACGAGCTAAAGAATGGCGTGGATAACAGAGGTGAATAGTGGAGTGAGTAAGCGAGGGTCGCGGTCATGTTGAAAGTGGACGTTGTAACGTCCTTTTACAAAATGTAAGGTTCTTCTAAAAAGTTTAGTGTTTTTGTTTGCAAATGAATATGAAATCGGTAATATTTGTGTCATGCAAATTTACTGTGTGATGTGTTGTTGAACAAAAGACTTAATCTCCAAAACCAATACGCAGTTTTCATAATGAAATCAGTCCCTCTGAAATTAACTTAGTATCGTGAGCACCGAGTTCTGATAAAATTGGCTATGCAAATAAAGAATCAAGTAAATTTTCTTTAGCTCTTGAGTCACAACGGATGTAATCTTGGTATTCTGTTCTCTCCACAGTAGGCATAGAAAATATTCCATAGGATAGAGCCATACAGATAATAATAGTAGATTAGCCGATAAATGAGTACTCTTGCATATGTTCAGTGAAAATACTGGATATTGGCTCAGCACTGTGCAATGGCGCCCGCATTGAAACTGTTACAGACATCCATACTTTTGTGATCCTGGCACTCTGATATTTTTCTGATTCTGATTGAAACATGATTTCATTGTTTGAACCCAATCAATATTTTTTTAAACACGACGTGAAAGAGGATGAGCTACTGATAAGGAGATATCTTACGACCGAATGCTTCAGTTTGAAAATTGTATTCAAAATAAAATTTCTCATTCACAAAATCTGATATGAAACTTTTTACATTAACTTCAAAATCAGTGAAGTTTGTCAACTGCTCTACAGTTCTCACTTACTGACATAATTAAAAAACAGTTCGACTGTTACATGCCAAAAAATCTGACATCATTTGACAAAATCGATTCCGAAATTTAAGTTCTCTATATCAGGATTACAAAACACATAAAGTCTTACAAACTGGGTGTACCTAATCAACCTGTACATTAAATCTGATGGAAAAATACTTGGTTCCGACATTCAGGGCTCAGTACTTAAAAGTTCAGGGAAATCCACAAATTGTGTTGCTGGATACTTAAAACGAAATATACAAATTGCATTACGTTATCAACTTGTTTGAGTTGCTTTACCTCTTAGCTTCAGTATTATTCATCACTTCGTTTTTTTTTTTAAAAAAAAGAGGTGTATTATGCTTTGTCCACAGACCAACAACTTCAGTCTCACAGGTAGCCGCCAGCTTTAAGCCTCTCATCCTCCTTAGGACGGAGTGCGACGGCAACTGCCACTGCGCTCCACGTGCCCCTACTTACGATCGATTCTGCCACTCAGGCAAGATCTTTGGTTCAGCAGTGTCAAAAATACAATCTCAGGTCATTTTTCATTAATTATATTACAAAATCGGGCTCCACGCACAAGTGAACCCCTCACAACATCTCACTGAAAGTGTGTGACTGGCAGCCATGCAGGCACATTGTCTACACAACAATAGGGTACTTTGCTTCACTTCAAAACCTAGAAATTATTTTAGATTGAAATTCCTTGTAACATATTAACTAGTACGGGGCCTGTGTGCCGTTGCTAACGAAAGTTAGGATAGTTTGTGAGAGTTGAGCCTGCAGCGTAGTGTTGCCCTGCTGGAACATTGTGTGTCATTCGTGTCGTGGTAAAAGCAGCAGAAAGGTCTGGCATTCAGTCAGTTTTTTTCAGTCGAGTGAAACAAACAGATGGAACTTGTCCCTGCACCCAGGTCAGTGATAAGAACGTTTTTCCGCTCACTCTTCGGATCTGAGTGGTTTCACTTAATGTGAGACAGTGGACTGACACGTCTCTGATATTTGTTGTGTCTCTGGTACGAATCTTTGCACTGGTTCTCTCTCTCTCTCCTGACATTTTTTTCCAGCAGGGGGGCGGGGCGACGTCCTCGGGGCAGCCAGGACTGCAGCCAGTGCCGGGAGGTGTGGCTGGGCTGCCTGCTTGGGGGGGGGGGGGGGGGCGGGGGCGGGCGGGCAGGCCAGCTGGGGGGCGCGGTCTGGGGGGCCGGCTGCCTCCAGGAGGGGCTCGACTGGGCTCTCTGACTAGCAGACATCGCCACACCATTTCAGTACAACAGTGGCTAAAATCTGGAAACCTGTCAGTGGCCTCGAAATAACGGGTAAGCTGATAGGCGAGTTAGCATCATTGGAACACCACACTTGTTAAATCGGTCCAGAATTTTTCCATTTTGAATGCTTTTGGGGCACCTAAGGATTACTCTGCGAGCAGGTCACCTTTGGAGGAGACGCTAAAAATCTCATAGCAACACATTTAGAAAGTCTACAGAACCAACCTCGAGTCATAAATCTAGCAATATATCACGACCCCATACGTATTTCTGTCACAGAGATCACAAAGAAAACTCCAGGCTAATTACTGCAGGCACAGAGACCCTTAACAAATAACTCTTTACATGTTCCCCCACATGAATGAAAATAGAGGAATTCCTAATAGCCGGTAAGATGGATGTAGCCTCTTCTATGCAGTTCACCGTGGTTTTCAGAGCATAGATTTAGGTGTAAATGAGTGAGAATCGGTTTGGGAGGAGGAAGAAACACACTGAGAGGAGTGGGGTCGTTTTGAGAGGAATAAAGGTAACATATGCAGAAGTGAGTGTCGCTGTGGGAAGTGTGATGGTCACTTTGGGAGGAGAGAGGAGTTACTTTTGCAGTTCTGGTGGTTGCTTTGAAGGAGCGAACCACTTTCAGAGGAGTGAGGGAAACTTTTGGAGGCGTGAGGGTCACATGAGACGTTATTTTACACTATTATTCCACGTACTGCAATACTCAGAGATTGTCTGCCACTGCAAGGACTCTGAGACACATAAGGAAAGAGTGAGGTGAATAACAGGCAAAGTAAGAAGTGGGACATTCTCCAGATGTAGGATAACATCTCAGAAATGTTTATAAGTGGAAACAGAATGGGTTCGGTTTGGGTCTGGTCCGGAGAAGTAAAGGTTGGTGGGAGGATTGGGGGAAACGTTCAGAGGACTGAGGGTCAGTCTCAGAGGAGTGAGGGTCACTTTGGAGGATTGGGGTCTCTTTTGGAGGAGTGACTGTCACTTTGAGGGAAGTGAGGGTAGCTATAGAACGAGTGAAGGTCACCTCAGACGTTATTTTGGTGGCTATTATTGCACACAATAGGATACTCAAAGCTATTTTTGTATGTCACTCCGAGGATACTGAATACGTAAAGAACTGAGGTGAATAACAGCCTAACAAAGATATCGGGAATCGTGCAGCTGGAAGGTCGGACGTAACTGTTGCTGTAGAGGTGGAAGAGGAACGGCCTTGCTCAATCTCAGGACTCCGATGTTTCCTCTACAAGAGACACGGTGATTTTATGCCAGCCTTTGTCACAATGTGCCAACGGCATTGCCGCAGTGACACCACCGGTTCCTGTCAGATGGTGACAGTTAAACATTGTCGTGCCGGGCTAGCACGTGGGTGGTCACCATCCGGGCTGGCGAGTTCTGTTGGCAAGCGGGGTGCGCTCAGGGCTTGTGATGACAATTGAGGAGCTGCTCGATTGAGCAGTAGCGACACTGGTCACCAAACAGACAGCGGCTTGTGAGCCGTGGCGAAAACTGCTGTCTTGAAGAGCGCGCCGCAGCGAGTAGTGTGAAGCAGTCGCCATCCGTTTCTGGCGGTGGCGCCGCTGTGGCAATGGCAGCTTTGGTGTCTCCCTCTGGCGGGAAAGGTGAAAGGTTGCCTGTTCACGTGCATTTAAGGGGCGCTAGGAGCTCGCCAGTCGGTCAGTCTGGGTCAGTCTCTCGTCCCCAGCTTGCTAGACTGTTTCTCGTCCGCATTTGTTAGGCAGTTAGTGTCTGCCTGTCGTTCGGAGTGCTGGTATGTCTGTCGTTCGGATCAACCTTTAAAGCCACTCCGCCAGTAAGAGAACTCAGCGAGTGGTCGCCCAGTCTGGGCTTAGTTCCTGCACCTGCGTCGGCGCGTTAGGCCGCCAGTCTGCTCGAGTTGCTCGGGCAACGGTCGTTGGCG
Source organism: Schistocerca piceifrons (assembly GCF_021461385.2). Taxonomy (NCBI): domain Eukaryota; kingdom Metazoa; phylum Arthropoda; class Insecta; order Orthoptera; family Acrididae; genus Schistocerca; species Schistocerca piceifrons. The sequence goes on along the minus strand of NW_025728458.1, from coordinate 935,851 downwards.
GTTGGATCGATCGGTTGGTCGGTCGCGCACTGAGACACGAGATGACTTGTCCGCCCTGAGCGTCGGCGCGTGTGAGGTCGCCACGTGAGTCCAGTGGGCCGCGCCGTATAGCGAGGGGTAGTGGCTTCGCGGCCGACACGAGAGCAGCAGGAGTCAAACCGCGACATCGGTCTGGCCGGTGCGAGCTGCGACGCCGTGAGACGGGAGATCGGCGCGCCTTCCTGCGTACGTTGAAGCGGCTGGCAGCGGACGGTTCGGGAGAGCGATTTGGGGGATTCTGCGCCAGGTCTTCTAGAGTTTATTAGAAGTTAAGTGATTGGTGACATGTTGTTTGATTTACTCTTGTTAAATTCTACTTGTTTTCTTGGTGAGGTCACCAGCCAGTTTTGCTTTGGGTTCGTCCCACCTTTCTTCTCTGTTCGCCCACCCGCGGGAAGGTGGTTGTTTATAAATTGGGTGGTCTGTTTTTCCCTTGTGGAGTAGGGACGGGTTAGAGCAACCTGCGGTTCGGGTTGTTCGGTAATCTGCCTATCAATCTTCCGTACGTTAGTAGCTGCCTCTGTCATGTTTGTCGGATTTGGTGTCTTTATTGGCTAGAGTGTAACAGCTTAATACCTGAAATATGTTTTGATCTTTGGAAAGTTTGATATTATTGCCTATGATCTTGAGAGGCGGTGGCTGTGTACTGTGGAGCATCTTAACTATTGTTTGGCGAACCTTGTAGAATTTTATATAAGATTGCATTTCATGGGCTTTTATTTAAATGACCATTTTAGTATATAAATTTGCCATCCTTTCGCCGTAAGTTGCTCCTTCAGTGGCAAGGTTAATATTTTAATCGTTAATGTTTTGTATCATTTCCTTCCCTCCTACAGGGGGTGCATAGTTTGTGTGCTTGTGTAAATTGGTAAAACCCTTAGTTTAAGGTAACCTGGCGTGTTGCAGATTTGCGCCAGTGTAGTCTTTCAGAGGCTGTCGTGAGCGGTCATAACGACGGCCGTGTCAAAGGGGAGCGGCACGGTTCTGTCCCCAAAAGCTCGTACAGTGAAAACTTGTTTCTTTCTGCCTCTGAATAAATTGTAACTTTGATATTTAGAGGGTGCTTTATAATTTTAAATGTGTTTCTTTTAAGAAATGCTTTTAGGCATTGTTAAAGTGAATAAAATTCCCATTTGTTAAAAGGAATTTGGTTATGATTTCATCAGTTACTCCCTGGCAACTACTTCCATGCTTACATAGTGCGATTAAATGTGTTAATGTTCTTGATGAATCGCTAGTAAATAAAATAAATTCTTAACAGTATTCTTCGAAAATAAATCACGGTTCAGCTTGGAGAGCAGTGTGCTGACCACATGCCAATTCGTATCCGCATCCGGTGACGTGTAAGAGCTTGACGAGGACACGGCGGCCGGTCGGAGCCGTTGGGCCTTCGAGGCCTGTTTGGATAGTGTTCCTATTTGTTTGTTTCTCACAGTGTTGTACCCAAATGTCTTTTTGTGTGCCACCATTACAAAGCTGAGGTGAATTTCAGTGTAAGAAAGGAATGGGGCAGTGTTCAGCTGGAAGTTGGTGTCTGAGTAATGCTGTTAAAACGGAACAGGGCTGGCCACGATGCGCGCCGCTCACCTCGACGTGTCCTTGACAAACTGTGTGTCTGTTTTCTGCAGCCTTTTCCTCCAGCACTATACCCAAATGAGGAACGGTTTGTCACGGTGAGCAAACTGAGGAAGATGAGAAATTACTGGGCTTAACCGCAGTGTGGGTACGGAACGTGATGGGTTGTCCAGCTGGATGGCCACGTAAGTTGTCGATGCGCAGGCAGAGTGGGTTCGGCTGATGGTGCTGATTTCGATGTTCCCTCGACGCAGAGAATATTTTACGTCACCGTTCCCCCACAACATAGTCAAATACGTCATCGTGTATCACCGTAAAGACGCACAAATTGTAGGGGAGGAATTAGCTTCAGTGCCAGCCTAATTAACAACTCGGATAATGTCCAACTAGGAGATCATATCTCACTCACAATGTAGAAACGGAAGCAGAACAGGATTACTTTATTCTCCGCACTATAATCTTTGTGCAACAAACATATAGAATAATTTGTCAGTTTTCCATACAATATCATACCCAAATGTGATACTGTGTGTCGCTTTGTGAAAGCTGGGGACCATAAGGCGAACCTGAGCTCAATTACAGTGTAAGTAAGGGTTTTGGCATTTTTCAGTTTCAAGGGCGTCTCTAGCAAATGTTTTATGATCCAAAACCGAATGGCATTGGTTTATTTCGTTCGTTTCAATGTTCCCTCAACAAACACAGAGAGTATTTTATGCCACTACTTGATACAGAAATGCGCCATTGACTGACTCTGTAGTGGAGCTGTACGGGTGAAGGGTCGTATCTCAAGCTGCAGGAACGGAATCAGAGTAAACTTGTTTTATGCGCTCAAATCAATGTTTCTGCAGCAAACATAAACGTCGTTTTATTCCACTGTCACCCACAACATTACACCAAAGTTGGGTACTGCGTCTCACCGTAAGGAAGCTGAGGAACACACAGAAATATGGAGCTCAGTTTTAAAGTATGTAAAGAATGTGTGATTGCCGAGCTAGAATATCGTGACCCACGTCACGAAATCGGACATCATAGTGCGTTTCGTTTCTGATACTCACCCCAGTATGTTTTCAGCAGTCTAATAAGGTACGTTACAGACCACAGGATACCCAGACGTCAATGTCGTTAAGCAGAGGAACAAAAGGATGGAGCGAGGTGAATTACGCCGTGAGTAAAGACTGGGACATTACCCAACTGGTCGATGGTGTCCAAATAATGTTCTGGGAAGTGTGGTGTCTTAACTTTGAAAATTATTTTTGTTTTTGTAATTAAATGCCTTTATGGTTTTCTGTGAGTAAATGCAAGTATTCTTTGGAAATCAGCTCGTAAAATATGGCACGAGTTCTGAGTTTATCACTTTCGTTTCCGGCGTAAATTACAGGACAATTGCTAGCCACATTTACTTTAATAGTCGTGCATTGAGCCTTGCATGTAATTATTGTGACAGCGTGGCGTGAATACTGTTGTAAGCAAAGACCAAGAAAAAAAAAAAAGAACAACTGAGTGCCGCTAAGCGTCCGTAACCACGCCCACGTGGAGTGCCCACTGCCGCAGCCCGCAGTCGGCTGCGCCGGTGTGGGTGGCTATCGTTGTGTACATTGCTCACTACAATGGTTTAGCGGTGACAAGTCCCACACACTTCCCTTGCAACACGACTCGGAATTACGTCTTTGATTGCTGGTTCGTAGCCGGGACAGCTGAAGTGTCAATCACGTATTGTACACCTACTTCTTTCGATGTATGTGATGTGAAGATGCTTCACAAATAAGAGAAGAGAAATGCATGTGACAACAAACAAACTGCCTTCAATTAGTTGCATAGACGGAACACACCTCCACGAACCCGAAAAATTGTTTAAGGGAGAGTCAAAGAATAAGAAGATGCATAGAATGTGGTTGAACCTCGCTCCTAGAGATCCAAATGATGACGCAGCCTACTTCCCTAGATGACGTATCAGCGATTTGGTTCATAGTAACAAAATTAAAAAAAAAAAAAAGACACCTTTTCGAGAGAGTGTGGCGGGTGTAGCTAGAGAAGTTCGTTGTAGTTTGTTACATGCATCTGATGAACCAAAACGTTTCGTATATGGTGGTATAGCATGAAAATATTGTGACAGGAATCTTTCATCTCTGTCTACTGTCGTTAAAGATTCAACCGCAGATATTTTGGCATGATGTGCAATGCCAGCCTACGACCTTCGAAGCAGCAGTTCCTTGCCTTTCTAGCTTTGCTACTGCAAATCGTATTACTATTTGTGGAAAATGGCTCTGACCACTATGGGACTCAACTTCTGAGGTCATCAGTCCCCTAGAACTTAGAACTACTTTAACCTAACTAACCTAAGGACAGTACACAACACCCATGCCCGAGGCAGGATTCGAACCTGCGACCGTAGCGGTCTTGCGATTCCAGACTGTAGCGCCTAGAAACGCACGGCCACTCCGGCCGGCACTATTTGTGGAAAAAGGATGTGAAGTCAGTAGTAATTTCAGCTAACAATCATGTGATGCACGCTTCGAAATTTAATGACTTCTTATACTCTTAATTGCTTAAAAATGACAGATACTTTGTGAGAATATTGTCAATGTTTTTTACGTTATAATCATTCACAGTAACAACAATACAAACCATATTTCTAACAAACGAAAATAGTCTATTATGAACTCCCACCCGTATGCGTCCTGAAGATGCTTGAGTGACACAGTCACTACATCCGGAGATAAAACCGCTCAGTATGTTTAAAATAACGAATTCGCTGTGCAAATAAACCACACCAAACCGAACGGGAGGTCCGTACGGAAATCCAAAACGTCTTGGTACAATTGTCGAAAAATCGGCAGGAAGACCGATCGGTTACAGGTCTCAGAAGCTTACTGAATAGGAGCTTGGGATAAAGAACCAAAAATGAAGTCACTAGCGAGGTTAACCTATTGCACCGATTTGTGTGAACGATACAGAATAGGATCCCAGGTCAGCTTCAAAGGTACACTACTGGCCATTAAAATTGCTACACCACGAAGGTGACATGCTACAGACGCAATATTTAACCGACAGGGAGAAGATGCTGTGATATGCAAATGAATAGCTTTTCAGACTATTCACACAAGGTTCGCGCCAGTGCTGACCGATTTCTCATACAACAAAGAGCAGTTGACCGGCGTTGCCTGGTGAAACTTTGTTGTGATGCCTCGTATAAGGAGGAGAAATGCGTACCATCACGTTTCCGACTTTGATAAAGGTCGGATTGTAGCCTATCGCGACTGCGGTTTAACGTATCGCGACATTGCTGCTCACGTTGGTCGAGATACAGTGACTGTTAGCAGAATATGGAATCGGTGGGTTCAGGAGGGTAATACGGAACGCCGTGCTGGATCCCAACGGCCTCGTATCACTAGCAGTCGAGATGACAGGCATCTTATCCGCATGACTGTAACGGATCGTGCAGCCACGTCTCGATCCCTGAGTCAATAGATGGGGAAGTTTTCAAGACAACGACCATCTGCACGAACAGTTCGACTACGTTTGCAGCAGCATGGACTATCAGCTTTGAGATCGAGACTGCGGTTACCCTTGACGCTGCATCAGACACAGGAGCTCCTGCGATGGTGTACTCAACGACGAACCTGGGTGCACGAATTGCAAAACGTCATTTTTTCGGATGAATCCAGGCTCTGTTTACAGCAACATGATGGTCGCATCCGTGTTTGGAGACATCGCGGTGAACGCGCATTGGAAGCGTGCATTCGTCATCGCCATACTGGCGTATCACCCGGCGTGATGGTATGGGGTGCCATTGGTTACACGTCTCGGTCACCTCTTGTTCGCATTGACGGCACTTTGAGCAGTGGACGTTGCATTTCAGATGTGATACGACCCGTGGCTCTACCCTTCATTCGATCCCTGCGAAACCCTACATTTCAGCAGGATAATGCACGACCGCATGTTGCAGGTCCTGTACGGGCCTTTCTGGATACAGAAAATGTTCGACTGCTGCCCTGGCCAGCACATTCTCCAGATCTCTCACCAACTGAAAACGTCTGGTCGATGGTGGCCGAGCAACTGGCTCGTCACAATACGCCAGTCACTACTCTTGATGAACTGTGATATCGTGCTGAAGCTGCATGGGCAGCTGTACCTGTACACGCCATCCAAGCTCTGACTCAATTCCCAGGCGTATCAAGGCCGTTATTACGGCCAGAGGTGGTTGTTCTGGGTACTGTTTTCCCAGGATCTATGCACCCAAATTGCGTGAAAATGTAATCACAAGTCAGTTCTAGTGTAATATATATGTCCAATGAATACCCGTTTATCATATGCATTTCTTCTTGGTGTATCAATTTTAATGGCCAGGGCACATGTCAGTTCTAGTATGATATATTTGTCCAATGAATACCCGTTTATCATCTGCATTTCTTCTTGGTGTAGCAATTTTAATGGCCAGTAGTGTAGATCTCACAGTTCAAAGCCAGCCACAGTGCAGAAGGCCCTTCGCACAGAAAGAGCCACAGGCCAGAGCGTCCGGTTCTCGGGCACTTGTGGCTCTGCCTCTGCGTCGAAACCACCTGAGGGATTGGGAAGGAAGTAACGCTGTTTCTGCCAAGCTCCAGAAGATCTGAAGCCACGCAGTGCTCCAGGAGCCGCCCAGAAACTGCGTAGCTGCCTCTGAGTCAGATTCCTTATCTGTCCTCAGGTGACTTGTACAATCAGCAAACAAACGAGTCGACAGTCAAGAGGTCTCCTCGACCTTTGTCACGTCACGGTGCAAATATCTGAAGTACTGGCAAGGCGCAATATTTACGGAATGTTGCGCAAGTGGCAAACAGATTTGGTGCACAAAAACTTAACCGCAGCTTTTGCGCAGTTAAAACCCCATTTTTTTCTGAAAGGATAATTGACTGGAAGTTTTTGTCTCTAGTGAATGCGGTTGAAAAAGCTACATGGCGCGCAATGTTGTACCAAATAAAAATAAAATGAAATGGAACAATCGTTAATGTCAGGAAAAAAGAAAATTTACTGTTGGAAGAGCCAGTACACAGTGTCTGTTTCAACTTGACGCAGCTAAAGATCTCAGAAACGATGCATGGTACGAAAAATAATCTTTTGGGTGACACACTGACATTAGTAAAGTGGTATCTGCCTGTGCTACTAGTGGACAGCCCCTTACCGTGGGTTGGCGGGCAGTGTTGACGTTGTGTCTTCTAATGGCAACTTCACCCCAGCCCCACTTTTGTTTCCTATTCGGAATCCACACCAAAGAGTACGCACAGTTTAGCTGAACAATTCTTTTCGAGTCGACGTAGATGGCGCTGTAATCGACATATATCGACTCGGCCAGTTTTCGCAAATAAAGACGGACGCATTCGATTCCACAGAGTGCTTCACCATGTTTCGGGAATTTCGAATCTGAATAACGCGCGCTAAAGACGACACACAGCGGCCGTGGCGCCGCCTGCCAGCGGTGCCAAGTGCCAAGTGCCAAGTGCCAAGCTCCACCCCGCGTGCGGGCCAGCAGTTCGGTGCCGCACGGTGTACGGCGACGCGGCAGAGTTCGCCGGCCCTCGCGCCTTCCACCAGCACGCCTCACCCGCCAGCTGGGTTCCATCCAGAAGGCGAAACATGCCACACACCCAACAACATCTCGCAAGTTCTCCGCGAAGCGTTCCCTCAATGTAAAATTTACAAAGCCGCTTCTTCCGAGTGGCCGATTCACGCTCCCGCATATCATTGTGCCACACCGTGCAGTAATTTGAAGGCGAGATGGCAACAGTTAAACGATCGAAGTCACGATGAAAATTCCAGAATTCCTCAAGCAATTGTTATGTACGAAAAAGAAATATTTTTTTACAATAATTGCCATGACTATGGATTGGAGAAGTTAGAAAAAACTTAAAAATCAGGTGGCTGACTAACAAAAGTTATCCTTATAAGAGAACATATTATTAAGAAATTATTGAAAAATATTTACATGTGAATTTATATAGCAATAGTAAAAAATCAGTCGTAGCAATTAAGATATGCGTGTGGCAATAAATAACAAATTTTGCTTTTACCTTGTACTACATCGCCCAGGCACCGCCATCGTTCTCCACGACCAGCCTTGGTAATACCATAACTCTACTGTTCTTCTGGAGCTACAAACCACCACTGCTGGACTACGGTGTCCGAACTCCAGGACACGAGTGCTCTCTGTGAGCTGTACAACTCGACAGCTGCTCTCTACGAGCGACCTGACCCAACCGCCCGACCGCGAGCTACTACAACTACTACTACTACTACTACTACTACTGCCGACATTGCTCTCTGGTCTGCGATTCTATTGTAGCTTACATATCGCAGGCAGCGCGTGAACAGTCCACCGAAGTTACATCTGCTCAAGTGCGCTAGCAATAAAGTCCCTATTCGGGGACCTCTTACATAACCATCCACTGGGGGGCAAAAATCTGGCAGCGATGGTGAGTCAATTGGACTTGCCATGAGCAACAAATTTTTCTATACCCTATTTAGTTTACTAAGTCTACACTCACAGAGTATGTGTAAACATTATTGATGAATAATACAAGTACAGAACATATTAAGAAATGAAATAGAGTGCATATGCATTATATCACTCTTTGCCAATTTTACAAGAATTTAGAAAGGAATGGGAAGGATAGCATCATGGTTTGTAGCACAGTGGGTTGCACATCACTGCACAAATATCCATATCATTTCACAGAAGCACAGTTCTCTTCCCTGAAGTATTTATAAGTCTAGCCGAGACACTGAAATGTAGTAGTAAGACTGCATGTTGTCCTTTTGGTAGTACAGTAGATACACCAAACTGTAGGACCACAACGACGCCTCCGTCGGTCAGAGAGGTGGACAGCTTGATATGTCAACACCACATTCTTGTAGAATCCACAATCTTACATCAGTGTAGCATTTGTGCAAAAACCAAATATAGTGCTCCATCATCATGAGGATGGACAGGACATGCGGATATCGCAGTAATTTGTGGTAATTAGGTCAGAAGGTCAACGATACATTAAGTCTTATGCTAGCCATCATTCAGAACTACACTAGTGTATCATTAGATTTGAGTAATTATGGGCACTCATTGACCAGTTACAAAGCATTTATGTAGTATTGCATAACATTATTATGCATTATTCAGAAGTCATTATTCAAAACATGAATTATTGTGTGTAGCAACAAGCTGCTAGTGAGTATACTTGATATCATGCAAGTGACATAAGACATATTTAAAATGTAAGTCATTGGACCTAGTACTCAACGTGTTTAGTCCAATAATACATAGACAGAATGGAATCAATACATCAGAAAAATTTGCATTACATTTAGGACTAGCAACATATCTTAAACTGGTAGCATTATTTATTTGTATACTGGTAATAGTTGGGACTAGCAATAATTTTTTTTGTTAGCAATGCATTGCGTTGCGTTGGGATCAATAGTCAATTGCTGGGACAAGCAAATATTTGCTTTTGACTTATTGCTGGAAATTCGTCATGAGTCAGCTGTAGCAAAGTTATCAAACAAGTAGAGTATATGTGATCACATTCATGAATGATAGAGACAACTGGGTAAAAAAATGCAAGTACTAGAACAGGTTTAATAGCTAAGTGCTTGTAGGATATAACATAACGACATATTTCAGAAATCATTTTAATGTCGTGAAAAGCTTCTCCCGGAAAAAATACAATGCGGATTATTAAGCTGAAACAAGAAATGTATATTATGCTGAAAAGTGGTAAACTTCTAATTAACAGGTAATGACATATCTGCTTAATATATACGACATACTGTCAAATAGAACTACAACAAACACTTAAATAACTACATAAACTTCATCATTATCTTCATCTGCAAAAAAGAGAAAAAAACTTCAATATTCATTGCCATTTTCTTCATATAACTACACGCCATCATTTATTATCCCCTGCAAAAATAGTTCATTATCCATTATCTTATTTATCAGCATCATTCATCAGAGTCATCATTTCATATCTTACTAAGTTTCTTACTTCTAGCATACTTCATCACTAAAATTAAGATTCACAGCTCCGCTCGACGGTCTGCCGCAATTTCATCTGAAAGAAAAGTAATTAGTCAAGGTTGCTGTCATACGGTGCATATACTATATTTTGGTAATCTTTGTTAATTCTATTCCATTTGCTCTTCATGACAAGGTACTGCATTTTCTTTCGTTCATTCCAATGGTGAAATTTCCATTTCATAGTAAACCACTGTGGTTGTTTAATTTATTTCTTTCACACGATATTGTTTTCTGAAAATGATGAATATGGATTAATATCTTGCATTGCAATCATACACCCATTAAATGAAAACTTCTTTCTAGTGATGTGACTAAGCATACAGCATAGCATGACAGAAAACGTATTAAGTCAAAACCGTAGACAATTTTCAAATGCAGATATGTATACGCAATCTCATAATGTAGTAGCAAAAAAATGTAGAAAAGTCAAGATATTGGGATATCATAAGGCAAAATGTCAAAGTCAACTGGTGTTTGTTATATCTTAATGGTTTCATAGTGCATACAGAGAAAATTCTACTTTCGATAGGAAAACCATCATATATACATTAAAAATGGAAAAATGTGCACGGTCTGATATATAACGACAAGAAAAGCGACCTACTAAGCTTAACTTACCGGGCACTTGCCAAGAAAAAATATGATCGTCATCGGTAAGTAGTCACATAAGTATAAATGCATAAGTGGTCACATAATCTGTTTATCTGGAAAAATATGCACGGTCTGAGGTATAACAACAAGAAAAGCGACCTGCTAACCTCACCTTGCAGGGCACCTCCCAAGAAAAAATATTATCATCATCAGTATGTATTCATATAAGTATCAGGAAATGGCATTACAGTGCGATAAATCATAACGTATGTTTATTCAAAAATGGGTTTAATATTGGATATATGGTGACCGCCCTTGGTTTTTCTGGTTCTCAAAGTTTCGACATGTACTACACTGGGGTGGGGAATGCTGCGAGTTCCATATGGACCAGCGTATAGAAGCTCAAATTTACTACATCTACTCTTTGTTGGATAAATAGTGTGTGCGTGCTAATATCTTTTGTCCTATGTGAAAGCCAAGGAGTGTACAAACCGGTTTTTGCTGTCTTCTCCGGCGCTCTGCGGCACGTTTGTTGTTGTTGAGCGGAATGTCAATTATTTCATGGTGGCGTAGGCGACGAGATGTAGGAAAAGATACTAATTCTTTAATTTTGTTGGGTGGTTCAACATTTTTCAATATAACAGTCGGAGATAGCATAGTAGATTCATTTGGTATGGAGTTAACTACATCCTGAAATGATAGTATGTGTGTGTCCCAATCAAAATGTCTTTTATGGCAGTACATTCTACATAGTTTACCAATTTCTTTCATCAATCGTTCAGAAGGTTTCGAAGAAGCGTGATACCTGGATATATAGATTGGAGAAATGTTTCTAGCTCGCAACATACGTCTCCATATCGCAGATCGAAATTGTGGTCCATTGTCGGAAATTACTTTCAATACATGCTCTACATGAAACAGAAAATGTTTTACAAATGCATTCGAAATAGATTTAGCAGTAGCTTTGCGTAACGCAGTGAAGGTAACAAATTTCGAAGTGAGTTCAAAGCGACAAAAATGTAACGAAAACTTCTATTACATCTGGGAATCGGTCCAAGAATGTCTACATCGGCCATATGTGTCTATTTAATGGGTACAATGGGATGTAACGGAGGAATATGCGAAATCGTGTCTGATTTAGCTTTCTGGCAGATTTTACATGACGCTAAAACTCGTCGAATACGTTTCTCCATGTTGGCAAAATAACAGTTCTCTCTCAGTATAAGAAAACATTTTCTGGGTCCAAGGTGTGCGTATCTTAAATGAGTATACCAAATTGATTTGTTAACAAGGTCGTCAGGAATGCATAATAACCAGTTGATGCTGTCAGGGTGAGAGCGGCGAAACAGTATAATTGTTTCTAATGGTAACGTTATTCCTATCTTGCCAAAGGTGTTTAATTCCTTTACGTATGTTGTCTTTGCTCTGCTCTTCCACTGTGTCTCGTGATAACGACGAAATGAAATTTTCAAATGCAACTTGTTGAATATACATGAGGCTAAAATTTCCTTGGCAGAACTCGGTTGCGATGTCTTGCTGATTGTTGCTGAGAGAAGGGATAGTGCGTCTGCTACAGTATTTTGTGTACCGGGAATGTGAACAATCGTAAAATTAAATTCCAGTAAATAAAGCTTCCATCTGCTTAACCTGTCATGTGTAAATTTAGTGAAAGTAAAAACTGTATAGCTCTATGATCTGCATAAACGGTAATATATCTTCTATAAAGAAAATGCCTAAATCTGGTAAATGCCCATACAACACGTAATATTTCAAGCTCTGTAACAGAATAATTGCATTCAGCAAGTGACAGAATGCGACTTGCAAAGGCGATGTTTTTAATTACTGTCGTACCGTCTTCTCCAATTTCCTGAAAATTGTAAACGCCTAAAGCGGTGTTAGAACTGTCGGTGGCAATGGAAAAATTTCTGGTGGGATCTGGGTGTGATAAAAGTGGTGCGTTTAACAAGGCATGTTTCAGATTAACAAACTCAAACTGTGCTTGGCTATCCCAGGACCAAATAGCGTTTTTACCCGTCAGCTGGCATAATGTAGGGTTGTATAAAGCAGAGTAATGAATAAACTTACGGAAAAAGTTAACTAATCCCAGAAAGCTGCGTAGTTGTTTCTTGGTCGTTGGAACAGTAATGTCACGTAAAGCTTGAAGTTTTTCCTTCTGCTGAAATCACATGCCCAAGAAATTTTATGGAAGTTTTGCCAAAGTGCGATTTGCTAAGATTAACTGTGAGTCCTTGTGCATGAAAAGTTTGCAACAGTTGTTCAAGAATCAAACTATGATCAGACCAGTTAATTTCTGCGATAAGGATATCGTCTACATACGCTGTGATCCTGTCTAAGTTCTGACGGAAGTATAGTATTCAAGCGCGAATAAATGTTGCTGAAGAAATTGTTATACCGAACGGTAATTTGCTAAATTGATAACAATCACTAAAACCGAGAAATGCTGTGTACTTTCTGCAGTTCGGATGGAGTTGAATTTGCCAAAATCCGGATTGTTCTTGTAGTGTCTGTGGATGATCTGTTTCATTAATAATAATGTCGTTGGCATGACGCGAATCAAGTACTAGTCGAACTGAGCCATCCTTTTTCTTAACAATATGCAGCGGGTTTATGTACGGGCTAATTGCCTGTTCAATAATACCTTGGTCGAGCATAGCTTGCAATTCTTTCTTGACTTGTTCTCTGTGGATATATGGAATGGGATAAGGTGTCATGCTGTTTAACTTGAAATTCATACATAAAACCGGACATAGTACTAGGGATGTTGTCAATAACTGGAGCTTGCTGTAAAAGAATATTGCGTAGTTGAGTACGTTAGTTATCTGTATTTGCACTGCTCTGTTTTACCTTCTCAGAAATCATTTGCATAACGTCATAGTCGGCTTCGTCTGGTGTATTGTAGTTGAGTACATACGTATCTGTGAACAATGTGGAATGACAGTCTATGTTACGCGATGTAGAAATGACCTCTGTCCGATTAATCGCCTCTTCTTCTGCTGATAAAGTGTGCTGAAATTCTAATGCCAGTTGTAATTTTTCATCCTTTAACATTACACAAGAACTTCGAAAGTCAATAATTGCGTCGTGTTGTACCAAAAAATTCGTACCTAAAGTAACGTATTGAAAATAAGGGAACAATCAAAAACTTTGTGTGGAACGTATGACCTGCAATACAAAATGATAAGTGTGTCTGTAATTTTACATCTACTCCTTTACCAGATACTGTTCCCTTTACTTTGGTTTTGCCTAGTGATAACGTAGGATAGGTGTTCCCTTTGTTACGTTCATTCAAAGTTTCTTCATTTATAACTGACATAGGTGATCCAGAATCGATTATAGCTCAAAATGTTGATGATCCAATCTTTACTTCAATAACAGGGTGGGAAATGGTTTTTTGTATAACTGGTTTTTCATGTAAAAGTGTGTCTCGGATGTCGTCAAAATTAATAACATTTTCGTGAACAAGATTCTGTGTGTCAAAAGTATTGCTTACGTTGCTGGAAGATGCAGCCTTTACTGTATCTAGTCAGACTGGCTGTTGTTTGGGGGAAGATTTAGTGGCGTTTCAAATATCTGTACTGTTCTGTTACTTTGTCCTGACGTATTAGGTTGGGGGTGATATCGACTGTCTGGTTCATCCATGATAATCTGTTGTTGTGGATGGTTTTGCTGCTGACAAAACCTGCTGTTATTAAATGTCCGCTGAAGACTGTGCTCATTACTTTTACGTCTGTCATGACAGTCATTACCATACGGAGCGTTGCGATAGGAGTGGAAATGGTGTGACTTCTGTACGTAGTGATTTCCTTGTTGCTGTGCGTTACTGTTTGGTGGAGCCGACGCTATACGTCTAGGCTGTGAAACATTAAAGCTTGGTTGAACTTGCACATTACATTGGTGGTTAGGTATGCCAACCCGCTGGTTTTGTTGTTGTTGTGGGGAAAATCCTCTATTGTTGCCAAAACGTGTTCGCTGTTGCTGATAATTTTGACGGTACTGATAAAAAAAATTTTGTCTGGTATTAAAGTTCTGGTGGTTGTCATTCCTGGAGCGTCTATCACCTTTGCTATTAAAATAGCGTGACTGATCGTAATTACTGTATGCTTGTTGGCCTTGGTTATGTTGTGAAAAACTTTTGTTTATGAAGGAATAATCTGATTGCTGAACTTCCAAAAGCTGTAGCAGATTTCAATGCCGAAATATTTTCTTTCTGCTGAACTGTTAAAAGTGACACTCTTAACGATCGTGGTAACTTTGAAATACATAATTGGATAAGTGCTGACTCACTGTATGGCTCACATAAATATTGGTTCTGCTGTACCATGCGTTCCAAAAATTGCGTGACAGTGGGAAATTTTGAGTTGTCATAACTCGGTAAGGTAATTAACTGATCCTTGACTCCGCTCTGTGTCGTCTTCGACCAATACGCTGACAGAAAAGCATTCTGAAATTCTTCTACCGAATAACACTGTCTGGCGATCGGTCTCATACGAGTTTCCGGTTCGCCTTCCAAAAAACTGCAGATAAATTCAAGTTTGTGTGTTACGGGCCAAGATGGTGGAAAAGCAAAACTAAATTGTTGTATCCAATCTAAGGGGTGAATCTGTGTTCTATCATTTTTAAATACGTTAAATTTCCTAACGGTTAGAAAGTGCTTGTAATCAAAATTATCGTCTCTGATTGTCTGAGCTGGTTCAGGATTATATGGCAATCTGTTTGTCTGTGTCTGTTCGGAATCTAAGTCACATACTCTTTGTAAATTACCTAAGTTATACTGGCTGTGTGAGTGTGACAAATGTTCAGAATGTGGCGTATGCTGTGACGTGTTAGAGGCTGAAACATTTTTCATTTCTGTCACTTCTTGCTGTAAAGATGACAATTTTCTACGTAATGTATTATTTGACGTGCCTATCCCGCTGATTGTCTGCTGTATGTTTTGGAATTCGGGTGTTTGATTGAACGAAACTGGTGACGTATCGTCTGATTTGGGTGTCATTGTTATTTTCGGGACCGTCAATAAGACTGGCCAATGCATCAAATTTTTCAGTCAGTGCTTTTACCTGATCGCCATTTTTAGTGTCACAGGCATATAATTTGTTTTTCCATTCTACACGTGGTTTTGTTTCATTTCTTAACGTCTGCTTTAATGGCATCGGGATCCTGTATTAATTCCGATTGTTCAAGTCTGTTGGTCATTGTCTGAAAGTCTACTGTGTATTTATTTTTCAAAGCCTGAATATTGGTGTCTGTCATGTTTATTATTAGAGTACATGGATGGTGTCTTTTCCATAGCAGCCCTGCATTGGTTAGCAGACAATGATTGACTGATGTGGCTTGTCAGAGTTGGGAAAAAAGTTTTCGTGGACGCATGGCAGCTCCTGGGGGTTGCTGGCAGCAAAACCGTGATCGCGTACATGAGTGCAGTGTGAGGAGTGAGTCAAAAGTGTGAGACACGAGTCTACATGTGTAGGCCGTCGTTCGCTTTCGGACATCAGTTTGGAGACCTACGCCAACGCCGTAAAAGTATTCTACTTTCGTTATGTTGCAAGTGGGTTTTTATTTAAAATAAGTAGATGTGTGGCGTGTTATGGTAGTTGCAGTAACAAAATGATTTACACAGCGCGATGTCTAGTTTTCTGTGAGTGGCCGTGTATCAGGGCGTCTTAACGTTAGTTTAGAACACGAGACAGGCACGGAACTCGTGGCTGAAAAACGAAATGTTTGGCGTCGTACAAAAGCGTGTCAGAAAACAGTGTTTGAGACAACTAAACAAGACCAGAGGGTGCGTGTCATACTATAATTCGGCCAGAGTAGAGGTGATCGAACTTTAAAGTGGCCTGGGCGGTGTGTGTATACTTAACAGAATCGTGTCACACATACAGTCTCGGGAGACAGCCGGTCAGGGAGCGGCTGTACGTCTAGGAATGCGTGGGTGGCTGCACGCTACGCTGTTGTGCGAAGTATTGTCAAATCTGTTTGCCCGCGCTGGAGGCCGACCTCAGCTATGTGTCATTGCACCCACGTCGGTGCCTTGGTGACTTCTAATTCGTATGAGCTTTTGTAGTTCGTCATTTTTATCTGATGGGCCGATTGATTTGAGTGGACGTGGATCTGTAGTACTTGTATCTAGTTTGGGGACGTAAGAAATTGCATGCATTTCCACCGAATGGTCAAAACACGGTTCTGTTGCGGTAATTCAGGTCGTTCTGTTTCTACAGAGGTTACTGAAGGTCGTGGATATTTCTTTCTCCGACTTGTGCTCAGTTCAGACTTAAATTGGACCGATCACTTGCGCGAAGCTGTAGAAATGGGATGAGTTGCACGACGTATAGGGGGTGACTAAAGCCGCGTTGGAATTTTACTGTAGAAGCTAGGTTCGGGAAAGGTGACTCGTCTGGAGATATGAGAGTGCGTGAAATATGATTGACTTGTGGGTGTGAGCCTATGCAAGTATGTGTTTGAATGGACGTAATTTCCAGCATACAGCGTAAGGCTAGAGATCTGATGAGCTGTGTATACTTTTCTTCTTACAACCTCAATCACCACATCATCTACTACTACTGTCTGTCATCGCCGATAACTCAGTGGATATATCGAGGAAGCTCTGATACGGTCTCGAGACAAAATGCTTTGCAAAAATTAATGAATTATCTAGTTGGGTGCTGTGTGATGGAGTCGCAAATACCGCGTACATACCACATTCCTTAGCAGAATCACTTTCAAAGTTCAGTGATTTTATCCCGAGGTTGCATCGTTGGCTGTCAATACACACATTCCTACGATCACCGTCACGGTATTTGTCAGGAAAACACCGCCTCACTCAGAGGTGACGTCGTACTTCGCTTCGTAAAGCGGGTACAGGTTTCAACATGGATACTTGGATGTACCTGTAGATCCAACAGCGCTTGTGAGAGTAACATGCAGTAGTTGCTGGGCTCGGGATTTCTTCTTGAACATCTGGTCGCTTTCGTCTATGACAGGGTGGTAGGACTCGAAAGAAGAACTTAAGAGACATGCACACTCATGGTTTATTTTCGATCAGTATTATTTGCTATCGTATGCACCCAGTTATTGGCGAGGTAATGTTATACTTGGGATTAGTGCTGGGTGTGCGATATGTTCGCATTTGAGGACCCGGTTATGAAGTATATGTGTTTGCGTAAAGGAAATGTCTATGAGCTGTTGCAGGGAGGGTATGGATTTGATCTGGAGTACTGTGATAGCGAAGGGAAGAGTATGTCTAGTCGTAAGTAAGGTACAGATATTTCAAATTTCCAGAGCAACCGCCTTCGGTAGGGTGTATTTACAATACTTCGCTCATTGTCGAATGATGTTCAATTGAGATCGCGATCGTAAGATGGGGGGCTTTCGTGAACAAGTGTAAATTTGAGAACATTGTGTGTGGAGGTGGGTTTGTGCTAGACCGTTAGTCCCTCCCACGCAAATTGTTCGCTTGACTGCTTCTCAACATTTGGCACGTTTGTTTAGTTGAGACAAGATCGAATGTGTTGTGTGGAAGATAAGTTTACCTGTTCTCTAGACATGGCAGAGACCTTAGTTGGCTTGTAAATTATACGGATGAATTGGAATTTGTTAGATGGGCGAGATCGGTATTTACGGGTGGAGATATCATTTTTGATGTGTTTGTTTCTAGTTACTCACTGGTATAGAGCACGCTCGACCCATCTATATGCAAAGAGTATTTATGGATTGAATTTTTTTTTTTTTCTCCACGTGCTGTTTAAGGGTTGTGAGCGTTAGAGAGGAAATATAGTTTGACGAATTAGTAGATGTTTTCGTTGTTATTGCATCCAGAACTGTAATATTCAAGCTCATGTCCTCGGTGAGAATGCAGTGTAATTGAGTAAGAGTGTTTAAGTATTTGACGATATGTATGGCAATTGGCTACGTTTAGTTGCCGGTGCAACATAGCGATCAGTGTAAAATAGTTGTTTGCTGTTGAAAGTCAGGTGTGCAGAAAAAAGACAGACCTTGCTTCCACATGAGATGGATGAGTAATTAGATAAGAGCAAATGATAATGCTTGATTGATGCTCTGTGTTCGGATATAGGAGTCTCTAAACGGCGGCGCGAACGATTGCGTATGTTGAAGGAATGAAATGTAATGCGAGATGGAAACTGCTGCATTAGGACATGGAGGACGAGCGGATTCACGTTTTCCTTGTTGTTCTCTCGGTTGTGACGATGATCACAGTACGTCGGTGACGTCTTCCCGAGCATTACGTCCGCTGGTCAGGCATTCATTATCACGGCTAGCACTTGTTTGCCTTGTGTTGTATAATGACTAGAGAAGATGAGTGTGTATGCTGTAGTGAGGGACGTATGGATTCAGCACATACATAGAGGCGCGTGATGTTTTATGTGGAAAATTATGGGCTCTATAGATGGCGGTATTCGACCACGAACGAGGACAATCGAGAGCAGAAATTACGTGTAAATCGACCGCTGACAGAGTGTTGCGGCAATGGTAATAATATTTAATTTTCGCTGGAAGTGGTGAATATGGTCGCGGCTTACAATATTCTTGTGAGTGTGGTATGTATTTGATGATGTGTATAAAAGTTTGCGGGTTTAACTGTCATTGGGATTTAGCGATCTGTCTAAAAATAATTTCACCGCCGAAAGTCCGGGAAAGAAAAGGTGGATGGTGCTTGGACAGAGGCGGTGTGTGAATTCGATAAGAGCGAATGAGAATGCTAGATTGATTGATTGACATGGTTCGTTGTGGGTTTTGTGAGCGACAAGATAGGATTGAGGACGTTTGCGTATGTTGAGAGTGGTAAGGGAATGAGGTTAGGTGCGGTGGGAAGAGTGAATTGTATGTTATTTTGGTAAAGAGGATCTGTTAGGAGAAGAATTTCCGATCATAAAAGCGAGAGATTTAGGAAGCGAGGGTTGACTATTTTTGGGGACTATAGAGTTAGGTGGAGGTAGCGTTGTGAAGTACTCGTAAGAATAATATTGAGAACGGTTTAGTTGGCGAGTCGCGACGCCTACATTTCGAGCAAGGCCGTGTAGTTATGTGTGGTTGAAGGGGTGTGTGACGTCGCGCGAGGAGCAATGCGCGGTGTGCTGTTGTGTCAGAGGCGGCGAAGACAACGCTGGCGCGTGTCGTCTCGCGTACGGACCTGCGCCCCGGAGCTGTGCGACGTGGGTGTAACGGCGGCCGGCCGCACAGACGCAGCTTGGGCTGCGCTCGGGGGCAGCTGGCCGCTGCGCTCCCGCCAGGTGACGTCAGCACGTGGGTCCAGGTGAACACGACACGTGTCTGGACAGCAACTCCTCGGAGAGGAAGTACGAAGGAGACGCCGCCGCTTGCGGATGCCTGCGCGTGGTTTGACAGTTGACGGCTGCGCCACGTCTCTGGCGCTGTCTGTGCGCTCTGCCCCGCGGCGGTTGGCGGAGGGTGCTTGCATCCGTCTTGCGAGCAGCCGTGTAGGCTGCGCTCTGAGCTATTTGGACAGTTTACGAGTACTCAGCGTGTCTGGACATACCTGTGCTGAATTATTTACGAGGAGTGTGAATGTCTGTAATTAAATTATTTGGGTAAATTGGTAGTTGTTTGCGCGTCTGCACACTGTGTATTCTGAGCGGAAGCGTAAGATGGAGAGTGTTTTGCCTCAGTCTGATAAATGTATTAGATCTCTAAATGAAATGTTCGAAAGTAAATAGAGTGGACTCCTCCTTACTCTCCACAGCAACGTAGCGCAGCCTGAGTAATTTTAGCACACAGACCGCCATCTGGAATTAGTTCATAGGAGGGATGACAGTACGATCTGCTGGCGGTAATGTGTACTATGTCAGCTGAACAGTAAACCCCGTAGTGGAGACACGGCCTGCAAAATAAAGACGTGTTCAGATCTGTTTTCGCCCCACCATCTTGGATGAAGTCATGTGCTGTGCACTTTAGTACGGGTTAGTGCACATCAGTGCAGGTTAGTACACGCTAGCCCGTCAACATGGGTCGGTAAGGGGGCGTGGTGCTGTGTTGAGGATCGTGGTGGAGACTTTACCTATTAGATTCCAAGTCCAGGTGGGTGTGGCATTGGTGAAAATTGATTCCAATTCCTAGGTTCAATGAAGTCGAATCACGTGACTAATGCAGCAGCCAATAGGAGTGCAGCATTCTAGGGGGATGGGGGGAGATGGGGGAGGTGCTTTGTCATGAATGAAAGTCACGCTGATGGGAAAATGTCGAACTTATCATCTGAGAATTGAAGATTGAAATTTTAAACTGACTTATTGAATATGATTAAAATTGAAACATAATTAAGTAATTAGGTAACTGACAGGTTAGATGTACGATGTGCGTGTTTCTTTAGTCAGCAGGTTTACAGAAGACTGAGTACGGCGCGTGTGTGGAGGTGGCGGCCGAGGATGTCTGACGTAAGCGGTCGGGCGCCAGTGGCGAGAGAGAGAGAGAGAGAGGGAGAGGGAGAGAGAGAGAGAGGGAGAGGGAGAGAGACAGAGAGAGAGAGAGAGAGGGAGAGAGAGAGAGAGAGGGAGAGAGAGAGCGGGCGACCTGGTGTCATCAACCGACGTCACGGCAGCGTCCTCTGGTGGCCACGATGTGAACTCAGCCAGCCGGGCTGTGGAGCTCGTGGCGGACGCAACGGGTGCAGCCATCTCGAGTGACGGTACTCGCGTCGTCAGCTGACGGCAGCAGAGCGCCCTCTGTTGGCACCGATATGAACTAAGACAGTAGGAGTCCAGACCCGGTGGAGAACACACCTGCTCGAAATTGGTTAAATAATAAAGATAAATCCATTTTTCCGGCCATTTTCTTAGGTGTGATGCATTGTCATGTTGGAATTTGAATTCTGGCCGGAAAGTGCCACGCCCCCCTTGCTCAGAAAAATGGTGCGAAGTTCAAACTTCCCGCCGAAACCCGCCATCTCGATTGGCGTCATAGCAGACATCTAGGATGAGGTCATCGCGGCCATCTTGGATAACGGTACTTTGGGGTGGTACCAGCCTAGCCCTAATAATCACGTGTGTTCAAACATTATGAATTACTTCGAAGAAAACGGTCTATTGACACACAGTCAACACGGATTTAGAAAACATCGTTCTTGTAGAAACACAACTAGCTCTTTAGACACACACGAAGTGCTGAGTGCTATTGACAACGGATTTCAAATGGATTCCGTATTTCTGGATTTCCAAAAGGCTTTTGACACTGTATCAAACAAGCGACTCGTAGTGAAATTGGGCACTTGTGGAATATCGTCTGTTATGTGACTGCATTCGGGATTTCCTGCCAGAGATTGTAATTGACGGAAAGTCATCGCGTAAAACAGAAGCGATTTCTCGTCTTCCCCAAGATAGTGTTATAGGTCCTTAGCTGTTCGCTAAGAATCCGAGCAGCCGTCTTAGGTTGTTTGCAGATGACGCTGTCGTTTGTCGACTAGTAAAGTCATCACAAGATGGAAACAAATTTCAAAACGATTTAGAAAAGATCTCTGTATGGTGCGAAAATTGGCAATGGACCCTAAGTAACGGAAAGTATGAGGTCGTCCACATGAGTGCTAAAAGGAGATCGTCAAACTTCGGTTACACGATAAATCAGTCAAATCTAAAGGCCGTAAATTCAAGTAAATAGCGAAGAAGTAGAATGACGAACAAGTGAAACTATTGTGAGGGACGCAAATCATAGACTGCGTTTTAGTGGCAGGGCACTTGGAAAATCTATCAGCTCTACTAAGGAGACTGCCTACACTACGCTTGTCCGTCCTCTTTTAGAATACTGCTGCACGGTGTGGGATTCTTACCACATGGGACTGACGGACTACATTGGGAAAGTTCAAAGAAAGGCAGCACGTTTTGCATTATCGCGAAAGAGGGGAGATTTAGGATTTAGGGTGACATCATTAACAAAAAAAGGTGTTTTTCGTTGCGGAGGAATATGCTCACGAAATTCCAATCACCAACTTTCTCCTCCGAATGCGTAAATATTTTGTTGACGTCCACCTACATGGGGAGAAACGATCATGACGATAAAATAAGTCAAGTCAGAACTCGTAAGGAAAGATATAGTGTTCTTTCCGTGCGCTGTGCGAGGTTGGATTAACAGAGAATTGAGAAGGTCGTTCGATGAACACTCTGCTAGGCACTTAAACGTGGTTTGCAGGGTATCCATTTAGATGTAGATGTAGATGTAGATGTAGATGTAGATGACGCGAAGTATGGAAGGAGCGATGTTAGTGGCGTCGCCCCGGGTGCGGACATCGACGTGAATCGTACTGCAGCGTCGCTCAAGTGTGTCGTTCTGTTTGAGGAACACGGCGACGAAGCTTCAGTTCAGCTGTTACACTCTGGTCACTGAGAACGCACATTAAGAACCGACACCTCGCTTCAGGAAGATACTGCTCGTTTAAATTTAATTTAAATAGTTTAGTCACCGCGTGCGACGCTAACCAACTGTTTACTACACACGCTACGGAACGGGCTGCGCCGAAATAATTATCTGGCCTGTATTGTTGATTCTGACTTTTTGTTATAGGCTTGCAAAGTTTATTGTCTGTTCTGTTTTTTTGTTCTTTAGATAGGCCAACAAACATTCATTAACACCTTATCAAAATGTTCCAGCTAGCCCACAGTCTTACGTCCGACCAGAGATTCTAGCAGTCTGCAGCGATTCCGATATTGTTAACTTTTACAAATATTCCGTCTAAAATGCAGTTAATTTCAGATTTTACTTTTCACTTGACAGATCCATGTAACGTCAAATATCACAAATCTTCAGCTCTAATCAGTAAAGAGTCTATCTTTCTCTCTCGTTAAATAAATTCGAAACTATATCCTTTGATCATAGAAATTACGCCGACTTGCCGCAGTTAATACTTTTGTAAAATGATTGGTATACTTTTTAAAATAACTTTATGTATTTTCAGTACCTCGCTCTACATGGCACGCAATATTAGCAATCGCAACAAGAGTAACAACAGCAATCACAAGACAGGAATCGGAACAGAAATAGGAATAGTAATCAGAATACTGGCCTAAAAATGATGATTACGTTCATATACAACCGAAAACAAACTACGGTATTACAGATTTGTTCTGTTATAACTTTATGTTCCTAGAAATTTTACTTCCTTTGAATTAAAATTTTTACTCAAATATTCCAAATAATGAGTATTACGAAAGGAAGAATTAGTGAAATATTTCGCTGACACTGACGGCAGTGCGACAGTGGTTAAATTGTGCAGTGCGACATTTTGTTGACTGACTGTCAGGGGGCTAACGGCGAGCGACTTGCCTGTCTCTCCTCTAAAGAAATCGTTTAGTCGGTACGAGTCCACATCCACGAACCAAATGTCTTCCGCCAGAATTCTTGTGTAACCTTCGCGCCTCTGCGCTGAACCTTCCTACGACACTGGAAAGAAAATCTACAGTTTGTTATAAAGCGAGTTCCAACACTGGTTAAACATTGTGAGAAATCCGTTCTAAGCGGCTGTACGAATATTTACTAGGACCACGTCCGGCTACCGAACACCATTACTTAATCTGCCAAATAAATAGAACAGTGAAGTTATGTACATCGACGATAATGCATCTAACAAAAACCTCTCCCTTCCATCTCTGTAATTTAGAATTTCTCTTTCTTTATGCAGATGTCGTCATTCTCAGCATTGAATGGATTTACTCACAACAAAGTCAGTATCCGTGCAGCTGGGTACTACGAAGTTCGTTAAAACATCACTTGGGTGACGACCCGTGACTGTGCAAGGGTGCTGAACTTTATGCAATATAAGAGACGCTCTGCCTGTTGGAAACAGACGGCCCTTCCTGCTGAAGGAGGCACGAAAGGGATTCTCGCGCTCACGGGCATAACTGGTTGTGTTTCTTGTGTTGAAACCACCAAAGAGAGAGGCGAGAAAACGAAAATGTTTGTGCCAGAGTGAGCAACACTTTGAATCACGCAGATCTTAAAGAGCAGCAAAGAAAGTACACAGCTGTCCTTGTCAGTTAAGTGTTCTCAAGTCGAGTTGGCGCCCATTATCTTTATCGGATCATGCGACAAGTATCTCAAGTGCGACTGACGTGCAATCTCCTCTTTCTGGAACATTCCCTTGTGACAAATAAACAGCTGGTATTTGTGATACACGCACTTGGCAAATGCGCTTGCTCAAGTACGAGATTTTCTCGATATACTTTTCGAAATAGTACTACAACCCCCTTCTTTCTAAATCTCTAAACACCGTATTTTAAAGTACGGTTTACAACACTCGTTCACGAAAGCCACACTATTATGTCTCTCTCATTAAGCCCAGATAAGAGGACAATGATTAAAGATGAGTTGGACTTTTTTATTGTGAAAATAACGAAGGTGTCAGTTTCAACTGATTCCACAAAAGTCCCACATTTCCACTTCTAGTCGTAGATGACGAATACACGAATATCATATGAAGGTAAAATATAACAATCTGTTTACTATAAACAATAATGCTTAGTAAAATTGTTGCAGGAGCAAAATAAATTATCTAAACTCTATTGACAAGATCTTGTTACACCACACTCGGGCTTTACTGATCCAAACACTGGAGGGCAAGATGGTGGCCGAGGCTTCAGAGTCTGCAGGAAACCGATGACTGTAGTGAATGTAGTGATGGCTACAGAGTCCCGGCAAAAGGAGGCCATTTTTCAGTCCCTTTTGTGAAGGGATGAGGGTACAGCCGCGAACGGTGGGCAGAGGAAGGGAGCGGTTTCAAGCAGGTCGCCACACTGCACGTGACTGACAGGAGAGACAAAGAAAGGAGGCAACTGACAGTTACGCCATAAAATCAATCTGTGTACGATTCTGTGACTCGGTAAAATATATCGCAGAAAACTGCTGATATGTGTGAGTCGTATGGTTTATAAGATGTAATACCCGGCATGCGACGCTCGCCATGTTGGAGAGATCAACAAGCACTATCATTTACTTTAGGTTACAGTCCCCACAAAATGGCAACTGCCAGATTACCTGAAGAAAGTTTTGCAGTAAAGGTGCATTGTATTGCTGGAAGATCATGCCCCATTAATAATACAAGAAACGATCAAGAAATGGCCAGGTATATTCTCCACACTTACATCACCTCCCAAATATTACCAGTGGTTACTTTCAGTTACATTTCTTCACAGCATGACACGAAAGCTGGTAATGTACAGTCGTGGACAAAACTAGCGAGACCCGTCCCCTTTTCCTTATGCTGATCTGCACAGCTCCAAAGTCTGCTACACAGCATAACACGCAAGGCGACAAAGTGCTACCAACATACTGTGCACAGGCGCGAAATTGACAAACTGTTCGAACTTTGTCAGACTGTTTTCATCATGTGTAAGACTATATTTATGCTGATTATTGTGTTAAACACAACACGTAAATATAAAATATAAATAAAAGAAGAAATTTTAATTAGTATGAACTGTACTAAGAAAAATGGATTTCAGCTTATCGAGACAGCATAACTGTTTCTGTAAGACAAAGTACCCCAGATCGTTACGATTTAGGAAAATATTACGCGCATTCGACCGCGGAACGGCCTGGGCCAACGTTCAGACTAGCCATACTGCATTACCGTTGCTGACCCAAACAGAAAGTGTGCAAATTTGGGAATGCGTGAAGATTCATAACGTAATTCAGTTAAAAATCATTCGGTGCCACAAGTAAGTCAATTCAATTATTGACAAAAGCGGAAAAAGTAGGCAGTAACAAGTATGAAATTCTACAAGATCTTCATATTTACATCCACAGGGCGCCGGTACAGAAAAAGGTGACAATAAAACGAATTGGTGGCGCGAGAATTTCTTAAAATTGCTTTGCTGATAGTCTATCTGCCTCCATCGAGATTAGAACCGAAAACAAACCAGACCTCCCTTGCAGTAGCAAACACCTTTCACTACGCTAGCAGACAACCCAGGCAACAGCCCTCTGTTATTACCCCAGGTATGAATAAGCCGGCAATTTCGCAATGAAAATGGCAAAATGATCTGCACTTTCTCTTGCCTAGAGCTTTCTGGACTCAAAAACAAGAATTTTCTACCTTTATGTCACCGCTTATGTGGCACTCATTCGAGATGTTTATCGAAATAACAAGATACTGTAATTAGCGAATAAATTTAGTAGGATAATTCTGCACCACCCCAGGAAATAAACGGCTACATATCTGACAAACGTATTCTACAATGTTCGAATTCTCCATTAGACTCTCCACAGCCAGAAAACGTTCATTAGCCGAAGTGTTTCTTAAGCAAGCTAGCAATGGGAATGCTCGCACTTCCAAAACGCGGTTGCATTAATACTGGGATCTGAATTACCACGTGTGTAGGCAAATGGATTTTATTTGCATTCCTGTAAACGTGATTTGGATGGAAAGCGTCGCTACGAGTAATATGCTGATGTATCGACTACAACGAGAGCTCAACTAAAAAGTGAAACCATCGACAAAATGGGCTGGGAAGTACTGCTTCATCCCTCTTACAGTCCTGATTTAGTGCCTAGTGGTTTCTATTTGTTTCGTGCACAGAAGGTGGCATTACGTGGGAAGAGGTTCCAGGACAACGAGGACGTGAAAAAGTTTGTGCGAAATTGGTTCAAACATCAAGATAAAGAGTTGTTTGCAGCCGGCATAAAAAGGCCGTTGGAACAAGTGCATAAATGTTCAATGGGATTATGTTGAAAAGTAGGAAAAGTACTGTTTTGTAAAAATGAACGCTTTTTTCTCCAGACCAATTTAGTTATTGAATGACCCTCTTACCATCTACAGTCGAAAGAAAAAGTCGTCTGCAGATTCTGGAATATAGGAAGGACGGATAACTACGAGAACTAAAGTACAAACCTGTTAGCACCTCATGACTGACAAGAATAATGTACCGAACAGCGGAAAAGGTGATTAACGATATGTTCGACGACAATCAATTGGATTTAGGAAAGGTAAAGGTGCCGGAGAGGCAGTTCTGACGTTGCGCTCGATAACGGAAGTGAGACTTACAAACAACCGAGAACCGCTTATTGTACCTGTACCTGTACCTGTACGCGATTGTGCAGTCTAAAATGGTGCAAACTGTTCGACATTCTCAGGAAAACTGGTCTAATCTTTAGAGTAAAAACGGGTGATATGGCATAAAGTAAGGGATTAAAAGTGAAAAAATAAAAATGAAAGGCCAAGAACAAAGCGGTCGGAACACAAAGTGTACAAGACAGGGATGCAGATTTTCGCTGCTAATATTCAATCAATACAGCGGAGAAATAATGAAGGAAATGAAAGAAAAGTCCAGGAGTCGGATTTAAATTCAAGGTTAAACGATATCGGTGATGGGGTTCGCTGCTGACATTGCTATCGCGAGTGAATGTGCGATAGAATCGCAGGGCCTGTTGAAAGAAATAAGCAGTCTAATATATACAGATTGTGGACTGAGAGTAAGGGAAAGACAAACGAAACTAGTGCGGTGAATAGAAATGAGATTAGCGGGAAAGTTGGGATCGAAATTGGAGACCTCAAAGTTGACGGAAAGAAGTAATTCTGCTGTCTTGGATGCGAAACTAACACACGAAGGAGGGGAAGAAGGGGAATATGAAAACGGTCTAGTACGCGAAAAGAAGGGGAATTCGTGATCGAAGGTAGTCTTGCAGTGCCGAACAACAGCCTTAACTTGAGGAAGGATTTTTCGAGGATGGACGTCAGCATTAGTGGGAGTGTGTTACGGACTGTGGGACAGCCGGAACAGGGGGGAAGCGAGACCTGCCGTGGGCTGCAGCAAGTCAGCAGTCAGCAGTCAGCAGTCAGGCTGGGGGAAGACCCGGCACCGCCCACGCTCTTGCCTCTCAAACATCACGAGGGGGAAAGTAGGAGCGCTCAGTATTCCAACACGGACAAGGGCGTATCTTCACAAAAATATTACTCCACGATGCTAGAGTAATGGATTTATAAATTTTCAACACATCGAACGTAATTTAAAAAAAAAAGAAAAAGAAAAGAAAAACGCCTATCGTGCAGTGAAATGTCTTAAATCCGGCCGCTTGAATTTTTGTGAGAAAGTTATCTCTGAAGGGGTGGTCTTCTTAACGGGTGGTAAAGATGAAATGCGAAACTGAACTCAATTGTTTAAACAATATTATGACAACTGCTGCTCCAGTGAAAACCAAGCCCTTACACTGTATTAATAGCCGTAATAACGATAATGCAGTGCAGTGCAGAACCCGCGAGACCCTCGCCTACTCGTTATGCTCAACTGCACAGCTCTGCTGTCCGGTCCACAGCATAACGCGCTAGGGGAGACAACGCCACCCACATTGCCCGTTACGTGTCTGCCTCGTTGGCAAAACAGTTTTGAGCCACGCGGGAGCTGCCAGCTGGCTGCTGCTCCGCACGCCGTGCCACGAATGACGGCAACTGTTTGGCGTCGCGGATAGGGGGAAGTTTTCTCGAGAGTGAAGGTTTGGTTGTAATTGTATTCTCCACTGGTTTCAACACTTTTGTCTGATGTTGGAATGAAAATATTAACGTAAATTTAACAAATATTAACTAGCTGTGTTAGTACTAATGACACTTTCCTCTACAGACACGTTAACAACATATTAAGTTACCGAGCGCCTTACATCGATCTTCAAAGAAACCGATCTAGCTGTACCCACAGTAAAGTAAAATATCGAGGTGCAGGTTCAGCTGTTATTAATTTTACTAATAGCGTGCCCTTAGTACACACGTAATAAACAAACGAATTTTGTAGTTTCTCGGAACTGAATGGCAGACGTACCCAGAGCTACAAATGTTACCAGTCGGTTGGAAACCTGCTGCTGCTAATCAATCCACAGTTTGAGAGCGGGATACAGTGTCATTAAATTCGTCAGTGAAACAATTTCGGATGGCCGAGTTCAGTACTTCCATTCTCTCTCTGTCATTTTCCATTTCGGTGCCAGTCTCATCAGTGATGAGTCGTATGGATGATACTTTGTGGCTGATTAAAACTGTGTACTGGGCCATAACTGTAACCACAGTTTTAGGTCGTTCAGCTACAGGGTCAGTCAGCCGACGTTACCACCGGAAACACCTCCCCAACCACAACAGACACCGAATAACCAATTCCACAGACCGAAAGTGAGTGTGAGGAGAAGGACTGGCGCAATTGGTTAATTCAAGCCATTGAGAAATGCATGGAAGTACGATTTTGAACACATACTTTCTTCACAATAGAAACCTATTTTTTTTAGCTCAACTTAAAATACAAAAAACAATACTTAATGCTGTTTCGTACATTGTAAAATGTCTAGTACATGGAGAGTAATTTGTAACGAGAATTTCAGGCTTGAGTAACTTCTCAGCAGTTCAATCACGAGTATCGGAGAGAACCGAATTAATTAGGCATACAAAAAAGAACAGGTACACGAGAGACATGAACAGCACGTCACGTCCACATGCCAATATTTTTATTATTCTTTTTCCCTGAATCACACTGTACGGCACTGAACTGTTAGAAGAAAATGTACATTAGGGTGAGAATCTAGTTAAACTTACAAATTTGTTTTTGTGTTCAGTTACAGAATGTAAAAAGGTGTGTCGTGACGTTTCAGGCCAATAAACATCCGAAGTGGTGCCGTCATTTGCCGCACACATTTGCAATCCGCAGTACAGCTGGTGTAGTGTGGCCACAGGCTGCCTCATATCCTCCGGGGCTGCAGGCGCACCACGGCACACCTTCTCCTTTAACGTACCCCACAGGGAGGAATCCAAAAGGCGTAACACCAGGGCAGCCGGCTGGCCAGTTATGCGTCCGC
Organism: Schistocerca piceifrons; assembly: GCF_021461385.2. Lineage (NCBI taxonomy): Eukaryota > Metazoa > Arthropoda > Insecta > Orthoptera > Acrididae > Schistocerca > Schistocerca piceifrons. Next base: position 905,796 of record NW_025728458.1, on the reverse strand, counting down.
CACGCCCTGTGAAACGCCCGTGCAACATTCTGTCGCTGGCCAGCTGGTGTGTCCATTGCAGATTGTGCAGGAGCGCCACCACGTTGATATCACATACGTCCACGCGTTTCCAGCGGTACATTTTCTAGCCTAGTTGGAAGATCATTTTGCAGCAACTCGATGTCTTTTGCTGCTGTGTGCGTGCCTTCAATAAAGTGAGGACCAATCAGATGGTCGGCAGTTACTCCGCACCATACATTTACATTCCACGGTCGCTGTCGCTCTACCTGTCGAAGCGAGCGAGGATTGTCCACGGACCAGTAATACGTGTTTCGCAAGTTCACTGCACCGTGTTTTGTAAAACCTACTTCATCGGTAAACAGGTAGAACTGCAACGCATTCTCTGTTAATACCCATTGACAAAAGTTCACTCCATTATTAAAGTCATATCCGTGTAATTGCTGATGCAGGGACACACGATACGGGTGAAATTTGTGACGATTACACTGCTTTGACTCACTGCACTGCCTCTATCGCTGTCACGCGAACCCACGTGTGAGCTCACGGCGACAGCAGCTAACAGACCAACTGCACCTGCTCCTCCTGTGGTGGGTCCGTTTGCGTGTTACGACCACTACCTTTTACTCATTACTGAGTCACACAGCCTCACAGTACCCGATCATCTTCATCTCATCTTGCAATGATGTACAGACCCAACAGTGGTACCAATTTGCATGCATCTGTAACCCAAAGTAACGTCTAGCGTTTTTTGTGTAGACGCAGAAATGTGAAGATTACTGGCACACCTATCTGCACCATTTCTTACATAACCCATGGGACATGATCTTCCAGCAGGACCACGCCGTTACACTCATTACTCAACCACACAGCACCACAATCCCAGAAGCTCTTCCCTTCACCTTCAGTGAAGTACAGTACCAACTTCGGACATGTTACTAGCATGTATTATAAGAAGAAAAAGCCTCTAGGATCTGTTCAGAAAATACAGATGTGCGGAGAACTCTTATGGCGCTTTCTGCAGAGTTCTTCCAAAATTAATAGGATCTCAACCTTTTAGTGGAGTCATACTCGTTTATTCGGGAGTGGGTTACACAGTTCCACAATCCCAATCATTCTTCAGCTCATCTGGTATTGACGTACAGTATCAACTTCAGGTATCATACTGTGTTGAAGTCTACTGTAATTTGACCCATAGTGACTGTTGAGGGTACACAGAAATGTGGAGATTGCAGCCTGCTCTTTCTGGAGTTTTTTTTTTTTTTTTTTTTTTTTTTTTTTTTTTTTTTTTTTTTTTTTTTGCGTAAGTCAGTGTGAAACATGATCTTCCAAAAGGTCAAGTCCTTTTTACTTATTAGTGTGCCACACAGCTCCAAAATCACTCACGTTCATCGGTTAGTCGGTAATGATGTACTGTTCCAACTTTCTGTATCATATTGCGCTAAACTTTAACTTAACTGTATCCTCAACACTTGCGAGACACATCACCGAACACTAGTGTAAAGTTCGACCCTTTCCGCAACAGTTCTAGGAAATTCACTAGAACACTACTTCGCAGCAGCACAAAAGACCTTTACTCTTTGCTCATTTCTGGGTCCGGTAGATCTGCAGTCCCGAAAGTTCCTTAGCTATTGCGGCAGTGATGTGCTGTATCAAAAGTAGTTATCAGGTTGTGCAGAACTGTAACCCAAAGTACGAGCAACTGTTCCTGTTTGTTGGGGCAGTGCAGAAGTGTGGAGAATACACCCTTGCTGCAGCGCTTACTACGAACTCAACAGGGCATGACCCTGCAGCACGGCAACACCCCTTTAGTAGTTCTGGGTCCCACGTCTCTGCAATCACAGACGTTTTTCAGCGAGTCTGGCATTCATAAACAGTACCACTTTTGTGTATCGTGTTGTTGGGGAGTGCTGCTGTTTCTTGAGGCAACAAAGAAGTGTGCAGATACAGTATGCACTTTCTGCTGTGCACGACAACACACCTTTTGTTATTATTGGGTCAAACAGGTAAACATTATCTGACATACATTAGCCAAGGAGCCGGTGAGGAGCTGTAGACACTTTGGGTAATGTGTTTTGCAGAATATCAAACTAGAGTAACCTCTAATATTTGTTGAGAGGAATACAAAAGTGTGAATAACACATACGGCCATTCTGCAGCACTTCCTACGAAGTTAATGGGATATGACATTCCCCCAGCATTCAACTGGTGATAGTTGAGAGGGTAAGTAAGGCTGGAGAATATACCTAGCCATTTATTGATCGTTTCTAGCGCTATTGGTTCAAATGGCTCTGAGCACTATGGGACTTAACATCGAAGGTCATCACTCCCCTAGAACCGAGAACTACTTAAACCTAACTAACCTAAGGACAGCACACAACACCCAGTCATCACGCGGCAGAGAAAACCCCTGACCCTGCCTGGAATCGAACCCGGGAACCCGGGCGTGGGAAGCGAGAACGCTACCGCACGACCATGAGCTGCGGACTCTAGCACTATTACTGGGGCATGAACTTCTGAGAATGCAATACAACTTTACTGCAAAACGTATCTCAGCTGATCTGGCAGTGATGTACAGCACCGACGTCACTTACCAGTTTGTGGGGAACTGTAACCTAAATTAACTAACTGTGTTTGTCATTAGATTATCATATGCCTTCACATTCTGAATTATCGACTAACCTTAATAACACCAACGCATTTTCCATAACTCGCATTGCTCAGGGAGGAGGGTGGGGAGGTGGGTTAAATATTCTAATACACTTTCTCAGTCTGTTCATCTTATACTTGTGACATCATCATGTAGATTGTCGATTCTGAGTAGGACATCCTTACTGAACGCCCTGCTAATCACGCAGGACAGGACAGATAGTTTAAATTGCGGAAAGGGGCCAAAATAAGGGCGTGTCAGTTACACTCGAACATACAACTCTATTATTTGATCAAACATTACAAGAGACCAAAAAAATTTTTTAACACACAGCTTTAATCTTTGGGGCTTAATTACTGGCTGAAGGCCAATAACTTAGAAGGCATGCGTAATCATAAATTTAAAAGGCAAGCCTTATCTTAAAACAGTTCTTTAGTTAGAGTGAAGTAAACAAGTTAAATTCAAATCGGCTGAAGGCCTAACACCTAAAACTCCATAACATTGATTTTTTAAACAAAGAATACCAAAAGCCTTATGTGAAACAGGTCTTTAATTTAGGCTGAAGGCCTTAAGAGCAAAAACCTCAAACTCAAAATCGGGTGGAGGCACAAGACTTAAATTTCAACAACCCTAAAATTTGGAAAACGCCAAAGCCTTACATGAAACAGTTTTTTAAATTACGCTGAAGGCCTTAAGAGCAAAACAATTCTAATTTTCAAAAAATCGGCTAGAAGCCATACAAACACAAACAGCAGGAACAATTTTAAAAAAATAGGGCAGTACACCCAATGGCGGTCAGATGTTGAAGTTACGGCCTGTAATTCAAACACTAACGCTCGCTTAGGTGAGACACGCAGTCGGGCCATCCATTCTCAGTCCGATGGCAACCCAACAGACAGACGGTCAACGAACCAATGATCAAGATCAGTTCCGCTCCACACTTGCACCAAAACTCAGACGATGCCAACAGCAGAGGCTGTGGAACAACAACCAGAAGGGATCACAGACAACGCCCAAGCGGTGGACGACCCAAATACGCGCCGTCTAACCAGGCGGTCGACCAAACGACCGAGCGAGGTCGCTGCCCCTCGGACGTGGGTGTCGGCAACCGTCGGGCGAGTGGTGGCTGTCCTGTCCTTCCTGGCCACTCCCCGCCAACCGACCAGTTCAGAGCCAGTACGCCGACCAGCCTTAAATAACTTGTCAGTCAAACCAAACAAACTACACACAGTTTCAGGGACACTTGCACGAAGAGCTAGGCAATGCTAACGGTAGTAACTGAGCAAAACAAAGGCAAATCACGACTTGGCACACACAGCCAACCCATAAGCGGTCGCCGGCCAAATACGCGTCGTCCGACAAGACGACGGACCGACGATCAACCGAGACCGTCTCCGGCCACGTGTGCCGGCACGGTCCTGCGAGTCATGGCTGTCCGAACCTCCCTGCCGCTCCATCCGACAGAACTTCTGCCGCGTCCCAGCTGACATCATTGTCCGGTCCTAACTGCACTGCTGGCGCGTTCCAATCCACTGAACGACACACAACGACCAGGAAGTAATAGGAGTCCAGCAAAAATAATACGGCAGGTCCTATATCGACAAGCGCTGATGCTGCCGCTCACGGGCAGGCAAGGCAGCAACTCAGTGACACCAGAAACTGAAAACTAACGTAACGAGGCGGCCGAGTGTTACATCTTATACACCATACGACTCCCACATGCCAGCAATTTCCTACAATCTACGAACCAGGGATTGGTTTAATGACGCGAGTGTCAGTTGCCTCCTTTCTTTGTCTCTCCTGTCAATCACGTGCAGTGTGGTGACCTGCTTGAAACCGCTCCCTTCCTCTGCCCTCCCTCCAACCTTCCTGTGCTCACCGTTCGCGGCTGTACTCTCATCCCTTCACAAAAGGGACCGAAAAATGGCCTCCTCGTGGCATGAGTCTGTGGCCATCGCAACATTCACTTCAGCTCTCGGTTTTCTCCAGACTCTGAAGCCCTCCAGTGCTTATACACCACACACTGAGTTTACTGATCCAGAAGACGTTGTCAGTAACTAAAGGATAATTTACTTCGCTGACGGGAGAATTTTACTAATTATTATTGTTTATAGTAAACACATTGTAATATTTTATCTTCGTATGATTTCATAGATAAGTTTATTCACGATCTACGACCTGAACTGGAAAAGTGGGGCTCTTTTGTGCAATCAGTTGAAAGTGACACCTTCATTACTTTAATAATAAAAAAATTCGTTTCACATTTAATCATTCTGCTGTTATTTGGGCCTATTGAGAGAGAGATAATAGTGTGGCTTTCGTGAACGTATGTCGTAAATCGTGCTTTAAAATACAGTGTTTAGAGATTAAGGAAGAATTGTGGATGACCTATTTCGTGATTGCGACCTGTTGCTTCGGCTACGAGTCCGCAGACGACGACAAAGAAATGGAAAAACAACGAGAGAATATACGGGCGGCTGAGTGCGTGCTGAATGCTAAGATTATGGAAGACGAGGTCTCCAGATTGGGTGGTTCGCTGAATGAGACAGTGTGTACTGAAAAATATACGTAACGTTCTGTTTGCTTTCTCTGATTAGATCGTGCATATCAGACACATTTGCAGCAATCTGTCGTGGTGTGGTACCATTTATAGATTCGTAACAATTACGGCCACCAAGGTTATTTTCACTAAAGGTATCAATAAATAAAAGAATAACTTACAGCTCCAAATTATCCCACGAACTATTCTACTTGGTTTCAAGAATAGTAATCAAAAATACTACCGATAAATGTCGTGACTTAACATCACAATTTCTTCCTTTTCATGCGTTGAAGACACAAATTGATGGACACCAAGTTAGACCAATACAATAATGAATTAACGAACCTACCAAGACCTCGAGAAACATACAAAGGTTTGAAAATCTAAAATAATAAGATTAAGCATAAAAAAGCAGTGTGTCTGAAAATTATTACACCGAGTAAGATAAGCGAGATAAATCATTTATCTGCTTCTTCGAATCAAACGACTGATCTGCCAGGTCACTTTGAAGCAGTTTTAAAAATCGTTAATATCTCTCTTGCACGCAATTAGTTTTTCAGTAGCAGTCGAACATTCATGGCTGCAATGTTCGATTATACCAGCTTTATTATTGTCGATTAGATAGCTTCGTGGCAGGTAGAATATTTCTTATAGTAAAAGCAAATTAATAATAATAGCAGTCAATGAATGTACTAAAAGGAATTTATTTAACTTTCTTGTCCAATCAATAAAATAAAAATTGGAAACTAAGTGGCGGCAGCCAACAGAGAAATGAACAGCGTTTTAGACAAAAAATGAGGCATGGAAAATCCCGTGATGGGAGAGAACAACATAGTAAGTACGAATGTAAGACAGGTGCTCCGGGGCGATAACGTCTCACACGTAAATTTCGATCCGAATGCGGAGCAAGAAACTACGGCAGAACATCCGACAACGGAAAGCCGTCTCGGTTTACGGAATATGACGTGGTGATCTAGCGACAAGACGGAGTCTGAATTTAACACAATCATTTGGAAAGCGAAATAGCCAGAGGACTGAATATTGCATACTGGGAAGTCATTCGAGCTCCAACAGAAATTTCGCGTCACCAATAATAAAGGATACGGCATCGTGAGCGTACTAGCACAGTGGATGAGGTCAATGCTCATACGAATGAATAACAAGCTTAATCGAACGAATTGTCAAATATAGAATAAAGAGTATGGTTGAATGTTGTGTCGTTTTGTCCAAATTTTTCGTCCAGACACCGAACTTTTCGCAGCTGTCGTCGGCACAACGAAAAGTAAGAGGGGGGGTCAGACGAGGTCGCATGTCTGGAAGATGCCTCGCCAGTGTCTTCTGTTCAGACGCAGGTGCTGGACTCGCAGGCGACCTGCAGTGAAGTTCCAGACCAAGTGGAACATCTGCCTGAGGAACTGGGTCTCACCAAGTCAGAGCGGAGCCGAGTAAACGCCGACGTGAGAGAAATACACGAGCGCGCAGAGGCAGAACGCACTGCGTAGCGGACCCCACCCTGGCACACAAAGTAGCACGCGGACGTCGGACTTGTTTACGAGAAACGGAGAAGCTAATTCGGGCAAAGAGACCGAAACTGTTCTGCAGGCAGACGGGGGCGTCAAAGGCGCAGCGCGGCAGGTGAGTGCGAGGCCAGGCTGGACGCGGGGACAGAGCCCAGCGCTCTCTGCCTGCCGGCCGTCGCAGCGCGTCTTCTGCTCTGCCCACGCGCGCCGCGCACGCAGGTTGCGGTGCGGGCAGTCGGCTGCCAGCTTCAACTGACAGGCGAAAGCGTTACTGGACAGCTACGCCTTTGACATTGCTGCCAACCCCCTCCGTGGGATTAGCACTCTCATCCGCACCGCTGCGTGAAAGCTTGTTAAAACGCCGTCGGTTCCAAGTGTTTACGGCGGAATAAAAAAAGTAGCACCCGATGCTACTTACAAAAGCTTTTCGAAATGTGCCACAAGATACACCATGTGGTAGGTTTCTTTCAAGGCGGTATCTTGATCGGCACATCGGATATACTGTAGCTGAAATATGTCAAACGTACACTCAATTCGAGCAAGCTTTTCTTGACAAATTTTGACCGAAATCTGTGCAGGAAAGATTGAGACATGAAGCGCTAAATAAAGAACCCCATAATAGTAAAGAAGGGGGTTATAGTACTATTTCGAAAAGTATATCGAGAAAATCTGATACTTCAGCAAACGCATTTTCCAAGTCCGTGTATCACAAATACCAGCTGTTTATTTGTCACAGGGGAATGTTCCAGAAAGAGGAGATTGCACGTCGGTCGCACTTGAGATACTTGTCGCGTGATCCGATAAAGATAATGGGCGCCAACTCTACTTCAGATACTTAACTGATAAAGACAGCTAGGCAGTTTGTTTGCGGTTCTTTAAGCGCAGCGTCATTTCGAATGTTGCGCACTCTGGCACAGAGATTTTCCTTTTCTCGCCTCTCTCTTCGGTGGTTTCAACGCAAGAAGCACAACCATTTGTGCCCGTGAGCGCGAGAATCCCTTTCGTGGCTCCTTCACCAGGAAGGGCCGTCTGTTTCCAACGGGCAGAGCGTCTCTTATACTCCATAAAATTCAGAACCCTTGCACAACCACGGGTCTTCACCTAAGTGACGTTCTAACGAAGTTGGTAGTGCCCAGCTGCACGGGTACTGACTTTGTTGTGAGTAAATACTTTCATCGCTGAGAATGACGACACCTGCGTGAGCAAAAAGAAATCCTAAATTACATAAATGGATGGCAAAGGTTTTTCTTATATGCATTGTCGTAGATCTACATAACTTCAATGTTCTACTCATTTGCACAGATTACATAATGGTGTGCAATAGCCGGACGGTCGTAATAAATATCCGTACAGCCGCGTAGAACGAATATCTGCAATGTTTAACCACTGTTGACACTCGCTTTATAACAAAATGTAAATTTTCTTTCCTGTCCAGGAGGAAGGTTCAGTGCAGAAGGTTACATAAAAATACTGGAGGAGTATATTTGGTTCGTGAATGTGGACTCGTACCAATTAAGCGAAGCCGCGTTACAGTCAGTTAAAAGATGCCCCACTGCGTAATTTATTCACTCTCACACTCCCGTCAGTGTCAGGAATATATTTCAGGAGTCCTTTGTTTCGTAATACTTTTCTATTAGCGTTATTTCAAATATTTGAGTAAAAATTTAATGAAAACGAAGTAAAATAACTCGGTAGATGAAGTTATTAGAGAACAAAACCGTAATACTGTCGTTTATTTTTGCCTGCATATGAAAGTAATTATCGTTGTTAGCTCACTATTCTGATTAATATTCCTGTTCCGATTCCTGTCTTGCGACTGCTGTCATCAATGTTGTTGCGATTGCTGATATTGCGTGCCGCGTAGAGTGAGGTACTGAAAATACACCAAATAACTTTAAAGAGCGTACCGATAATTTTACAAAGGTATTACCTGCGCCATGTCGGCGTAATTTCTATAACTCGTGGATCTAGTTTCGAAGTCCTGAATTTATTTAAAGAGAGGGAAAGGTAGATTCTTTACTGACTGGAACCGAAGATTTGTGATATCTGACGTTACAAGGAGTATCAAGAGAAAAGTAAAAACTGAAATTCATTGCATTTTAGAAGGAATATTTGCAAAAGCTAACAATATCGAAATCGATGTTCGAGTTTCAGCGTGACATTTCAACGCTGCAGACTGTTAGAGTGTCTGGTCGCACGTAAGACTGTGAGCTAGCTGTAACATTTCCATAACTTGTTAATGCGCGTTCATTGGTCTATGTACAGAGCTGCTGCTCTCGACACAGAGACGCCCGAAACTGACGGCGCGGGCAGGGGGGGGGGGGGGGGGGACGGGTGGCACGGCAAGCCGCAGCTCCTTACAGGCTGTGTCTGGCGGTAAACAGCCCAGCACTCAGATGCGAGTGGAGCTGTCCCTCTGTGGCACAAGCCCTGTCCTACGTAGAGGAGTTCGTCGCGAAAGTTCAGAAATTACCGCCGTAATGTGTTATTTATTGTCTCTTTTTAGGTGCTTCGTTATTTAATTACTTGTTTCTATATTTCCTAATCATCATTCTGTACAGAAGGTGGCGACTCGTTCTGTGAAGGAGTAGCTTTGCTTCGTAACATCTGCATCCGCATCTACATCTACATCTACATCTACACTACTTAAACTAACTTTAACTTGTGCTAAGATCAACACACACAGCCATGCCCGAGGGAGGACTCGAACCTCCGGCGGGAGGGGCCGCGCAATCCGTGACATGGCGCCTCAAACCGAGCGGCGGTCATCGTTTCTCCCTATGTTGGTCGGCGTCAAAAAAATGTTTTCGCATTTGGAGCAGAAAGTTGGCGATGGGAATTTCGTAAGAAAATTTCTCCGCAACGAAAGACGCTTTTGTTTTAACGATGTCCAACCCAAATCCAGTATCATTTCAGTGACACTCTCTCACCTATTTCGTAAAAATACAAAACGTACTGCCCTTCTTTGAACTTTTTCGATGTACGCCGTCAATCCCATCTGGTAAAGATCCCACACCGCGCAGCAGTATTCTAAAAGAGGACGGACAAGCGTATTGTAGGCAGTCTCCTTAGTAGGTCTGCCACATTCTCCAAGTGTCCTGCCAGTAAAACGCAGCCTTTGGTTAGCATTCCCCACAACACTTTCTATGTGTTCTGTCCAATTTAAGTTATTCGTAATTGTAATATCTAGATACTTAGTTGAATTTACGGCCTTTTCATTAGACTGATTTATAGTGTAATCGAAGTTTAACGAATTCCTTTTACCACTCATGTGGATGACCTCACACTTTTCGGTATTTACCGTCAATTGCCAATTTTCGCCCCAATTAGATATCTTTTCTAAATCCTTTTGCAATTTCTTTTGATCTTCTGATGACTTTACTAGTCGGTAAAAGACAGCGTCATCTGCAAACAACCTAAGACGGCTGCTTAGTTTGTCTCCCAAATTGCTTGTATAGATAAGGAACGTCAAAGGACCTATAAAACTACCTTGGGGAATGCCAGAAATCAATTCCATTTACTCGATGACTTTCCGTCAGTTACTACGAGCTGTAACCCTTCTGACAGGAAATCACGAATCCAGTCACATAGCGCACTACATTCCATAAGGACGAAATTTCACTACCGGCCGCTTGTGTGGTACAGTATCAATACCATTCCAGAAATCCAGAAATACGGAATGCATTTGAAATCCCTTGTGAACAGCACTCAACACTTTGTACGAGTAAATAAGTAGTTGTGTTTCACAAGAATGATGTTTTCTAAATCTGTGTTGACTGTGTCGCCTGACCGTTCTCTTCGAGGTAATGCATAATGTTGGAAGAATATGTTCCGCAATTCTGCTGCATATCCACGTTAAAATGATAGGGGCCTGTAAATCAGTGGATTACTTGAATAGTGGTCTGTCCTGAGCAACTTTCCAGTCTTTGGGTACAGATCTTTCGTTAAACGAGCGATTGTACATCATTGAGGTATGGAGCTATTGCATTAGCATACTCGGAGAGCAACCTACTTGGTACACAGTCTGGACCAGAAGGCTTGCTTTCATTAAGTGATTTAAGTCCCTTCGCTACTCCGATGATATCTACTACGGTCTTCACGTTGGCAGCTGTTCTCGATTCTAATTCGCGAATATTTACTTGGCCGTCTTTGTTTGTTAACTCTGCTTTGGCAGCACTTGGTCCACGGTATCTGCATTGCTATCGCGCAGGGAAGACATCGGCTGTGTCTCGCGGCTGGCATACTTTACATACGACCAGAAAGTCTTGGATTTTCTGCGATGTTTCGAGAGAGTTTCGCTGTGGAAACTACTATAAAAATCACGCATTAATGTCCGCGATAAAGTTGGAGCCTCTGTAAAAGATGCCCAATCTTGGAGATTTTGACTTCTTTAAATCTGGCATGCTACCTTCGATGTTTCTGCAACACTGGCCTGACGAGTTTTATGTCCCAAGGGGGATCAGCGCCGTCTCTTGTTAATTCATTCGGTACACATCTCTGAACTGCTGTAGATCCCATTTCTTTGAACTGAAGCCGCATCTGGTGTAGTCTTATATTGTTGATTTCGAAGGAGTGGAGATTGTCTCTCAGGAAGCATCAAGTGAATTTTTACCTGGTTTTTTGAATAGGTATATCTTTTGTTTAAGTTTGGAGGATTTGGGGGTTACAATATGCATTCTCGCTACGACAGCCGTGTGTTCACTAATCTCTGTATCTGTTTCCATGCTCGTTATTAGCTCAGGATTATTTATTGCTGAGAGGTAAAGTCTGTTTTCACACTGTTTGCTGTTGAAATGGGCTCATGAACTAAGTGCTCGAAATAGTTTTCAAAGAATGCGTTTAGCACAATTTCTGACGATGTTTTAAACGTATCTCCTGAATTTAACACATATTTTTGCTAACATATCGAAGATAAATTGAAGTCAACACCGACTACAATGGTATGAGTGTATGAGTCGGGTACGTCTTTGGATATTTTTGCCGACCTCCCAATTCAGATCATGCAATTCGAGTTTGATTTAAATTATTATTTTATTCCGGTTGTTAACAATGACCTCTGCACTCACAGGAAGTTTCAACTTCAATTTCGCGACAACACGAACTACTTCTGACAGCAACAAACACGCCACCGCCAACCATGTTTAGCCTATTCATTCGGAACGCCGTTGGGTTCTTCACAATAATTTCGGCCTAGCTTACCTCCGGCTTTAGCCAGCTTTCTGTGACTATAGCGATTTGAGCATCAATGCTTTCTATTAGCGCTTGGAGCTCTGGTACTTTCCCAACACATGTACAGGAACCATTGGAATAGCAGTTGTGAATTGTCGTAGCTAAGTTCTTCCTGTGTTCGTCCTGCAGCCTTTGATGAGGTGAAGCCCTTGTTGTGTTTTCCCGATACCCTCTAACCTAAGAAAACCGCCCAGTCCACGCCTCACAGCCCCTGCTACCCGTGTAGCCGCCTCCTGCGTGTAGAGGACGCCTAACCTGTTCAGCGGAACCCGAAACCCAACCACCCTATTGCGCAAGTCGAGGAATCGGCAGCCTACACGGTCGCAGGCCCTCGACTCGGCTCTGTACACAACATGACGATGACACTGAATGATCAACTGGGAAGAGAAATGCAGGGATTTTTTCCAGCTGTACAGTGCATCCGTCAGTATTTCCAAAGTTCGCCTTCTGCTTCCTCACGTGAGCTCCTCAGAGACGTCCGTATGGTTTGCAGGACGACAGCTGGCTGCCACGCTGTGTCTGGCGCGGCAGAACTCAAGTGTGCAGGGCACATTTAAATCAGACAAGGGATGTAGGACAACAGAGCATCTCGAGAACGTAATTACAGGACGGACAACAGAATGTGAATTGCCGAGTTCCCTGTGATAGACGCTTTTGTCTAAATTTCTATGAAAACTCTACTAACGTGCTTCGAGGAACACCACTCTCGTTTGACCCACGTTACAACATACGGAGAGGTGTCGTAGTGAGGAATAGCTAAGCATTTCCGAAGTTACAATATTCTATGATGGTTGGACTGTTATCGGTACTGAAGTTACTTACTAGAACTACATAACGCCTTGACGTAAGAAAATGTATCCGTTGATTTCTTTTTAATGTTTCGTTCCACCACTTGCATTTTCGTCATTTAAATTTTTCCTGGGTTTACCGAGCCCAAAAGTGGAGTGTCGAGAAGGTCACTTTGGAACAAAAATTTTGCAGCCGCATCGTAATTGTTTATAATGTTGCCTCGTGTGTCACAGAATACGTCAACTGCTCGCTGCATACTGCTGGATTAAGCTGACCACAGCCTTAAGTTTTCACGTGGTTTCATGAAATCGCAGTGCGAATCGTTAGGTTCGTTCGTTTTTCTCTCATTTAACTGATGCCTCACCTTCAGTTCATCCTCTTACTTGTGCTCTACAAATATCTGAACATCGTTCGCGTTGCTCATAACATTATTCTTTTTTCCTTCAGTGTGGATGAACTTCTACAACAAAGTGATTAATTCAGTTATGTACGTTTCAAAACAAAGCTGAAAATCAATTATGATAAGAATAAAATAGGATATACAGCGTGAGTGACGTGTAATTACCGCGGAAACACCTCCCAAAGCACAACAAACACTGGATAACCAATTCTACAAACCGAAAGTGAGGAAAAAATGGCTCTGACAAGTGAGCACTATGGGACTTAACTTTTGAGGCCATCAGTCCCCTAGAACTTCGAACTACTTAAACCTAACTAACCTAAGGACATCACACACATCCATGCCCGAGGCAGGATTCGAACCTGCGACCGTAGCGGTCGCAAGGTTGCATACTGTAGCGCCTAGAACCGCTCGGCCACTTCGGCCGGCCGAAAGTGAGGAAAGGGACTGGTGGAAGTGGTTAATACAAACCATTGAGAAATGCACGGAAGTATTTTTTTCAACTCACTTATGTTTTATAAATGGAAACCTGTTATTATTTAAAGCATAACTGAAAATGGAAAGAAATATTTAAAATTTTACGATGTAACAAACGGTATTGATTAAGTACCTCCAGTGTAATTTGTAGCTTAAAGTTGACGCTTGAAGCCTCAGATGATCCGTCGCGTGTTGTAACAAACGAGATCTGTAGACGAATGTTTACGAGGACTTCGATGTTTACGAGTTTGGCTGTCTCAGTGTCTACACGTGCCGCTCGCTGAATTACTCCTCGTACTCACAATAACTGTAGTAGGCCGTGTGACCGGACTCGCGTCATAGTGTACCGTACACAAGTGTGAACAGAGGTACGCACAGTAGGAACGCGGGAAGGTCGCAGGGACGACGGTGTGTACAGAGTTGTGAGAACTGTGAAGACGGTTTGTTCCAACTCTGAAAAGGCGGAGACGATTCTCACCTATGGCGAGTGTAGACAGCCTGCAGGTTGTATGCAGAAAGGTACCTGGACAGAGGTCATCCGACGCGCCGCACATTTAATGTTATGGAGTTTTAGGTGTTAGGCCTTCAGCCGATTTGAATTCAGTCTAACTAAAGAACTGTTTTAAGATAAGGCTTGCCTTTTAAATTTCTGATTACGCATGCCTTTTAAGTTATTGGCCTTCAGCCAGTAATTAAGCCCCAAAGATTAAAGCTGTATGTTAAAAAATTTTTTTGGTCTCTTGTAATGTATGATCAAATAATAGAGTTGTATGTTCGAGTGTAACTGACACGCCCTTATTTTGGCCCCTTTCCGCAATTTAAACTATCTGTCCTGTCCTGCGTGATTAGCAGGGCGTTCAGTAAGGATGTCCTACTCAGAATCGACAATATACATGATGATGTCACAAGTATAAGATGAACAGACTGAGAAAGTGTATTAGAATATTTAACCCACCTCCCCACCCTCCTCCCTGAGCAATGCGAGTTACGGAAAATGCGTTGGTGTTATTAAGGTTAGTGGATAATTCAGAATGTGAAGGCATATGATAATCTAATGACAAACACAGTTAGTTAATTTAGGTTACAGTTCCCCACAAACTGGTAAGTGACGTCGGTGCTGTACATCACTGCCAGATCAGCTGAGATACGTTTTGCAGTAAAGTTGTATTGCATTCTCAGAAGTTCATGTCCCATTAATAGTGCTAGAGTCCGCAGCTCATGGTCGTGCGGTAGCGTTCTCGCTTCCCACGCCCGGGTTCCCGGGTTCGATTCCCGGCAGGGTCAGGGGTTTTCTCTGCCGCGTGATGACTCGGTGTTGTGTGCTGTCCTTAGGTTAGTTAGGTTTAAGTAGTTCTCAGTTCTAGGGGAGTGATGACCTTCGATGTTAAGTCCCATAGTGCTCAGAGCCATTTGAACCAATAGCGCTAGAAACGATCAATAAATGGCTAGGTATATTCTCCAGCCTTACTTACCCTCTCAACTATCACCAGTTGAATGCTGGGGGAATGTCATATCCCATTAACTTCGTAGGAAGTGCTGCAGAATGGTCGTATGTGTTATTCACACTTTTGTATTCCTCTCAACAAATATTAGAGGTTACTCCAGTTTGATATTCTGCACAACACATTACCCAAAGTGTCTACTGCTCCTCACTGGCTCCTTGGCTAATGTATGTCAGATAATGTTGATCTGTGTGACCCAATAATAACAAAAGGTGTGTTGTCGTGTTGGAAGGTCGTGTCCCATGGTTTCTCGTAAGAAACACAGCAGAAAGTGCATACCGTATCTGCACACTTCTTTGTTGCCTCAAGAAACAGCAGCACTCCCCAACAACACGATACACAAAAGTGGTACTGTTTATGAATGCCAGATTGGCTCAAAAACATCTGTGATTGCAAAGATGTGAGGCACTGAATTACTAGAGGAATCATGTCCTGTTGAATACGTAGTAAGCGCTGCAGCAAGGGATGGGTGTGTTTTCCACACTTCTGCACTGCCCCATCAAACACGAGCAGTTGCTCACAGTTTGGGTTACAGTTCTGCACAACTTGATAACTACATTTGATACAGTACATCACTGCCGCAATAGCTGAAGAACTTTCGGGACTGCAGATCTACCGGACCCAGAAATGAGTAAAGAGTAAAGGTCTTTTGTGCTGATGCGAAGTAGTGTTCTAGTGAATTTCCTAGAACTGTTGCGGAAAGGGTCAAACTTTACACTAGTGTTCGTTGATGGGTCTCGCAAGTGTTGAGGATACAGTTAAGTTAAAGTTTAGCGCAATATGATACAGAAAGTAGCAACAGTACATCGTTACCGACTAGCTGATGAACATGAGTGATTTTTGACCTGTGTGGCACACTAATGAATAAAAAGGACTTGACCTTTTGGAATATCATGTTTCAGTGACCTTGGCAAAAAAAAACCTGCAGAAAGAGCAGGCTGCAATCTCCACATTTCTGTGTACCCTCAACAGTCACTATGGGTCAAATTACAGTAGACTTCAACACAGTATGATACCTGAAGTTGATACTGTACGCCAATACCAGATGAGCTGAAGAATGATTGGGATTGTGGAACTGTGTAACCCAGTCCCGAATAAACGAGTATGACCCCACTAAAAGGTTGAGATCCTATTAATTTTGGAAGAACTCTGCAGAAAGCGCCATAAGAGTTCTCCGCAAATCTGTATTTTCTGAACAGACACTAGAGGTTTTTTCTTCTTATAATTCACGCTAGTAACATGTCCGAAGTTGGTACTGTACTTCACTGAAGGTGAAGGGAAGAGCTTCTGGGATTGTGGTGCTGTGTGGTTGAGTAATGAGTGTAACGGCGTGGTCCTGCTGGAAGATCATGTCCCATGGGTTATGTAAGAAATGGTGCAGATAGGTGTGCCAGTAATCTTCACATTTCTGCGTCTACACTAAAAACGCTAGACGTTGCTTTAGGTTACAGATGCATGCAAATTGGTACCACTGTTGGGTCTGTACATCACTGCAAGATGAGATGAAGATGATCGGGGACTGTGAGGCTGTGTGACTCAGTAATGAGTAGAAGGTAGTTTCCCTGCAGGGAGATCGTGTCTTGTTGGTCCTGTAAGAAACCTTGCAGAAATGGCCAGCTGTCTTTCCCATACATCCACATTCATTCAACAAAAACTAAGGGTTACTTCCGGTTAGTGTTCTCCACAGTGTGGTGCCTAAATCTGTTACTGTGTATCATCCCAGAATAGCCTAAGAACGTCCGGGATTGTGGACTTGTTTGGTCTGTTAATGGGCAGAGGGGTGTTGTCGTGCTGGAAGAATGAACGCCATTGCCTTTATAAGAAGCGCTGCTGTAAGACCCGGCTGTATTGTACTCACTTCTGTGTCCCCTTAACAAACACTAGGAGTTACTTTACCTGAAGCTGTATGTCAGTGCTATTCAGTGCCGTCTTGGTTCTGAGCACTATGGGACTTAACATCTGAGATCATCAGTCCCCTAGAACTTAGAACTACTTAAACCTAACTAACCTAAGGACATCACACACAACCATGCCCGAGGCAGGATTCGAACCTGCGGCCGTAGCGGCCGCGCGGTTTCAGACTGAAGCGCCTAGAACCGTTCGGCCACTCCGGCCGGCAGTGACGTTTTGGAGGTGTGTGGCATAGTAATGAGTTAACGTGCACTGAACTGTTGGAAGATCATGTTCCATTGTTCTTGCAAGAAGCGTGACAGGAAATATAGGCTTTTCTCTCCACACTTCCTTGTTGTGGCTTCAAACATTGGGTGTTTCCATAGGTTCCAGTTCACCACAACTCGACACTCAGCGTTGGTAATGCACGTCACTGGCGGAGGACGTGGGACGTATGTAGGAGTGTAGCGCAGTACAACCCAGACAGTGAAGTAAGGGGCAAAGTTCACTAAACACGCAGTGTTGATGGCCTCAAAAGGAGTGGATCCGTTCTACTTACCTTACTGTTCCCTAAATCTGTTCAGCTGTGATTAAGCTTATAACCCAGCAGAATAGAATATTTTAAAGTTGGTGCTGTCTGCCACTGTCCATCGAGCTGAGCGACACCTGAGCGGCTCGTCGTGTTTAACGCTGAATGTGGCTGAAGGAGCACTCTTCTGCTGGCACATCACGTCCTACTTGTGTAGGAGTGGTAGCGTCACAAACGTGATATCCCATGCAGAGTTCAACGATTCCTCAATACAAGAGGAGAAGTATTTGATGTTAAAATTCCGCAAGACTTGGAACTCATGATGTATGCCACATGTCACTCCCATGTTGAGGTGTGACCCTGTGACGAAAGTGAATGAGGGACTTGTGCTGCTGGAAAATGACACCTGAAGGACGCTTAAGGCATAGTTGGAGTCTGGCCTGAATGGAACCAGCAAAACTTAGTGTGATTTGAATGAAGAAGACGGATTGTCATAGCTCTTAATTGCCCACAATGGAAACGTAAAAATATGTCCTGTAATCACTAAGAGTGGAGAGAGGTAATAGCTGGGTGTGTCGAGCTGTGTCATTCAGAAAGTGAGTGAGTAAGGAATGTATTGCTGCGAGATGACATCCCAGTGAAGTCGTAAGAGCGGCAGCACACCAGGTTGCGCCTATCCTGCCAATTCTGACTTCCTGGAGCAGGTGAACCTGTTTATTTTAGATAACGCTTCCCGACAACGTGATAGTCAAACTTGTAGCTCAGGTCACTTCAAAGAGTGAGATAAAGAAGCATCTGACATGGGGGAGCCATGTAACACAGTGAGAGAGATTCGTTCTTCTCCTGGAGAATGACATCACACTTATGCTGCAGCAATGGAAAAGTAATGTTACCTTTTCTGCCAGAGTTCCCCGTTCCCTGAACAGCTCAGGGGTAGTATAAGGTTATGGTTCTGCCTAACCTTAAACCCAAAGTTTGAAATGGAGTCTACATTGGAAGTCTCATACTCGAAGGTCACGTCCTGGTGATGTGTAGAACAGTGTGAGAAGAGGAATGACGTGTGGTGGAACCTTCGGTGAGCCCTCAACGCACACGTGGGGTAACGTAACGTTACAGGTCTGTCAATCATGATAAGTACCTTCGGCCCTGCATGATAGTGCCGCTTAGGAACTTCTACGAAAGTAGAGGTTTGTTGTGGAGTACGCGAGTAAATTTGCGATTTCCATCTTGAAGTACACGATCCACTGAGGAGAGGGAAGGCCAAAGAGGAGGTGGATTTTCCAGCACGCTTCAGTTCCCTGTTACGAATTATCTTTGGTGGCAGTTTGGCACAACACGATATGCGAATGTGCCCCTGTGTGTCATGGCAAGGTGAGGTGAGGTGAAGTGAGCAATTTTAGCGGTAGTGGAGCTATTTATCGCAGTGTGCGAGGTGCGTGGTCTTGCTGGAACGTAACGTAATTCCAGAGTCGCAGGGACAGCAGAAGGTAGAGATGGTTATAGCCACCGCCCTTCAGTTTACCGGCAACGAACCGAAATGATTATTTTAAGTCGTAAATCCCCCAGACACGAAACACAGGGTGGGTAATGTACGCTTCAGCCATCGAGGCTGAGCTACACACGGGGGTATGCAGCTGTGCAACAGTTGTGGTGAGTAGCGAATCTTTGCCCCTACTGTGGGATCGGACACCTCTAATGCCTCAGTGTGGCGACACGACACGGAGGATGAACCCTGCACTCTGCTGCGTTAACTCAACATACCCTGGGGCTTCTATCAGGTTACGGTGAGCTACACAGCTGGACCTGCGAGGCGACGTGACGAGCGCCACAGGAGGCAGTGCTGTGTGACGGCAGAGTGGCGAGTGGGGCGTTGTCATCCTGGAAAGTGGTGCCCGGCTGGTGGGTCTGCCGCAGTCGCCGGCCTCCCCTCGACGCGCTCTTCCAGATTTACTTTGCATTACAGTTCCACAGCAGGGCATAATCAAAGCCGTTGCACTGTTCACTGCGGAAAGGGCTGGAGAAGTACTGGGAGAGTGGAGCTTTATGGTGCAGTAAAAGAGGTGAGGAGCGTTGTCATGCTGGAAGATACATCCTGCTAATGATGCGAGAAGAGCAGCAGAAAGGCCTGGGTGCACCTTGCACCCTCCTGTGTCCCCTCAGGAAACAATATATGTTATATTATGTGTTGTTGGAGTAACACGATAAATTTGCTCTAATGTGGGAGGTAAGAGAGTTCTTGGAGAGACGTCGTCGATTCAGAAGATCATATCACAAAGATGTATGAATGATAGAGAAATGAGCAGCATGCATGCAGTAAATCAGTGCAACTTCAGAATGAACAGTAAGTTAAATCAGGGACCTAGTCAAGATGGGAGGCGAGTGGGCATTCTTTAGAGGCCATTGAATTATAAAGTGTAGATTTTCATGTTCAAAAGGAAAGTTTAATACTTGTTTACAACGCAAGTGGGATCGCCCAGGTAATCTTCTAAAGTTGTTAGCCCGCAGCACGTGTGTTGGCTAGTGTTGCTGCCTCTGGATCACGGGGTCTGAGCTTCGATTCCCGACCAGGTCGGTGACTTTCTATGCCCGGGGACTGGTTGTTTGTGTTAACATCACATCATCAGTTCATCATCATTCAGAAAGTGGCGAGACTATAAATGGAAAGATTGGAAGTCGTACAGGTGCTGATGACCACGATGTTGAGCACCCCATAAACCATCATCATTATCATCATAATCATCATCAACATCATCAGCATCATCAACATCATCAACATCATCAGCATCATCATCAGCATCATCATCATCAACATCATCAGCATCATCAACATCATCAGCATCATCATCATCAGCATCATCACCAGCATCATCACCATCAGCATCATCAGCATTATCATCAAATTATCATCAACATCAGCATCTGAAGTCATCTAGTCATGGTGTTCATGAGACTATGTCAATTTCGGTGTCAGAAAAAATTCTGAAAGGAGAGAAACCCACCACCTCCCTCGCCACCTGCTGACCATCTACAATGAGCGCATAGTGGCCATATCGTCAGCAGGTAAAGGTTGCCGAGAACAAGAATATCTGCGCTCAAGTGCCCCTCGTACTCCACACACAGGCAACGATGAATTGCACTGAGCATTACAGGAGAATATTAAAAGCTAAAAACTAAAATAAAATGTTAAAATACCAGTCAGATTGGCAAGGTGATCTGCACATTACAATTCCCCAGAACTTAATATTCTGTACGGTACAGTCGTGCCACAAAATATAGTCGCACTCATCTTGTGGGAACACCACTGTAATGACCCGAATGCACCCTACACACTATTGCGTTCGATCGAGAATCCCTAGAGGTTTCTTTACATTGTAGTACACCACAACAGCACTGGTACCATGTTTCAACGTAATGAGGTAAGCAACACCTTAGAGACCAATGGTGTATAACTGAGTAATCGCGTGAGGGGTGGTGTCCCATTGCTTCAAAGGGTGCAAATGGCACTGAGCACTATGGGACTTAATATCTGAGGTCATCAGTCCCCTAGAACTTAGAACTACTTAAACCTAACTAACCTAAGGACATCACATACATCCATGCCCGAGGCAGGATTCGAACCTGCAATCGTAGCAGCAGCGCGGTTCCGGACTGAAGTGCCTAGAACCGCTCGGCCACAACGGAGGGCGGGGTCCCACTGAAAGTTCACATTTTACAAATGTAGGGAGGGTAGCTACACAGGCGAGATGTATGTCCCATAACTGAATATTCTTCCAAGTATATCAAAGTCTCTTTTTGGTAAACATTCCTTCCACATGCTATGGGCCCTGAATATCAAAGCTAGAAACACTTAAAACGATTTGAAGCTTTTTAGATGAGCAATGAATCATCGTGCTGCTGGCACTCGTTCTTGTTGTGGGAGCGGCAGCGGAACAAGCTGTACAAATGCTGCACTCTGGTGCTTTGTGTAAAGATATTCGAGCAGAATTTTAGTTGATGCTGTACCACAACTTGTTAACCTAATTTCGCCCTGTATTGTACACCCAGGTGAGCTAAGGGACAACTTGCAGTGGTGCACAGTACAGTCACAGAGTGAGGGCGTGGTCGTGTTGAAAGTGCGTGTATCGTGGAAAGTATGTGATTGGCAGTTATGCAGGCACGTTGTGTACACTATTATGAAATTCTTTGGGACACATTAAGTAGTGTAGGGCCTGTATGCCGTTGGTAATGAACGTTAGGATGATTTGTAAGAGTGGAGCCCGTTAGGAAGTTTCGGAGTAATGTTGCGATGTCTTGCTGGAATACCAATGTTGCGGTAGAAGCAGCGGAAGAGGCTGGATGTACCCCACACGCTTTTGGATTACCATAGGACTGGTGGTCGTTCACCTGACTGGTATTGGCAACCGATTGGCCAGTCGACTGTTTTATCGTTCCGGCTGTTTTCTCTGAGGAGAGTGAAACAACGAGATGGAACTGGTGTCGTCTCTGTCTCGTTATCAGGTACACGGATGTTCCTCATTGACTCTCGGGATCCGAGTGGCCTAACTTGATGTGGGGCAGCCAACTGGCAAGTCTCTGAGGGTTACGCCTCTTGTATGAGTGCCAGCACTGGGTCTCTGCTTCTGAGTCGTTACACTGACTTTTTGTTCAGACAGAATTATTTATGAATTGCGACGATATTACGAGATGCCGCCGCAAGTGAGAGCCACGATGTGTTCCCTGAATCAGAAGGCCAGTGTGGGCTGCCTTCTGTCGTCAGACGGCACACCCGTGCACCAGCTTCGCCCTCCCGGGCCAGATTCACGCTGCAAGTATCGCCACCCCCACTTCTCAGACACCTCACACAGCTTTCAATTCTCCGTCTTTGGAGCAGTCAAGGAAATTATAAAGCCCTCTTAAGGCAGCTGGCGCACGTTGACTTGTTGAGGAAGTGACTGCGTGGACAGGTTCAGGGGCCGAATGAGTCATCCAGCAATCCTGCGCAGACATCAGTATCGACACTTAATATTGTTGGGAAGTAAGACACGAGAACTGGGTGCTCTGTAGTGCTTTAAAGGGGTGATCAAAAAGTTTCCGTTCGAAGGCCGCACAGCCCAGGAATGGTGAGCCACTCAGTGTGTGTAGCCCCACCACCGCATCACCGGGTTGGAGATCCCCATCTGGTGGAACACTTTGTCCCACTAAGTCCGCAGCTGTCTGCTGCACGCGCCCGTCCCACGGGAATAGTCGGCCTTTTTAAGGGACCGAAGCCGCGACGGTCGCGTGGGGAGGCGTCGGCGCTACAGGGCGGCTGCTCGGCTGCCTCCCACTCGCGTGGGCGTGGCTCCCGCGACGCGGCCCCGTGCGTCGCCTGAAGCGGCAGCCTCCCCCCCCCCCCCCCCCCCCCTGCACGACAGTGGTCTCTGACACACGGGCTGCCCCGCACTCAACCTTCACCCTCCCGTCGACGTCTGCCGGTGTTTGTCACTCGGCTGCCGAGAATAAAATAACAGCACGTTTGTCACGTTTGGACGTACTTGCTAATGATGGCGGCTTCACAGTTGCCGTTTGTGCAATTGCTGCACGCACGTAGAAAAGACACGAATGTAAGTTTCACTCATTTCACGCTTTACAAGCCATTTCTGAAAATTTACATTTTCAGTTGCATCTTTCCCTAAATCTCAGGAACCACTTGGACTAGACTATTCAGATTTTCAGATAGTTGCAACATACGTATACCGAGTCTGCAGAACTAACATAGAAATAGTTAAAATTATTTTGGACAGAGTCGGAAATATTACGCTACATTCAACCGTATAGTCAGAATATTTTACTTGCCAAACTAGTGACTGAAATGCAGTCACTTGCGTCCAGTACACCAAGGACGTAACTTGGAATGCAGTGTAAAAGTTGCATGTTAGTTGCTGCAGTGGCTTCAGAAATACAGGGAAACCTCAAGAACAAAGTCTCCCACTGACAACAGAGGGCAGTGCAAGCCCACTGAAGGCCTCTACGAGAGGGAGGATCGGTCTGATGACGTGACGGAGGCAACATGTCGGACACTACGGAAAAGATAAAGGACGCAGTTTCGGCGTGACAGGCAACACAGGTTTCGATGTGTTGGACTGAAATAAGACAGAAGCGGTAAACATTTCTGCGAAATTTCTAAATTCATTGGCCTAGTTGCCTACGAAAGGATATTCAAGCACGTCTACAGAAGAAGCTTCGAGTATGCTGACAAAATGAAGAATCAGCAGGAAAAGTTATGTTGACGGTGCTTTGGAATGCTGAACGTCCAGTTCTTTGTGATTGTCTCGAAGAGCAGCGTACAATGAACAGCCAATACTACTCAGATTTTGAACAAGCTGAAGCCAGCAATGAGAGAGAGACGCCGTGGATCTCAGAGGAGAGGTGTGGTTCTCCAGCAAGATAACGCGCGTCCTCATATTGCTCAACTAACCCGTGAAACCATCGACAAAATGGCCTGGGAAGTACTGCTTCATCCCCCTTACAGTCCTGATTTAGCGCCTAGTGATTTCTATTTGTTTGGTGTCGATAACGGAAGTCAGACTTACAAACAACCCAGACACGCTTATAGTGCCTGTCGACATAGAAAAAGGTATCTGCAGTCTAAAATGGTACACAAATTTTTGGAAATTCTCAGGAAAACAGGTCTAATATTTTGGGGGGGAAACGGGTGATATGGTATAAAGTCAAGAATAAAAGGTGAAAAAATAAAAATGAGAGACCAAGAACAAAGCACTCGGAATACAAAGAGTACAAGACAGGAATACGAACTTTCGCTCCTAATATTGAATCAATACAGCGGAGAAACAATGACTGAAAGGAAAGAAAAGTCCAGGAGTGGGATTTAAATCCAAGGTGAAACGATATCGGTGATAGGGTTCGCTGCTGACATTGCTATCGCGAGTGAAGATGAGATAGAATCGCAGGGCCTGTTGAATGAAATAAGCAGCCATACAAATCCAGAATCTGGACCGAGAGTAAAGGAAAGACAGAGGGAACAGGTGGGGGGTATAGAAATGACATTAGGAGGAAAGTTGGCATCAAAATTGGGGATCTCTAAGTTGACGGTATGAAGTAATTCTGCTATCTTGGAAGCAAAAGTAACACACGGAGGAAGGAAAAAGGGCGAATATGAATACAGTCTAGTGCGGACAAAAAAGGGGAATTCTTGATCGAAAGTAGTCTTGCAGTGCCAATTTGAGAAAGGATTTTCCGAGGATGCACGTGAGCATTGCGTGGAAGCGTCATACGCACTGTGGGACAGCCGGAACAGGGGGGAAGCGAGACCTGCCGTGGGCTGCAGTCAGCAGTCAGAAGTCAGCAGTCAGCAGTCAGGCTGGGGGAAGTCCCGGCACCGCCCATGCTCTTGTCTCAGAAACATGATTGGGGGCGGGGGGGGAGTTAGAGCGCTCAGTATTTTATTTGAACACGGAGAAGTGAGTATTTTCACAAAAATATTACTCCACAGCACTCCAGTAGAGGGTTTATATATTTTCAAGACATCGAACGTAATTTAAAAAAAAAATAATAATAAAAATACGCACTCTATGGAGTGTAACCCGCTTGAATTTTTGTGAGAAAGTTGTCTCTGGAGAGGTGGTTTTCTTAACGGTAAAGATAAAATGCGAAGCTTAATTCAATTGTTTAAACAATATTATGACAACAGCTGCTCCAGTGAAAACCAAGCCCTTACACTGTACTAACAGCCGTAATAACGATAATGCAGTGCAGTGCAGAACCCGCGAGACCCTCCCCTAATCGTTATGCTCAACTGCACAGCTCTGCTGTCCGGTTCACAGCATAACGCGCTAGGGGAGACACGACGCCACCCACATTGCCCGTTACGTGTGTAGCTCGTTGGCAAAACAGTTGTCTCCGAGCGTCGCAGTCAGTAGTAACGCTACGCGCGCTGTTTTACTGCGACATGAGGTAGGGCCCGCAGACAGATCTTGAAAACCGTACTGCGTTTTTTTTTTTCCAAAACGATTTCGGCTATTCACAAGCGACACGTTGTCTCCCCCATCCCTTTTATCGTAGTTTCGGTGTAAGAATTACGACGTTGCAGTTTGCAGCACATTACTCGGGAGTACGGAGAGGTGTTTAGAGGAAACGCTGCTCGCGCGACACAGACGACAGGAGGCAAATCCGCTGAATAGGTTGGGCGTCCTCTACACGCAGGTGGCGGCTACACGGGTAGCAGGGGCTGTGAGGCGTGGACTGGGCGGTTTTCTTAGGTTAGAGGGTATCGGGAAAACGCAAGAAGGGCTTCAGTTATCAAAGCGTGCAGGAACAACTTAGATAGAGGAACCATCGGAATAACAGATGTAAACTGTAGTAGCTGTGTTGGGAAAGTACCAGAGCTACAAGAGCTAATAGAAAGCACTGATGCTCAAATAGTTATAGTCACAGGAAGCTGGCTAAAGCCGGAGATAAGTTCAGACGAAATTATTCCGAAGAACCTAACGGCGTTCCGAATGGATAGGCTAAACACGGTTGGCGGTGGCGTGTCTGTTGTTGTCATAAGTAGTTTATCTTGTCGCGAATTTGAAGTAGATACTTCCTGTGAGTAAGTATGGGCAGATAATAATTGAAATCAAACTCAAACTGCATGATCTGAATTGGAAGGTCGGCAAATTTATCCAAAGACCTACCCGACTCATACCACTGTAGTCGGTGGTGACTTCAATTTATCCTCGATATGTTAGCGATAATACGTGTTAAATTCAGGAGATACGCTTAAAACATCGTCAGAAATTGTGCTAAACGCATTCTCTGACAATTATTTCGAGCATTTAGTTCATGAGCCCATTCCAATAGTAAACAGCGTGAAAACAGACTTCAGCTCTCAGCAATAAATAATCCTGAGCTTATAACGAGTATCGAAACAGATACAGGGATTAATGAACTCAGGGCTGTCGTAGCGAGAATGCATATTGTAACCCCCAAATCCTCCAAAATTGACCAAAAGATATACCTATTCAAAAAACCAGGTAAAAATTCACTTGATGCTTCCTGAGAGACAATCTCCACTCCTTCCAAATTAACAATATAAGACTACACCAGATGTGGCTTCAGTTCAAAGAAATGGGATCGACAGCAGTTCAGAGATGTATACCAAATAAATTAACAAGAGTCGGCGCTGATCCCCCTTGGGACATAAAACTCGTCAGAACAGTGTTGCAGAAACATCGAAGGTAGCATGCCAGATTTAAAGAAGTCAAAATCTCCAAGACTGGCGACCTTTTACAGAGGCTCCAACTTTATCTCGGACATTAATGCGTGATTTTTATAGTAGTTTCCACAATGAAACTTTCTCGAAACCTCACAGAAAATCCAAGAATTTCTGGTCGTATGTAAAGTATGCCAGCCGCGAGACACAGCCGATGTCTTCCCTGCGCGATAGCAATGCAGATACCGTGGTCCAAGTGCTGCCAAAGCAGAGTTAATAAACAAAGCCTTTCGAAATTCCTCCACCAAAGACAGTCGTGTGAAGTTAGCACCCCTTTTTCGAGAAATATACATTTTTTTCACAGTTCTTGTTAGATGTGCCATAGTTCTAGAGTTCTTTGCACAAAATTTCAATATTTCTGCAAAAAGTAACGAAGAAAACGACAATACTCGAAAAAATTTTCGTATCGAAAACATTCTTCGTCAATTTTCGCAAATTTTAAATAAGTACAACAGTTCTGAGCACAGTTCTGAACAGAACTCCAAAAGTTCTATCGAAAACCCAAGTAACATTTTTTTGTGCAGCTAATAGCTTACGAGATAATTGCAATTTAAGGAGAAAGTCTTTTCACTTACTGTGAAGTTGGCACCCTTTTTTTCAGAAATGTATACTTTTTTCAGAGTTCTTGATAGATATGCCTTAGTTCTAGAGTTCTTTGTACAAAATTTCAATAGTTCTGCAGAATTTGGCGAGGAAAACAATATTCGAAAATATTTTCGTATCGAAAACATTCTTCGTCAATTTTCGCAAATTTTAAATAAGTACAACAGTTCTGAGCACAGTTCTGAACAGAACTCCAAGAGTTCTATCGAAAACGCAAGTAACACCTTTTTTTGCAGCTAATAGTTTATGAGATAATTGCAATTTAAGGAGAAAATTTTTTCACTTACTGTGAAATTGGCACCCTTTTTTTCAGAAATGTATATTTTTTTCACAGTTCTTGACAGATATGCCATAGTTCTATGTAAAAAATTTCAATAGTTCTGCTGAATTAAGCGAAGAAAACAACAATACTCGAAAAAATTTTCGAATCGAAAACATTTTTTGTCATTTTTCGCAAAAATTAAACTTGTACAACAGTTCTGAGGACTGTTCTGAACAGAACCCCAAGAGCTCTATCGAAAATCCTAATAACATTTTTCTATGGCGATAATAGTTTGTGATAAATTGATTTAATGTGGGACACACTTTCTCTACAGAAAATATAATTATATTCGTACAACAGTTCTGATGACAGTTCTGGACACCACGTGAAGAGTTCTATCGAAATTCCTAGTAGAATTTTTTTGTGCAGGTAATAGTTTAAGAGGTAATTGCAACTTAATTAAGAACCCCATAAGAGCTCCTACTGTGAAGCTGCCGCCCTTTTTTTTCAGAAATATATATATTTTTTCAGAGTTCTTGATAGATAAGTCATAGTTCTAGAGTTCTCTGCACAAAATTTTGATAGTTCTGCAGAATTTAGCGAAGAAAACAACATTGTATAACATAGCTGATTCAGGAACCCTTTCCTTCTGATACAATTCTCACTGCTGCCACAATAAATCACTTGTGCATAGATTCCAACTGTACTGATCATTACAAAAATATAACCATTGACCAGCGGCGCACATTTCTTGCAGCGTTGTACAAAGCATTCGGCTTATCCGCTGTGAAAATACCACACTTAACGCTATTGTAAAATTTACGGTGGATGGCTTCCGTTTATCTACAATGTCAGCATCTATCCAATTATCTTCATGCAAAAGTGATGCCTGGATCACTCACTTCCCCTTTTTAGGTACGGAGGAAACTAGAGTTCAGCCTTGTGGATGCCAAAAAAGGAAATATGGGCAGCCCTTCTTTTACTGATAGCAAACTCTAGAGAAATCTCCACGCTTGTTTTTCTTCATCATGCCAACAAAAGAAAAATTCTCCCTTCATAGCTCTATTATCATTCCAGTACTAGTAAACCAGTTGTCCGCTTTGACATTTCGACCTGACATATGTAGGTTTACACAGTCACAGAACAAAATCAAAATGTTTATTGCTCAGTTGGTAAATCCTTCTGGTTGCAACACAGCGTATATTTCCAAATTGTACAGGTAAAATACTTAAGAATTCACACTTAAGAATCCCTACTCGTTTGTTTTGATTGATACATATTGGCGAAAACTGTACCTTCAACAGAATCCTTCGAGCTTCTTGTCTACTGTAACATTTTCTCCAAGGGTGTAAGATTTGTGGTAGTTGCGTACAAACACAGTAAATATTTCCCGAATAGCTGTTAGCTTGTCTAATTGTCTCCTTTCATCACGAATAGCGCGACTGTAAAATCTAAGGCTCTCCAGAATAAATTTGAAACGTTTTATGTTCATTTGCGAGGTGAAATTTTTCAATGCCATCACCATCAGTTCCACACAGATCTTCCAGGCTTTATCTGTTACTTTTGTTAACAACAATTAAAAACAAGAGACTGATGAAGGCTTTCAATTCAATATCATCTGTCGATTTTACCCCTCTCTCACGCTGAAATGAGGCTTTGATGCTCTCAAAATTCTGATTGGAATACAAAACTACAATAGAAAAATATCGTTATCTATGAGGTAATTACAGCATCACAAATGCTGCTTTGGCTGCACCTATTGGTACAGGTAAATTTCGAATAATATTATACTCTTCGAACAATATGCTTTGGATTTCTTCAACATTATCTAATACTTCCCACTTAAAATAATAAAATTCCTATAAAATAACGCAACCAGGCGCAGTGTATTAATCTGAAATTTGACGTTCAGACAGCGGACACTGACGATCAAACAGTTCAAACAGAATTTAAGTGCAGTTTACATTCTGGATTAGCTTTGTACTACTTACTACGTTGATAAACAAATAAATTAATCGCTGAAATGAAATACGAAAGGGCACAGTGGATAAAAACGAGCAATCGGCTCATATCTCATCAAGAGAGCATTAACGTCGATACTGAATCATACAACAATGAAAGGCACACATGAAGTGTATATTTTTAGAATCAGGAAGAACCAGATGAATTTTATTACGTAAAACAGTAATTGTTTTGAGCTCTCATGACATCCAGGACCCACTAACAGCTAAAAATATGCCCAGGACCCTCATGGATGAAAGTTATGTGGCAACATCACCAGACGCTAGGACACATAAAAACATGTGCTGTGTGTAACGAATAAATTTGAAATTGCTGTCGTTAATATTGTTGCAAACATTTGTTCTAGTTAGAAAGGAAGTGTGGAAGTTTGATGAGTTACACTACAGCGAGAGTTAAAAGTCTTTACAATGTATAGAAATGTAAGTATACTTACTGAATATATCGTACAAACGAACTAAGTAGTATGTTTAAATCCTAATTCAATACATGACTGATAGAGGTGTTATGTTGAGGGGATACAGTATTAAAGTTAATAAGAAGTTCGAAATTTGTAAATAAGAACCTCGTTTATTTGGTCCTCAGTAATCCGGATTTCCGGTTTATCCGGATTCATATTTTGTGTCGCTTGGTATTTTTCTCTTTTTTTCTTATAACACGAAGATGTGTAGTCGGTGAGGTACATAGGCTGCTTATCACTAGGCCGGTGATAAGGAACTCGGAGTGTGTGAATGACATTGTTTCTCAAGTATTGTACATTAATATAACGGTGTATTGATGCCCATCAAGTAAGTTGCATAGTAACCATGCCAACAGCACTCCACCACAGCTCATTGTACCTCTGGTGCGATTCTCGACAGGTGTGACACCATCTGGTTAGTGGCGCGTGTGAATGTTTCTGCTCTCTCAGCCATCTGTTTGTTTTGCACTGACCAGCCTTCTCTCCTTGAATCAT
Source organism: Schistocerca piceifrons (assembly GCF_021461385.2). Taxonomy (NCBI): domain Eukaryota; kingdom Metazoa; phylum Arthropoda; class Insecta; order Orthoptera; family Acrididae; genus Schistocerca; species Schistocerca piceifrons. The sequence goes on along the minus strand of NW_025728458.1, from coordinate 875,200 downwards.
CTAAGCGTGGACATCCCACGCTTCCATCTACAGTTACTACAGTCAGCCTTAAGAAGGTGTACTGGCATTTGTATAGTGCTGAACATTTAGACTTTTTGTATTTAGTAGAATATACATCTGGGTTTTCGATTTTCGGTTTTCTAAAATAAAAGTGAGAATTTACTATCGTCCTCATAGCTGTACTTCCAGCAGTACTTCATCTCCTGCGTTCCCAATTTCGTAGAAGTTGTCCTACGAAAATTGCAGAAGAAGCACTCCTGGACGAAAGGATATTGTGACGATATTCCTTCGTCATAGCCTGGGGTTAGAGACCCGGTCCGGCACACAGTTTTTATCTGCCAGTAAGTTTCACATCGGCGCACACCCACTGCAGAGTGAACACACAATCTATTTCATAATCTACTGGCACCATAAAAATGTTATGAGGGTTTTTAAGGGGATACGGAATCACCTATTCCCGCAATGTTAATATATGCCTACTATAGGGAACATTTTCTCACAAACTACTGGAGACAGAGAGGTAAAAATTTTACTGTATGTGCATTCATATGTTACAACAATACCGAAACAACAGTTTATTGTCAAAGTATTTTCTTACAGAGATATTGTACATTTATTTTTAAGTAAATTTTTTCCATCGCTTTTTACTAGACTATCACCCCTAAGTCTTTTGTAAATCAAGTAATTAAAAAATCGTTGTTTCAGTATGTAATAGGGACCTATGTCACTACGTCATAAAAATTTCAGACTTCTAGGTTGACCAGTACCTGAGATAATGTTCCTAGATAAAGTAAAAAGTAAACTTACGGGAAACGGAGAAAGAAGATTAAAACATTCCTGATCCGTAGCTAATACCCCCTTCACAGTCTTCATAATCATCTTCAAGTCTTCTTTTGGCACCCCTCTGCACCTGTCTTGCTTTTTTCACTAATGTCTTGATTATATTATCAGCATGCCTTAGTCTGTGCTGATCTAAAAAGAACATAGCACGTACCGTACGGGAACCAACACACATACCCAACTTTTGAAGGACCTGGCATTTAGTTATATTTCCAAGATTGAAGGTTGCCACAGCATCATACACACCAAAATGTAGTGTATTAATTCTGACAAACACTGTTTTTGGGAGACGATGCCATATCACACTATTCAAGCACTCGTTGGGGTTCTGCGTTTTTCCGTGAAGACATTTCATCAGAAGACTTCTGTCAGCCAGATCTCTGAAAATGGGCTTTATTTCTGCCATGATGGCTGATGGTAGACTGTGGTGGTGAATGTATTTCTCTCCTGTTGTTAGTCCCCTATTGTACTTACACCAGCTGTTTTCACCTTTGGGGCACAAACCATGTTGTGGATGCTCATCCGTGGATGCGGTGTGGAAATATAAAGCCCATATAGCTCTCCTCATTTCTTCAAGATTGCCTGTATTTTGCCTGAATGCAAGGCCATAGCAGTTCTGAATGTGGTCTATTATGGAATCAGTCAATCTTCCTCTGCCATCCAAGGTTTTCCCATCATCTAGTTTTTTCCCTTTCATAACTGATTTTAACCTTCTCAGCCTGGCACCCATTCTGTTCTGCACATGTCCTATACATTCAAGTTTGCTTATATTTACACTGTTCCCATATGGTTTGCTTTCCAAAACTTCTTTGAATGCTTTAGAGTCACCATCTCCCAGATATTTGACATAGCGAACATTATACCACTGTGAAGAGCGATGAAAAATTTTCTTCACCCCAGCAACCTCCATGCCACCACTACTACCATAATAATTAGCAATACAGTCATCACTGTGTTCATTTTTCAGCCTGCCTGTGCACCTACAGTATTTAGACATTATTGCAACATCAATAACCTTGCCAGTATCAACACTAGTTGCTGTTACAACACCATTGTTGGAGGTGTGGCCCCTTTTCTGCCACGTGCCATCAAACGCCACTGTGAGGTCACGACTGCCGTCATTTTCTTCCACTGCTTCTCCCACAGCAACCTGCATTGACTTCTGTGCTACATCTTCAACTGCAGATCCTAGTACATAATTGTAAGCTTCAAACTTTGAAGGTGCACTTGGAAGATTTAGAACACCACATAGCATATCACCAGCTGCTTTGCCCTTACCAATTGCTCGCAATCCATAAACTAACCTAATATTTACACTATAAAGTTCAGTTTTCTTGTATCCATTATTTACAGTTACTGAAACCGAACTTGGAAACTTACAGCTGTATTTACAAACACTGCATATTAAATTAAACTGGGCAGCCAGGCCAACATGGGATTCTACTTTCAGAGAAACGTTTCCATGACATTTTTTGCAGCACAAACTGTTTTCAAGAGCTTCACACAATATATTCGTATCAATGAGTTCAAGAACTTCATTCCCTCTATCAAGTAAATTATATTTCTCTTCCAAATCTCTTAGTTTTTTATGAGAAGCACTGTTTTCATTTGGTGTAAGTTCGTTCGGCAAATCAGTAATAAGTGGATTCACATTTTCCAACAGTGATGATGATGAACTGCTTTGCTTTGCTAATGAATCATTATTTCTTTTCTTTTGCCAGTTCACACGCTTTTTAAATACTTTTGCTTTAGCTCTAGGCATTTTCACTGCGAAAAATGAAGCACTAAATACGAAATAACTCAACAACAACTACTTTCTTATATCACACTGTTTACAAAACAGTCCCGCCACAAAGTCAAAGAGTAACTTGAGGAAACCAGAGAGAAACATTTTCGGGCAACTAGTGTATAAATAGTCGCTGGAAACCGGGATATTTGAATTCATGTCACTTTAAAGGTACTGCCAAAAAGTTCATGGTCAGCCACGAGAGACGTGTATAACTAAAGCGCAATACCCGATCTCACAAATATATAAAAATAAAATAGTTATAATTGTAGTAGAGCTATGTATGATACGTCATTTTAAAGAGGAAACATGGCAGAGTATAATACGCCAATAAAAAAAAATTCGATTTTTTAACCCAAAATCCGATAACTCTTTCGGTGCTATCCAAAACTGTCAGCAAAAGGGTTGTGCCAACTTATTATAATGTAGACCAAGTGGGTCTCTCGAAAATACTATTATCTCATTAACTCTTATCCCCACAAAAAATGTTATTACAGTTGTCGGTAGAACTCTTAAGGTCGTATTAAGAAATGCCATCAGACCTTTTGTACGAATTTATTACTTTTACATGACAAAAGTGAGTCCCACATTAATTATCTCATATAATGTCATCGTCACAAGTAATGTTATTATAGTTTTTGGTAGAACTCTGTGGGTGATATTCAGAACTGTCATCAGAACTATTCTACGAATTTTGCTATAGTAGAGAAAGTGAGTATCAGATTAAAACAATTATTGCATAAACTATTATCGCCACAAAAATGTTATTATCATTTTCAATGCAACTCTTCCGGTGCTATCCAGAACTGCCAACAGAACTGTTATACAAATTTTTTTTTTCCAAACTGACAAATAATTTCTTACCCTACCAAAATTTTCCCGAGTTATTGTTTTCTTCCCGAAATTCTGCAGAACTACTCGTGTTTTGAGCAGGGAAATCTAGAACTATTGCATATATATCAAGAACTATGAAAAAAATGTATATTTATCGTAAAAGGGGTTCAAACTTCACGGGAAATGCTCATAAGCATTCCTTAATAAAGGCAGTTACTACGTAAACAATTACCTGCACAGAATATGTTACTAGTATTTTCGATAGAACTCTTACAATGCTATCTAGAGCTGGCATCAGAACATACGAACAGACATAATATTTTTTTTTTGAGTAAGTGTGCCCCACAATTAATCAATTACCATATAAACTATTATAACCACTAAAAATGTTTTAATGATTATCGATAGAAGTCTTGAGGTGCTAACCAGAACTGTTCATCAAAACTGTTGAACGAATTTACTTTTTATTTGGAGAAAGTGGGTCTAACATCAAAGCAGTTACCGTATAAACTATCATCGCCACAAAAAGATATTATTAGGATTTTCGATAGAGCTCTTGGTGTTCTGTTCAGAACTGTTGTACGAATTTACTTTTTGCGAAAATTGACAAAGATTGTATTCGATACGAAAATTTTTTCGAGTATTGTTGTTTTTTCGCTAAATTCTGAAGGACTATTCAAATGTTGTACAAATAACTCTAGAACTATCACATTTCTATCAAGAACTCTGAAAAAATATATATTTCTGAAGAAAAGGATTCCAACTTCACAGTAATTGAAGAGGTTCCCTCCTTAAATTGCAATTATCTCGTAACGTGTTAGATGCACAAAGAATTGTAATTAGGATATTCGATAGAACTATTGGGGTTCTGTTCAGAACTGCCCTCAGAACTGTTGTCCGAATTTACTTTTTGCGAAAATTAATAACGAATGTTTGCTATACGAAATTTTTTTCGAGTATTGTTGTTTTCTTCGTTAAATTCTGCAGAACTATTCAAATTTTGTACAAAGAACTCTAGAACTATACCATATCTATCAAGAACTCTGAAAAAAATATATATTTCTGAAAAAAAGGGTGCCAACTTCACAGTAAGTGAAAAGATTTTCTCATTAAAATGCAATTATCTAGTAAAATAATTAGCTGCAGTAGAAAATGTTACTTGGATTTTCGAAAGAACTCTTGGAGCTCTGTTCAGAACTGTGCTAAGAACTCTTGTACTTATTTACATTTTGCGGAAATTGCCAAAGAATGTTTTCGATACGAAAATTTTTCGAGTATTGTTGTTTTCTTCGCTAAATTCTGCAGAACTATTGAAATTTTGTACGGAGAACTCTAGAACTATGACTTATCTATCAAGAACTCTAAAAAAAATACATATTTCTGAAAATAAGGGTGCCAGCTTCACAGTAGGAGCTCTTAAACTATTACCTGCACAAAAAAAATCTAATAGGATTTTCGATAGAACTCTTTACGTGGTGTCCAGAACTGTCATAAGAAATGTTGTACGAATATATTTATTTTTTCCGTAGAGAAAGTGTGTCCCAAATTAAATCAATTTATCTCATAAACTATTGTCAACATAGAAAAATGTTGTTGGGATTTTCGACAGAGCTCTTGGGGTTCTGTTTAGAACTGTCCTCAAAACTGTTGTACAAGTTTAATTTTTTCGAAAATTGACAAAAAATGTTTCGATACCAAAATTTTTTCGAATATTGTTGTTTTCTTCGCTACATTCTGCAGAACTATCGAAATTTTGTATGTACAAAGAACTCTAGAACTATAGCATATCTATCAAGAACTCTGAAAATAATATACATTTCTGAAAAAAAGGGTGCCAACTTCACAGTAAGGGAAAAGATTTTCTCCTTAAATTGCAATTATCTCGTAAACTATTAGCTGCACAAAAAAATGTTACTTGGATTTTCGAAAGAACTCTTGGAGCTCTGTTCAGAACAGTGCTCAGAAGTCTTGTACTTATTTACATTTTCCGGAAATTGCCTAAGAATGTTTTCGATACGAAAATTTTTTCGAGTATTGTTGTTTTCGTCGCTAAATTCTGCAGAACTATTGAAATTTTGTACAAAGAACTCTAGAACTATGCTACATCTATCAAGAGCTGTGAAAAAAACGTATATTTCTTGAAAAAGGGGTGCTAACTTCACACGACTACCAAAGACGGCCAAGTAAATATTCGCGAATTAGAATCGAGAACAGCTGCAAACGTGAAGACCGTAGTAGATATCATCGGAGTAGCGAAGGGACTTAAATCACTTAATGAAAGCAAGCCTTCTGCTCCAGACTGTGTACCAAGTAGGTTGCTCTCTGAGTATGCTGATGCAATAGCTCCATACCTCAGTGATGTACAATCGCTCGTTCAACGAAAGATCTGTACCCAAAGACTGGAAAGTTGCTCAGGACAGACCACTATTCAAGTAATCCACTGATTTACAGGCCCCTATCGTTTTAACGTGGATATGCAGCAAAATTTCGGAACATATTGTTCCAACATTATGCATTACCTCGAAGAGAACGGTCAGGTGACACAGTAATCTGTTATGTGACTGGACTCGTGATTTCCTGTCAGAAGGGTCACAGTTCGTAGTAATCGACGGAAAGTCATCGAGTAAAAAGGAAATGAGTTCTGGCATTCCCCAAGGTAGTGTTATAGGTCTCTTGCTATTCCTTATCTATATAAACGGTTTGGGAGACAAACTGAGCAGGCGTCTTAGGTTTTTTGCAGATGACGCTGTCTTTTATCGAGTAGTGAAGTCATCAGAAGATCAAAACAAATTGCAAAACGATTTAGAAAAGATATCTGCGGTGTGCGGAAATTGGCAGCTGACCGTAAATAACGAAAAGTGTGAGGTTATCCACATGAGTGCTAAAAGGAATTCGTTATCTTAGATTACACTAAAAATCAGTCTAATCAAAAGGCCGTAAATTCAACTAAATATCTAGTTATTTCAATTACGAACAACTTAAATTGGACAGAACACACAGAAAATGATGTGGGGAAGGCTAACCAAAGGCTGCGTTTTACAGGCAGGACACTTGGAAAATGTAACAGACCTACTAAGGAGACTGCCTACACTACGCTTGTCCGTCCTCTTTTAGAATACTGCTGCGCGGTGTGGGATCCTTACCAGAGACGATTGACGGCGTACATCGTTCAAAGAAGGGCGGCACGATTTTTATTTTTACGAAATAGGGGAGAGAGTGTCACTGAAATGATACTGGATTTGGGATGGACATCATTAAAACAAAAGCGTTTTCCGTTGCGGAGAAATTTTCTCACGAAATTTATACTCTATGTAACGTCAAATATCACAAATCTTCAGTTACAATCAGTAAAGATTCTACCTTTCTCTCTCTTTAAATAAATTCAGAACTTCGAAATTAGATCCTCGAATGATAGAAATTCAACCGACATGGCGCAGGTAATACCTTTGTAAAATTATCGGTATGCTCTTTAAAGTTATTTGGTGTATTTTCAGTACCTCACTCTACGCGGCACGCAATATCAGCAATCGCAACAACATTGATGACAGCAGTCACAAGACATGAATCGGAACAGGAATAGGAATCAGAATAGTGAGCTAACAACGATAATTACTTTCATATGCAGGCAAAAATAAACGACAGTATTACGGTTTTGTTCTCTAATAACTTCATCTCCCGAGTTATTTTACTTGGTTTTCATTAAAATTTTTACTCAAATGTTTGAAATAACGCTAATAGAAAAGGATTAGGAAACAAAGGACTCCTGAAATATATTCCTGACACTGACGGGAGTGTGAGAGTGAATAAATTACGCAGTGGGGCATCTTTTAACTGACTGTAACGCGGCTTCGCTTAATTGGTACGAGTCCACATTCACGAACCAAATATACTCCTCCAGAATTTTTATGTAACCTTCTGCACTGAACCTTCCTCTTGGACTGGAAAGAAAATTTACATTTTGTTATAAAGCGAGTGCCAACAGTGGTTAAACATTGGAGATATTCGCTCTACGCGGCTGTACGAATATTTATTACGACTGTCCGGCTATTGCACACCATTATGTAATCTGTGCAAATGAATAGAATATTGTAGTTGTGTTGATCTACGACAATGCATATAAGAAAAACCTTTGCCATCCAGTTATGTAATTTAGGATTTCTTTTTGCTCACACAGGTATCGTCATTCTCAGCACTGAACGGATTTACCCACAACAAAGTCAGTACCCGTGCAGCTGGGCACTACCAACTTCCTTAGAATGTCACTTAGGTGAAGACCCGTGGTTGTGCAAGGATGCTGAATTGTATGCAGTATAAGAGACGCTCTGCCTGTTGGAAACAGACGGCCCTTCCTGCTGAAGGAGCCACGAAAGGGATTCTCGCGCTCACGGGCACAAATGGTTGTGCTTCTTGCGTTGAAACCACCGAAGAGAGAGGCGAGAAAAGGAAAATCTCTGTGCCAGAGTGCGCAACATTCGAAATGACGCTGCGCTTAAAGAACCGCACACAAACTGCCTAGCTGTCTTTATCAGTTAAGTATCTGAAGTAGAGTTGGCGCCCATTATCTTTATCGGATCACGCGACAAGTATCTCAAGTGCGACCGACGTGCAATCTCCTCTTTCTGGAACATTCCCTTGTGACAAATAAACAGCTGGTATTTGTGATACACGCACTTGGAAAATGCATTTGCTCAAGTATCAGATTTTTCTCGATGTACTTTCCGAAATACTTCCATAACCCCCTTCTTTACTATTATTGGGTTCCATATTGAAGGCGTCATGTCATAATCGTTCCTGCACAGAAATCCACCAAAATTAGACGAAAATTTGTCAAGGAAAGGTTGTTTGAACTGAGTGTACGTTTGACGTATTTCATATATATCCGCTGTCCACATCGAGGCATCGCCTTGAAAGAAACCTACCACATGGTGTATCTTTTTACTATCAGTCCAGTTACGCCCACGATTCCGTATCGTTTATTATTGGTGACGCGAAATTTCTGTTGGAGCTCGTATGGCTTCCCAGTATTGAAGGAATATCCAGTCCTCTGGCTATTTCGCTTTCCAAATGATTGTGGAAAATTGATACGCGATGTTGTCGCTGGATCACTACATCATCTGCTAAACCGAGACGGCTTTCCGTTGCCGGATGCTCTGCCGTAGTTTCTTGCTCCGCATTCGGATCGAAATTTACGTGTGAGACGTTATCGCCCCGGAGCACCTGTCTTACATTCGCACTTATTGTATTGTTCTCTCCCATCACGGGATTTTCTATACCTAAACGCTGTTCATTTCCCTGTTGGCTTCCTCCATTTAGTTTATGATTTTCATTTTATTGATTTATTCTGGGAACATATGATCTACACAGGACAAGAAGGGACCTGCTTTGTGTGTAACGTCCGTACAATCTGCCCGCGTTGCGTCACGGTCCTAAAATCCACTTACGAACAACGTAGAAGGCTACCCTTAGCGGACGTGGTTCCCCAAGCGACAGCCACTGTCCCTATCCGCGATTCTGGTGGGGAACGGGACGGTCCCAGAGCATTTCCTCCGCTGACCTCTCGTACGAACTTGACCACTGTAGGCTCCGGGCCGCCACCGCCTCCACTCCAAAACGAGCGTACACGGACACAAGTTGGTGAGCTGTCGGACAATTCCTCTGCCCTTCTCTGCTCTACTGGAGAGATTCCGTTGCAGGAGGCCTCTCCCCTCTCCGAGTTGCTGTTCGAGACTCTAAACCGTCCGGCACTCCCTCCGATGTGACTGCCGAGACTGGGACGGCCTCTTCTCCGTCACACAAGGACACACCCACTCCGGAGATCTGTACTGTTTCCACCGAGTCGCCAGACATCCCTGTGTCTGTAACGAAAGGGTGCCACAGCCCAGCAAGTGGAACAACCGTTGATGGTAGAAGACGTGCCGCCTGCCTTCGTCTCCGTTGATTTCCAGCAGCCACGCAGCCCCCTTGTGGAAGAGTGGGCTGTACCCCCCGCAGCAGACACTGGATTTCTGCAGGACCCCCCCACGTTGCCGCAAGCGGCGGTCGCCTCCCCGCACAGCCGCAGCAAACAGCGTGTCCGACCTGAGCGCTCGGCATCACGAAAAACGGAGAAATGGAAGAGGCTGGCAGAGATGGAGCCCCTCTTTACGTTCAGATTCGTGCATCGACTCAGCCGTGGACTGTCAAAGGTCATTTGCAAGTAATCAAGTGCACAGTTTGCTCCGTTGACTACGACAGATGCGTGAATAGGAGTAAGAAGGCTGGGTGATGCGGCGCACTCGCTGTGACTGAAGACGTTTGCCTGGAACACGAGCGTCGAGTAGCCGTGACTGAGCCGGTCGGGTTCCGCATCACAGTCAGCGAGAAGCAGGGCCCCAGAGGCAGCCGGGCAGGCGACGTCGCTGCATTCGACCGCACAAGCCGCAATCTTGCGCCCAGGCGCACACATTTGGGGGACAGCGAGAATTTTCTCCAGCAGTATCGAGAAGCGGCCACGCGACAGTTTCGTAATCGATATCGAGTAGTGCGACGGGTTGGAATTTATCGATCTCTGGTCGTCCGGTTCTCTCTGCAAATTAGAACGATTTTACCGACCTTGAAGGGGTCAGGAATGAAACCCTGCCCCCTCCCCCGGATCACCTCATTTTCAAGTCATGTACTGGTATCACTCATAAAAGAGGCCAAAATTGCTCGTAAAATTCCTGAAGAATATCGTCGAGTGCTGGCGATTTCTGCCACTGTCAATCGACAATAAGACGACACACATCATCGCGAGTAAAGTCACTCAGAAATTCGTCATTTAATGCGAGAGTAACAAAGCAATGCAGATGTGAAGTAAATGCATCAGGGACCATGGTATCAGCTGCAGGGACATCATAAAGGTCGGTAAAGTAATTACGGATCTCTCAGGAAATGTCGCGTGGGCGTGTCAGTATGTGACCACCGGTGTGACTAAGGGACGTGATGTATGCTCGTTTTCGAGGTGATGTAAGGAACGCAGTTCATCCTTTAGGAAGGAGCGGGATTTTGATCGCACCTCGAGTCCTTACATTTATGTCTCTGTAACTGGAGAAGCTTCGATTCAACGTGGCTGCCATCCATAATCGGTAAGGGAGTTTGTCTGGCACCGTCACGAAGCTGACACAAGACGCAGTAATAAAACTGCCTCGCCGTCTGAGCGCCGTAACGCATCAACGCTTTCCGCGGCACAGGTATGGCGCCCCCTGAACACAGAGCGCTGAGAGAGAAACCCCTCCAGCTGTGAGCTCGACGGGAGGACGCTGTGACAGGGAGCTGCTCGACGCCCAGGACTGGCGGCGCGGCTTCCCTGGCTGCGGCTCGGCGGGTGTCACGTGTGTGCCTAACACAGCTGTCCACACGAGGAACCAGACACGTGAAAGGCGGACGAGTCGGCTGCCGGAAGCGGCCGAGAAATGCGTACACCCGGCCACACTGCGACCGCACCAGGTCTCCTCACCGACATTAAAATTAGGGGTCTTATCCACAGGACCCAAAGCAGAACTAAAATCTCCCCCTAACAGCAGTCTCTGAGAAGTTTTACCAAATAAGCAATATCCTCTTTATAAAAATGCACACAATCTGTGGGACAGTCAGTACCTGAAAGGGCATACACAAGAATTCAAGTCCAGTCACAAAAAGTGCAGCAGACTCCTCGACGGTCATCAACAACTTCTGGATGACTCAGTGGTGTCCCCCCTCTGTCAAGTAACACAGTAGCAGTGGACACACTTCAGCAGACACATTAAAGAAGGCAGGAAAGCTGGCGGGTAGGACAATGGTCAAATAACGCTTCTTGAAAAAATTTCGCGTCTGCACTTCCATCGTACATAAACTGTCGCAGCGCCGCACGTCTAGGCTTACGACTAACTCTATTCACGTTCAGGGCAGTCCCCTCTCCATGCCACTCTCTGTCGTCCTCAGAACCTCTGCTTCATCGTGTTGCTCATCAGTTGTGTGGCTGTAGGATATTTGGAGACACCTTCTCGGTGCGAGCGTACGTGGATGATGTGGTATTGCTACATCGTATCGAAGACATATGCTTGAGCCGTGTGTACTTCCACCTTTCCACGGCTCGTTCCCTGAGCGTCGTGTGGAGCCAGTATTTTTGGTAATCGACAGTGTTTGGGCGCGATCGGGCTCTAGCATCTCGTTGCTGTCTTCTACTGCTTCGCTTCTATTTCGTCCGGGCTCTAGCATCTCGTTGCTGTCTTCTACTGCTTCGCTTGTATTTCGTTTTTCCGCGGTTGTTCAGGGTCGGTCTTTTATGAAGCTCCTTCGTTTCAACTCCCGCCCGTAGTGTGCCCACTATCGACTGCGAGTTCTGTCTTTGGTGTACTTAGGAACCGTAGGCTGGTAAGACGACCGACTCCCGTGTTTCCTGCAGCAGACTCTTTGGCCTGTACTATTTATAGGCGACCGCGGCCACGCTGGAGGAGGTTGTCGCGCAGTGGCCTATGTGTCTGCTCTGGTGACGTCGACATCCTGCCTTCCGCCTACCGGTGTTGTTATCGAACCCGCACTTCTGCCCGTGGAGAAACGCCGGCCTCGTTGGGCCCCTCTGGGAGGCGGATGGAAGCCTAATCGTCGCCTGCGCCGACGAAGGCAAACAGACAGTAAACGTCGTGGGGCGGTGGAGCCGCCGTTCGGCGAGGCTTTGAGTCCGGGAGCAGTTCGGCTGGGTCGGTGTCTGCCGGGACGACCGAGGACGGCTCACAGTTGTGCACAGCACTCCCGGACAAACGACGAAGTGCGCCGAGGGAAAGGATGTTTCAAGTTGATCGTCCTTTGGGATTGGGTTCATCCAGTCGTCCTTCCCGCCTTGCGGCCACCGCCGTGGCAATCCTCTGCTCTGTTCACTGGTGCAATTCTGACAGTGCAGATTCCTCCACGCATCGTTGCTAACCGGTGTGGTGGTGTATTTTGGTAGTTATTTGTGTACATTTGCACTTCTATGTTTTGGTAGTTCATCCTCCCGTCCTGTGGTTGCAGAATTTCGGGTGCGGAGTTAGTTCCTTGTCTCCCGAGATCTAGTGCTGTATTATTAAGGTTAATTCTAGTTCAGTCTAGTGTTCTGTTAATCCCTGAGTATATGTGTCCGCCACACTATTTCCGCTGTATTTATTCTAAGCGAGTTGCGCTGACAGTAGTTGCGGGTTCGAGTCCTGTCACGGAGCCGATAAGGGGTCATTGGTTTCGGCTCGTCAGTTGGAGGGTGTTGCCTCAGAGGTTTGTTAACATTGGCATGTCAGTGTTGTCTACCACTACCGGGACCTAAAGAAGAACATTGTGCTGATTAGGGAATGTTGTTACACTTTCTTGTTTTCATTCCGATACCTGTATATGTGAAGGCAACCGCATGAAGTAAGATCTGTTGTGAAGCTATGTTGGAACTTGCGCTCTTGGTATTTTTGGTTTTGTTTTGATCCAGACTATTTGGGTGTCAGGAACATGGAACTGTGCTGTTAATGTTTGCCTTGAACAGCGGGCACGCGGCTAGTTTAGCACGTGTGTGGTGGCATGGCGTCCTCGTGAAGGCGTGCCCGCTAGATTGCTATTGCGTCTACTCAAAGTGTAATTTTCACCTTACTAAAATCTCCTTGTTAAAAGGGAAGAAGGAAAAAAAAACTTTAGAAATACTTTCTATTTGCATTAACTATCTTATCTGTCGCTTAAGTAAATATCTGCTCAGTGGTTAAGCTAATGGGAGCACCAGTCCTAAAAGCGACTAGCGCACTTCTGTTGTGGTGGCCCTCGTGCCTATTTTGGTCCGAAAGGTTGTATAAACAGGCTTGCATGCTCCGTATCGAACTTCTGGTGTTGTTTTTCGAGTGATTGTGGATTCCCGGGTTCGATTCCCGGCGGGGTCAAGGATTTTCTCTGCCTCGTGATGACTTGGTGTTGTGTGATGTCCTTAGGTTAGTTAGGTTTAAGTAGTTCTAAAGTTCTAGGGGACTGATGACCATAGATGTTAAGTCCCATAGTGCTCAGAGCCTTTTGAGTGATTGTGGATTGTTAAAACTGATTACAGTGCAAACGTTTGTATTTTACCAACAGTGCTTATAAGTTATTAATGTGATTGGCTGGAATGTAATACGAAAGTTTTAGGACCATAGGTTGTCCAGGTAGAAATATTGAAGCCATGCTGTGTTGTGAATTCATCTATTTATGTTTTATATTGCAATGAGAATTTAAATGTGGTAAACCCACGCTTTGTGATTAATAATTAATGATCTAAGAGTGCGTTCACTTAGCGCTTACTTATGTGTTGTGTTATTATTATTTTTAAAAATTATAATAGGCGTTTTAGTTTTTTAAATAAGTCTTTCCAATTCGAAAGTGGTGGCCCTCCCATTTTGCGCAATTGTAAGCATCGAAGCAAGTGTTATGTATTGTATGTTATGAATAAATTATTTACGTGTTAAATCACGTCTGATATGTCAATTCCTTGGCCCCGTCCACACCTTGGTCGTAGTCTTTTTATATTAAATGATCAGACCACCGTTCCAATGCTTGCTCAAGGACATATTGGATTCCTTTTGTTCTCTCTTTGGGGCCAACATTAATGAACCGAAATCTACGCTGTTTACGTAGCACGGTTATCAACATGTTGTCATTCCATAGTCAACTGTGGTTGCTGGCCGGAAATTGTTGGGGATTACTGTGCGTCGCTGCTCGACGAAAATGGCTGCCGGACGGTGACGAATCGAATTGATGGAGCAATTCGTGAACAAGAACTCCGTCCTCTCAGTCTTCCTCACAAATTGGTGGTCTTAGATTGCTAAATTTTCAGCAAAGTTTATTATGTTTCACTACTATTCTTGATTTTCGCGATGATGGCGTACAAATTGATGCAATTTCGTTCCCTCTGGAAAACTTAGGTTTCTCCACTCTGGTATGAAGTGGTTGAGGAGCCCCGTCCCCCTGGAACGTTGTGACTTCCCAGCATCGAAGTGGAGGCTTCAGTATTGTTTATACGGAGTATCAGTGTAACGTGTGCTCCAGCAACTCACTGCGTTACATCTCGCTTATTTACGTGGCTTCGACCGGCCACTGTGACTCTCCCTGCCGATGTTGGCCAGATCAGCTCTAAATTGCGGCACGTACGTGAATTTCATATTATACTAAGTTTTCTGGGAACCAACACTTTGTCGATGACACACGGCATCACCAGATGTTTGCTTCCTCGTTGGGGAGTGCAATTATCCCCATCCCCAGTCAAGATGGCCGCACCACTCACGTCCTGGGAAACAGTGTGGTTTCACGTCGGCCTCACCGCGGTATAAGGTCACCAACAATCTGATCCCCGCCGACAGCCGCCTCCACCTTCTTAGTCCGACTGGTCTTTGCGACACGTGACGCCTTGCCGCACAGCCGTGTCTCATGAGGCAGAGAACACTGGCTGCGGATCCGCCGGCAGCTGCCTTTCCTTAGTCCACCGGCTGAAGCCGCTTTCTCGGTTTAACTTCTTCCGTGTCCGGACTTTTCCGTCTTACCTCGGACGAAGACTAATTCGATCGCACGCCTCCTCTCACTCTAGGCCCACTGTGAAGGCGGGTGTGACGACCATCCTGACCGCAGCGTTTCTCGCCAGACGCGCTGAACGCTCACTGGAAGTCGCAGAGGCTTCCACGTTATCGAGCTTTATCAGAAGATATGTTCCATCCTGTCTTTAATCGTCAACGAATTGGCCGGTCTGGAGCCTTCTCTCCTTGTGGTCTTCCTAGAGAAAAATTTAGTATTGCTTTTTGAGTCCCGTAATTGTTGAATTTATGTGTACGAAGTTTTCTTTTCAAAAAAAGAAGAATCAAAAGTAAAAAAACGAATTAAAAATATAAACAAAAATAATTAAATAACATGAGGAAACCAACCAAGTACAATGTCCATGTGACGGACCAAAAGACCGACAGACAGATGGGGGGGGGGGGGTCAGTCCTCGGCTTTCTACTCCTGCGCCCCCCCCCCCCCCCTGTCTCCACCACCTAAGCCTGAAGCTGACTGTGTCCGCTTTTTCCGGAACAAAAAAAAAGTAGTGCAGTGGATCACATGTCTGGTTACTGTGCAGGGGGTTGAGGGTTCAGATCTCGTCAGGTGCTCCAACATCATCTCATGTCATGTCGATAAAGACTTGAAAGTAATCACCATATTATTAAATCTTGTAGCAAGAAATACATTCTTGACGGCACTGTGCAGCCAATAGAATAATCCCTTTCTGCTTTTATTTTTTAATCAGTCCATTACAATTATTAAACACTTACGTGTTATGATGAATGAATAAAACGTTAAACTCACATAAGCGAAGATCCCAAATGAAGAAGATAGACGGGAAGAAAAAAATGTGATCTAGTGAGAAGCGTTGATGAATCGCTTCGAGCAACCTGCGACCCGGCAGAGCTGGTGCTCGAGTCCCGGGCAGCCGGCTCTCTCCACGCCGGACCTGCCTCGCGCGGTACGTCCCCAGAACGACGCGGCGAGACCCAAGTCCACTGCCGCCGTCTGGCCGAAGCTGCTGGCAGCCTGACTCTTCGCCGGTGCCCCTCTGTGCCGGCGTCCGCCCACAGCACGCGTAGCTTCCCACTTTGGCCGCAAGCCTGGCCGCAGTCGTCCTCCGTAATGCTCTGCGTTGCAGCCGCAGTCATTTGTTTCAACTGGGAAAGGGTGACGCTGCCGACGTTGTTCCGTGAAACTTTCTGCCTCATTGCGTTCCACGTCAAGTTCGACGAGGTTGCGATCGCGGTTGTAGCGCGAAAGGCGTAACACTAAAAGAATCCGAAATAAGGAGTTACAGTGTTCTGTCTACAGTGTATTCAGGCTGGCGTTTGTAGCGTTTCACAACTTCCGAGAGCTCGTTGCGTCTTCGAGTCTGCACCGAACGGAATTTTATGCCCAGGCAGCCGTGATTGTACATCTCCTTGACGAGAAGATGTGTTAGGCCGCTTTGTTTTTGTGAACAAAATGGTAGAGTGCACTGTCAAATTCCACAGTACTTCCGTGTGGAAAATTTGGTGTTAGTGGCTCTTGCAACCATTTTGTGTAACTGTCGCTGTTCCTTTCGTTCCGACGTTGATGAGAAATCGCAAATGAGCTCTGCACCCTTCAATGAACCTCATTTCTCCTCGCGCATGAGCCCCTACAGCCGTTTGTCCACAGCTTTCACTTTTCCGCACGCCTGGTACGCCTCTCTGCTGCCAACATTTAGCGACAGTATGGTGTCTACGCGCCCGTCTCTCATCAGTACACGCGACGGCTTTCTTCGCACCTTCCTCGTTTCCTCTCAGAGTCCTAAAACGGCGTGCACGCCACGCCGCAATGTCCTCGCTCTCAACCAGAGATGTTCGTCTATTTTTACTTCCAAACGGACCCCCATATTCTTCAAAATTTTCCAGAAAGTGGTTCGTTTCCAAGTGAAGTTAATGTCTCCATCCTCCTTCACCCAGTTGTAAGGCTTTCGAAGAATGGTTATTCCTCTTTTAACGTCGTAATATTCCGAGAAGTTTTTTCCCGGCGACCATTTCTCAACGTCTTCGGGACACTGTTTTCTTCCTCAGTCTGTTCTTCCTCATAATTCTCCCACCACTCCGTCTGGCTCTCTTACCGTCGTTCGCCACATTACGCGCTGCCCTCACACATGCTAGAGAAGATAGAACATCTGAAATGGGAAATCTGGATATAGTGGGGTCTGTAAAGTGAAGTAGAAAGGAGACAGGGATTTTGGTGAGACGAGTATAGGATGATATAGCAGTAGCAGAAAATGGTGTAACTGTAATAGGATTGGTTATGAATAGGAAGGTAGGACGGAGAAGGAACTACTGTTAACAGTTGCAGCGACAGGGTTGTTCTCATCAGAATAGAAAGCAAGCCCACAGGGACAGCAATAGTTCTGGTGTGCAGCCCGACACAGAAAGCAGAAGATGTAGAAGTAGAGAAAGTATTTGAGGATACTGAATGGATAATTGAGTATGTAAAGGGAGATGAACATCTTGTATTAATGGGGTTTTGGAATGGACGAGAAGAAAGGACTGCAGGGGGATATGCGCTTGGTACAGTAGGAAGGAGAAAGAAGAAAGACTGAATTCTCCAACAAATTTTAGGAAGTAATAACTAATACTCGGCTCAGGAATCACAAAAGGGGGCAGTATACTTGCAAAACGCCGTGAGGTACCGGAAGATTCCAGTCATTGTGGTCAGGCAGAGATTCCGAAATCAGGTTGTGGACTGTAAGGCGCACCCAGGAGCAGATATATATATATATATATATATATATATATATATAGAGAGAGAGAGAGAGTCAGATCACGGTTTAGTAGTGGTGTAGAGTACGCTGAAGTGTAAGAGACGAGTCAGGAAGACGCAGTGTGTGAAGAAGTGGGATATGGGAGCACTAAGGAGTGTAGAGATACGCTACAAGATCTCTGAAGCTGCAGACACTGCAGTGATATATAGCTCATTAGCCAGTTCAGTTGAAGAAGAATGGACGTCTCTAGTCAGAGCAATAAAAAAAAAAAAAAAGTCTAGTAAACAGAATTTCTAAAACGCACTGCTTCTGTGAGCTGTGAGCGCTTCTTCGTCATCGATACTGCGAAAAAAATCTCTTCTACTGCAAGCTCCTTGCTTCCCTTATTCTGAGGTCGTAGTTTGGACCTAAACAAGAAAAAAGTCCAGTAAGCAGAAGGTGAAAAAATGATCCTAGATGTTACGGAATCAATTTAACCAGAAGACTTTCAGCTGTCGACCTGCCTGCGAGGATTTCGTTTCGTTGGACGATTTCGCAGTAAGCAATGATTCGTATTTCTACTGCATTTGCAAAAATTTTATGCAATAGCACTTGGTAGTTGTTGCAAAGGATTTTTTTTTTCCTTGCACGCTGCTTTGTTGAATTAACGCAATTTTATTTCACCAACTTTCTAGTTCAGTATTTGTTCCGTAACAGTTTTTTGTTTTGAGATAGTTGTTTTGCATTTTTGTTCAAATGGCTCTGAGCACTATGGGGGTTAACATGTCAAGTCATCAGCCCGCTAGACTGCCTCGGGCACGGATGTGTGTGACGTCCTTAGGTTAGTTTTAAGTAGTTGTGCGACCGCAACAGCAGCGCGGTCCCGGACTGAAACGCCTAGAACAGCTCGGCCACAGCCGCCAGCTTGCATTTTTCTAGCATGCTATTTATTGCTAGAACAACGAAAACTAGAGCACAGGCAGGAATGGACAAGACAGTTCAAGTAGCTTCAAATGGAGTTTCGGAAAATTTGAGACATCTCGTAGAAAATTCTTCTCAGGATGATGAAGTCAGGGAACTTTCAAACAATACTGTGAATAATCGCAGCATAGACTATTATTTGCCGATCATGCTTGATGAGCTGCGGCAACTACAGGTGATCAAAATATGGTAATACAGTCCGATTTTGTGATGAGAGATTCAAGTATTGCTTCTACTTCTACAGAGCAAAATAATTTACTCTTCCCCTCTTTCACTAATAATGTTATACAATTAGTACTAGCCTAACTTGGTGAGATTAAAAAAATCTAGTGACGAGATAAATGAGAAGATCAACGAATCTAGTAGCAAACAGGAACCAAATTTCAGGTTACAGGTTGTTTCGGGATGAGATTACTTCGAACTTAACGATTTAAATTGTCATTAAAATCAGAACAGTTGAAAAGTCAGGTACATGAGGAACTAAAGTCAGTTATTAATAACCTTGAGTGCAGGCTTGATCATGCACAGTCTATTGATAATGTTGAGATGAAACAAGAGACGTCACAACACGAGTTGCATGTAGAGGAATTAGCACAAAAGTTCGAGTCATTACAGTTACAAACTAACACCGAAGCTTCAAAGACGCAAAATCAGCTGATGACTGATAATTTTTCAACTCGTTTTGCAACAGAGAGAGTGACGAAAGTGAACAATGATAGCCGGCCGAAGTGGCCGTGCGGTTAAAGGCGCTGCAGTCTGGAACCGCAAGACCGCTACGGTCGCAGGTTCGAATCCTGCCTAGGGCATGGATGTTTGTGATGTCCTTAGGTTAGTTAGGTTTAACTAGTTCTAAGTTCTAGGGGACTAATGACCTCAGCAGTTGAGTCCCATAGTGCTCAGAGCCATTTGAACCATTTGAACAATGATTCAGATAAAAGGTAAGACGATATTCAGCCGGTTTCGTCCACTGATACCGAAGAATTTCAGGCTCGCAACGTTTTAAGGAAGGGCAAATGACGATTAATCAGCAAAATGAACGTGACCTAAGGAACATACGGGAACAGCTTGCCAGTACAGAAGGAAAGATGGTTTGCCGTAACGGTACGAGTAGCTTCAACCATTGTCACGTGGGTAATCACAGTGGACGCACTAATTCTTCAAATGCTGGTCACTCATATCGTGAATGTGATACGCTAGCAGCACACGATGACTGTAATGTGAGTTACGGTCTCAGAGAAAACTCATCCGTTCAGAGAAACAATGTTTTGATTACAAACATTTTCTGAAATTAAGGAAATTTCATTGATAGGACTGCAAAAAATTTGTTGTAACCGCTCTTGTGTGAGTTTCAGTTTGACTATTCGTTATCGCCAACTGGCCACAAACTGGAATTCAGTTGCAGTTACCTCGAGGAAGAACCTGCGACAAGAACGACATAGATTGCACAGGAATGTCACGCGTACGGTGATTTTTATCACGCATTCTTGTCCGGTTATTGGTCCGAAACATCTCAAAATCCCGTGAAATACAACATCATGATGCAGAATTATGAACAAGCGAATTTGTCAACTCGTGTGCAGTACTTTGAAAACATGATGCGCATGAATATATATTTAACAAATCCGTGCTGTCCGTCGGAATTAATCTATTTTTAAAAGAAAAATATTACCATAGGGCTTTACTGTACTTTGGTAAACATATGCGGTGGCGAGCACAGTGCAGCGCGGGATTAACCGAG
The DNA here is from genome assembly GCF_021461385.2 of Schistocerca piceifrons. NCBI lineage: Eukaryota > Metazoa > Arthropoda > Insecta > Orthoptera > Acrididae > Schistocerca > Schistocerca piceifrons. The sequence continues at coordinate 854,794 of NW_025728458.1, read as the reverse complement.
CGGTCCGAGACGCTGCAGTCACGGACTGTGCGGCTGGTCCCGGCGGAGGTTCGAGTCCTCCCTCGGGCATGGGTGTGTGTGTTTGTCCTTGGGATAATTTAGGTTAAGTAGTGTGTAAGCTTAGGCACTGATGACCTTAGCAGTTTAGTCCCATCAGATTTCACACACATATTTTTTGCAAGCACAGGTTCTGCACCTGTTATAGTGCATTTTCTTACTTAAGCTTTCAGTATTGTTTCACACTCTTAAACCAATCTGTTTATCTATTAACGTATCTGTTACTGTCAACGTACATATACGGAATTTCACGGTATAGTGTCGATCTCTGATTTGTGTTGTGCGAAGAAAACTTTTCTTGCATCTGTATTTGCACTGTGACAATATGGAATGGTAAGCCATCTGTGAACAATTTGAATGAAGCTGGTATTATTCCGAGTTTACTGGTGAAGTATATGATTGAAAAGTAATACTGTTATTTTATTTATTGAGTTTGTAATTTTTCTTTTGAGATCTTGGTATAGCAGGGCAGACTTGGTTTTGAGTTTCTAGGACATTCATTTTCTTTTTCTTCAGGAAGATAGTTTGCACATATACTGAAGTTTTTTGTGTCTTGTGGTAGCTTGTGATGTACACTTTGCTCTACCTTTCCAGGCAGAATATTGTTATTTTTTTAGGAAACTACATCAGAGGACCTTCTCTGTAGGTACATATTTTGTGAAATGGGTCACGAATTGTAGAGGTATAAGTGCTGACTTCATTTTGAATCAGAGAGAGTGTGTATGTGTGAGGATGTCAAATTAAACACCTCTCAGCCGTCAGTTTTGAGCCTCATTTTATTTTGCAGCCAGTTTCAGCGTTTTACTACGGTACCTTCACACCCCTGACCGCCGTGCAGGGAGAGTGTACCTCGGTGGTGGTCGAAACAGGGCCCACCGGCAGTGCTGATGGGGTGACCACTTGGGCCACCAGCTGGCGACTGTCGGCTGAACCTCTGGGGCCGCAGCTGCCAACGTCCCGTTACCCGCAGCTGTTGTTCTACGGAGACAATTTTCTACAGAGCTCCGTTGGAAGTCGTTTCTCGAGCCCGGATGGATGTAGTTTCGAAGTAACTTGTGTGAGGCACTAGTTTGAAGCATGTTCTTTTCTTACGCAAATGTCGAGTGGGTCGTCCGACGCCGACTTAAGGGCTCGGTTGTGCCTTGACAGAAGCAAGGCCCTGCAGGCCTAACTACTTCGGGTAACGCGTTTGTGTAAACCGATGCTAAAATCTAAGTTCTGAATTTTATTCCACAGGCCAGCCCCACTGTCAGAGACAAAGGCGTTGAGCCCTCAAAGGGTTCGGCATATAGCATCAATGGACGTGCCTGCAGAGGATGTCTAATGTATCCTAGCGACCCTCTGGTTTCTTCGTCTGTGGATTTTCGTGCTCAGCAGTCGGCGAGGCCCCGAGAGCCTCGGCAGGGGCCGTTCTGCAGTGCACTGCAGTTGGCGGAGTGGAAGCAGCAGCTGTTTCTGCTTCCGGAATCGGCCCGCCTCCGCTGACCCGACACCGAGAGCAGGCGAGGCAGCGGTGTTTGCCGGCGTGTCAGCCTTTTGAAGAGGCTCGGGAGCAGAGGGAGAGAGGGCGAGTAGCGGAGCTACAGGTAGGGCGCCGCCCGCCGCAGGAGCTGCACTCGATGCGCCTGCCACACCCTGGAACACCTGCGGCTGTCTGAAGCGAGGCGTCCGTAAGAGACGAGCCGAGCGCCACGCAGAGCCGGAACGGGGAAGGCTGCGATTCGAGCCTCGGCGGAACCGCGCTGGAGGACTCGCCGTCTGCAAATGGAGAAGAGCAGGAGCGCATTTACTGCGACCGACTGACGCCGCTGCGCAGACCTCTATTAAGGGCATCGGTTGCTTTTCCTGGTGTCGACGGCGATGCTTGGAAAGGTTTTCAATGTCACAAAGCACAAAGACTGAACACTTTTCCCGTTACAGCTGAACCGACAGTCACACAGCACTTTCTACGTCTGAAACAAATGTTTTGGTACCATGCTAATAATTCGTGAAATTTTGCTGTTTATTTGCAAGCCGAAACTACAAACCATATTTTCCGGATGTAAAAATTACACATTTCTATTTTCTATTTTGTTACTGCAGAACGAGGAAATATACGGACGATTTTTTGTATGGGTAGTATTCGAATATTCCGTAGTGACAGTACAGCACTTTTACCATTCTTTAAAGACAGCTAGTTTACCACTAGCTTTAAATTCAACAATCGCCTACTGACAAAGCCCACTTCATCGCCCAAAAAGCAATTCACTTGCGAAAAGCGGATACCCTTTATGAAGTAAAAAGACGCCTGAAGCAGAATACCAGACAGCGATTAGCGGCGGCTGTACCTTTCCGATTAAGTGCAGCAACATTTAATGCAAACTATCTGATCCACTCTTGTACAGAACAAGTAATCGCCAATGCCATCAACACATGTCTGATGACAGACCAAATACAGGATACGCCCAACAATGTAATACACAGAACTACAGCAGAATAATGAAAATACGTTGCAAATAGGAGTAATTTCAACATGCAAAATTACAGAATTTCCGAAACTTTTTTCAACAAACCTCTTACGCTTAAGAAATATTTCTGAGCGCGTGTTTCCCTAGTCAGGATTAGGGGAAGCACCAGAAAGTGCTCCATTCAGTGCTCAGCGAATTGTGCCCTACTGTAGCTGGTGAGGCGTTCTCTCTAAAATCACACTTGATGAGACCTACTCTAGGGTAAAATTTAGATGTTTGGAAACATCACTTCAGCTGTTGTTTGAGAAGACCAACGGTCCTGTGCCATAAGCACACCAGAAAACAGTTTTGGTATTACGAGTAAAAAGTTTACAACAGACACGATAACATGTAGGTTATCCATAATTGTCATTTGTTTACTGCATAATTTTATTGAAAAGTACGTACAATTGTGTTAACGAACAAGCAAATGCTAGGAGTGTGAGTGGGGTGTTGACACACTGCGAGATTTACATTTGCGGGGGAAGGGGGGGGGGGGGGAAGGCCACCGTAGCTTCGCATGAGAGATCGTTCTCCCAACACTTCAGTTCCGAAGCTGCATCACCTCTGCCCTGGCAGTGGTGTACTGTAGGGCAGCTGGGGCGAAAACCCCGCGTAGAGAGGAAACCCGCACCCAGTTTCTGAACTGACTGGCGTCCATTCAGGAGTCGAGCGCCAGGTCTTGTTGTAAATTATTGTTCCACGGAAGTTCCTCCCGCCAGGTCAGTGCAGAGGTGAAGAAATGAATCGAGTGCGTTTTCCACTAATCACTTGTAACTTACGTGCTGTTCTACGTGATCACTGCCTGGTGTGGGGTTGCAAACGAAGAATCAATAAATTACTCGCTGACACTACTGCGTTTAAGCGTCACTTCCACGTGGAAATAGCTGTTCGTCGAAATCCACAATGGCGCAGTTGTCACAAAATGGCAGAGTCGGGCGAATAACCGCAGGTGTTTTTGGGACAAATGCCCGCATCTCCAACAATTTTCAATGATTACTCCTGGAAATGATTACATTCAACACACACCCCGTGTGATTACCTTACCTGAAAAAGCCATTCCGCTGTCTAAAATGAAGATTTAGGGGAAACTTTCCGGCGAAGCTTTGAAATCGGTGCTTCTAACGCCGAGAGCCAGGAGAGAACGAATGGAAGAACAATGCTGCGTGTATTCCTCTCAGCAGCAAGCTTACCTTTTCTCATAGAAAGACAGAAAAGACAGTACTATAGAAAGAAAACGATGTAGGGTAAATCTGACTGTAGCAGTGTCAAAAAGAGGAAGAAAAAACAGATCAAACAACTATCTGATTATTCTTCAGGGTCATACTCAGAGTTGTCACGTCATGACGGTAGCTGAGATACAGATATGGACTTGCTGTTTGCAACACAATTAGACGAAGAAGGTGAAGAACAAGAGGCTGGGATTTCAAGGAAGAATCAGAGGACCTAACAAGGTAGGCAGCCACGTGGCTCAGCCTCTGCCACTGAGCTATTTCAAGTTATCCTACTAATCCTCTTCCCGCGGAGCAGCAAGTATTATTTTTGCCCAAGTGCTGTCAAGCATTGTGTCGAAACTTACGGGACACTTCACTAGTGTTGGGTGTTTTGGCTACAACACAACAATGTTACAAAGGTTTATTTAAACTTGATTTATTTATTCATCCATCCATTTTCATCCAAGTCCATCTCAAACGGGGAAAGATTTGTACAGCGAAAGTTCACCACATTTTGTGGGTTAAAACCACGCAATTTCAGCTACATTGTAAATTTCTCTGCAATTAATAATGAGACACTGCTGGGATTTGGATGTGTTATAAGTAACAACGGAACCTATCAAAGCAATTTAAAATCGCGGGAAAGCAACTTTTCTCTGACCACAACAGTAGAAAAACTGAAAATTCCGGGGCTTTACCACAACTCACGCTTGATATGACGTAATGTAAGTTTGAAACACGGGAACAAGTAAGTAAACTTTAGGAAGAACGTTTATGGTCTTGTCTGATAGTCATGTAATTAACAGTGTAACAAATAACACGATACGCTCTTTTAATCTCCTGATGTCACTAGGTGATTTTACTGCATTTTTACACCCATAAAAATGTAGACTCTCTGATTAGAAAGGCCTTTTTTTTGGTGAAAAGCTATATAAATTACACGGTTGTGTTTTGAAACGTATGTGCAGTGCCATTACATGCTGTGGCAGCATACTCACACGGTTGGCGCTCTTCAGTAGCCTTGCAGTACCCCAGAACGGTCGCTATCCACCGACACCGACGCCTCTCCAGTTCTTGTTATGCGAGTGGAGCAGAGCTGACGAGGGGAAGCCAATCGACTCGACCGACACCCCGCGTGTCCCTGGAGGGGGGGGCGACGTCCCTGGACTGCTCAGCCCTAGCCAAGTCCTCGGAGACAGCACCTGAGGTGCGGGTTCAGGGCGCCCACAAACATATGGCCCCGGTCTGCCAGTACCGATTACTTTTGAGGTGTGCGTAAGGGGGTTGAAGGGGGCATAATGAACTGCCGAAACTGGTGGCGAAAATAAAATAACATCCCGATTGCACGGCTGTTAGGCCAAGCTCATTCTTAAATGAAATGTGAGACTCTTAAATATTCTGGGCTCAACACTGCCCTGTTTCGGCGAAAACCACCCTCGCAGTTTGTTACACTCTGCCGACTCAAGATTACGGGTTCGACAGGTAATCTGGAAATGAGCATGTTTCATCATGAGATACGTGGTCTGCAAACGCAATCTCCTAAAAATGGGAGAAAGCAACTTTTGGGAGTGCAGCTGTATCTGTGAGGCGAACGCCCTTCGACTCAAGTGGCTCTGACGTGGCGACCGAGGCGTGCACAGCACAGAAACTGCGTTCGATCCCCAGACGTGTTCTGCACGTCTTTTTGTATTCACTTGCGTTTTTGTTACAGTTCAAACTGATAGTAAGAGGACGTCTAATAAGGTAACTAAATATCAATTCGTAATAGTAGGACGGTAGGCACAGAAACTTCTGAAAAAGTCTCGGGTTTTAAGGAATTAAAATTTTAAGCCTCGCCGTACGAGAAGTTCCGGCCTGGCCGCCGAGGGTCGGGGAGGGGGGGGGGGGAGTAGGGGGGAGGTGTAGGGGGAGGAGGGGGGAGGAGGGGGAGGAGGGAAGAGAGGGAGGAGGAGGGGGGTGTCCAGCAGCCGCGGTGCGGACGTCGGTCGGGATACCCACCTGGTGCCCCGACTGCATCAGCTCGACTATTCCTGCCAAATTCGATACCGAAAGAATAGAGTTAAAGAAAACAGCGTAATTCGTTCTGGAGACGAACACAGGTCGTCCGCTCCCCTGCGATACGCCCCTGTCGCTAACCCAGCGGTGCTTTCCTTCAGCAGCGAACACCTCAAGTGGCAGTCGTAAAAGTTGCGTACCTATACATCTAGGATTGTAATAGTGCGTCTGAATGGGAGCCTCACCGGCTGCTAGCCCGGTCGCCTCGTTAAAGTTTTTTGTGCCAACTTGCGTGTCGACGCGGAGCAAACGATGATAAAGACAACATGACACCAAGTTCCAGAGCAGAGAAATCTTCGACCCTACCCGGAGTCGAACCTACACCCCTAGCATGGCATTCTACTGCGCTGGCCACACAGCTGTCGAGGCAGGCGATCCCTGGGAGAGACCATGTGTTTCCTGGCCTCACTCGTGACGATGAAAAGAAGAAAAATGATAATTTTTCAATTATCTATCGATCCCGTCAATTTTGAGTGGATTGTTATATGTGATGAACTTTGGGGCACGTTTTCTTAAAAACAACTGAGTCTCCCACTAAGAACCGAAGAGCAATGTATTTGATCGGCATGCAGCACACCTTGTAACTTTTCTTTTTTAGAGGCCTGCACTGTCCTCGCGACCTGGGGCTTTTAACCGAAGATACCGATTCCCTGTCGGGTCCAACGTTCCTCTGCCGTGTCTGACAGTGGTGTCTGAAGCGCGCACATAGGTGCGTGCCAGTCCCCAACTGGCGAAACTGGAGTCTGTCAAGCCCAGCAGAGGAATCCTGACTTTGTTGAAACCTTAGCCGGCAAACGAATGCTGAGCTCCCTGAGATGCTGGCCATCGGGAATGACCCAGGAAGGCGCGTTTAACTTTATCGAAAATACCGAGGACATGACGAGCATTACCCTTATTATAACTGACTGTGTCCAGAAAAAAGGAATTGCACACTTTGAGAGAAATTGCCCAGGAACCTCTGAGAACCATCTTTCAGCGAAGACTACGGTCGCAGGTTCGAATCCTGCCTCGGGCATGGATGTGTGTGATGTTCTTAGGTTAGTTAGGTTTAAGTAGTTCTAAGTTCTAGGGGACTGATGACCACAGATGTTAAGTCCCATAGTGCTCAGAGCCATCTGAACCATTTTTTTTTTTCAGTGAAGAAATGGGATAATCTTTAACCCACAGTATACCTTTCCTGAAGAGAGAGCTCTGATAAAATCGCACCTACAAGAGCTCGCAGAAACGTGTTCGCTACACAAAGACTGTATGCAAATGTTGCGGGATGCAGTTCCACTACATTCTACAGTAGAGCCCAGTTTACAACACACAAACGGTTATTTCAGGCAAAAAGTTGTCCAAAATCAGCGTTTAATATCCTCTCTACTGTGAGACCTAGAGAACATATTTGCACTATAAAAGTAATTGCGTACTTAACAACATCAAATAAAACAGAATTATGGCACTTTTTCAGCTGTGCGTGGCTCGTGTTTCCGCCGGCACGTGTTTTACGCCCTGTTGTTAGCGTACTTGCACCTCACTACGTTAATTTAAATTACTGGTGTCGCTGAGCTGCTGCTTTGCCTGACCGTGAGCGGCGCTAGCCGCGCGTATCGATGTATCCTAATATCTTTACTGCACTGCTATTACTTCCAGGTCGTTGTCTGTCGCAACAGAGTTGTTGTAGTTGGCAGAAGAGCCAACACCGTGTTACTAATGGAGGCCGAAATGTACGCGTTTTAGCTCAGGCAGGCTGGCGTGAGGAGGCAATAGCTATACTGACGTGAGATCTGGAACATGACAAGCCATTAGAATTCAGAAAGCGGACGTAATTAGTTTCATACTTAACTTTAATCCGTTATGATGAACGTCGCTCACAATGCCGGCCGGAGTGGCCGTGCGGTTCTAGGCGCAACAGTCTGGAACCGAGCGACCGCTACGGTCTCAGGTTCGAATCCCGCCTCGGCCATGGATGTGTGTGATGTCCTTAGGTTAGTTAGGTTTAATTAGTTCTAAGTTCTAGGCGACTGATGACCTCAGAAGTTAAGTCGCATAGTGCTCAGAGCCATTTGAACCATTTGATTCACAATGTTATCTGTTCAGAAGACGTGGTAAATGAATATGGCGCCTTGCTAGGTCGTAGCAAATGACGTAGCTGAAGGCTATGCTAAACTGTCGTCTCTGCAAATGAGAGCGTATGTAGGCAGTGAACCATTGCTAGCGAAGTCGGCTGTACAACTGGGGCGAGTGCTAGGGAGTCTCTCTAGACTATACCTGCCGTGTGGCGGCGCTCGGTCTGCAATCACTGACAGTGGCGACACGCGGGTCCGACGTACACTAACGGACCGCGGCCGATTTAAAGGCTACCACCTAGCAAGTGTGGTGTCTGGCGGTGACACCACAGGAGTTGCGGATAGAGAGTTTAGCACAACGGAACTCGCCACCCGCACTTGCTATCCGGTCAGTTGGAATGCGTCTTGAGCGCGCTCCGGACCTGCCAGTCGGGGAGTTGCAATGCGGCACTGGTGCAGTCGGGTTGGAGGAGCAGTGAGGTCTGCGTCGACGTGGCTCGCCCGACCATTGCCGCCACGCATCACTTGAGCCGCGTCACTGTCTCTGAGGATCGTCCGTCGTTCGTCCTACCGGATCACTGGTAAACCCGAGTGGCTGTATTCGTGCCACAGGTAATTCACACACTATTTACGTGAACAACACTTTATACGTATTTTATACGTATGTTCTCGCTTTAACAATCGACATCTGAGAGTAAAAGGACGGAAAAAGAGATGAGTGAAAGACTTTATTAACACATTTTGTCATTAGAATTGAAGTCGTGGCCGTGGCGCAAATGTTTTTTAAAGGAGAACACTTTAATCCGTACCTGTTGTTTTGGGGTTGAAAGGTTCCTTCTGTTTAGTCATGCATGGTTACCTCTTTGTATCTCCCTTCGTCTGTTTCCTTCTATCTATGCTAGAGCGTGCCAGACGTGTGTGTGGCCAAGTCGCCTCATAGACACGTGCTTGGCCGCTTGATACGTTGCTCGGAAGGACTGAATTTAAGGAGCCAGCGCGACGTTTAGTTAAATGATCTGATGATTATTATGTTAATATTGCGCAACGGATAAACGCGGGGGAGGGCTCAGGCAACCAAGTGGGCAAGTCAGTAAAGGCCGCGCTCTATCATGATCCACAAGGAGACCACTTTGTTGGTAACATTGCTCTCGACACAGGACTGTGGTTTGTAACGATCATTAAATTCATGACATTGCTCTCGACACAGGACAGGGGTTTGTAATGACCACTAAATCCACGACATCAAGTTTATAGGACATTTATTGTCTAGATTCCCAGAAACTTTACAAACTCAACACGACATTATCTATATTCCCCAAAACTTTACAAAATTAATAACTGCAGCAAACAAAGTCAAGTCTCGCACTGAAGGTGCTTAAACTAACAGGCATATCGTTTCTACTTGAGCACTGGGAAAGACGATGGGACTACGTTGCTGCCCTCGTGGTCCTTCTGCTGGGACAGTGGACGAAATTCGCAACCAGGATTACTGCTAGGACTGAATAACAAAAATTTTCTTTGGCGGAAAAACGGGGGAACAAAGCAGACACAAACATCTCCCGTATTCACAAAAGAAAGCAAATTCTTAAAAAAAATAAAACATCCTGTGAAATACGGGACTCTCAGATAATCAATTAACAGCACACGTAAGCATGCTCACCCTAACTAATTTCCAAGAACGGACTGGCGGCTCGCTGGCAGTGCAATTCCGCACCACGTGGGTGACCGACACCAACAGCTAGTTTCTCTGTACTCACCCCTCTGTTCGTTCTTGCTTTCCATACTATACAATCATTCACACGCACAACCTATTCTTTATCAAAGTTGTTAGGACGTGCTGCTTGCAAATGGGGGTTAAAAAGGAACCGTGAACAAAATTTATGAGATGGCCTAGACAAATTTTACATCACACGCTTACAACCTTAAGTATGACACACATGCATCTCCTACCAGGTTTCACACAGAATCGTCATCCAAATTACTCATCAGCCGTTACGACCACGTGTTAACTAGGTGGGGGTGAGGCCGCGGGTCAGTTTAACATTGCAAAAGAACGCTGCTTCTAAAAGTGAAACTATACGATTCTTTTTTAGAGCTATTGCTGCTCTCGTGTGCTGAAGGCATCAAGTGATTGCAGCACTATAAATAGACAACGGGAGCCCCCATGCTCGCCTCTAAAAAAGAAACCCTAACTGAAAACAGTAATTGTAAAGGAAAAATTTCTCAAAAAATGAATGAATGACCGTAACGACACGCTATTTCAATCCTGAAAAAGAGCGGGTTAGTAACAGTGGAAAAGATAACACCTCATCCCACGGTGAAATTGGCGGCAAAGACGGAGATCGCCCTCGATTCTGTCCGCTCAGTTCAGCCTCTACCCCAAGAGTGAGTATCGTGGCGGCTCTCAACATGGAGGGGAGGGGGACCTGCTACCGACCCCGCACTACCCCCTGCAAGCAGGTGCATCGTCTCCGTCTTTACTCGAGGCTTAGGTTGGCACTAACCGGCCTACAGGGTGACCACATCTCTGCCTCGGCACTACCGGCGGACGTACTCTTAATACAGACCTCAAACTTAATCAACCCGAGGCAACGCAGTGGGATTACGGAAAGGAAGTGCATTTATGTAATTACGAATTGAATTAAATAAACAGGTAGTCCACCTCTTCACTCGAGATATCACACTATTTAAACTGAAAAAATGTTGAAAGTATATTCAGTATAATGCAGCGAAAAACTAATTGTAATGAGATGGAACAAACTGTTCCCTCTCAGGGTGTGTCGTAACTTGTAGCACTAAACACTAAAACCTAGGAGTATACGCAGGTAAAACACTTTCTCTTTACTTTGCTGCATCGCTTGAACATTTTTGGATGACTTTTTACTTTCACTTTTTATTTTGATATTTACACTTTCAACACTTTGATCACTGCACTCCACTCCAGTGTGGAGGTAGCTTTGTAGTGGAGTGCAGGAGGGGGGGGGGGAAGTGAGGGGGGCCACGAGGCGGCAGGGAGGAGCTCGCCGACGGCTGCCTGCGGGGGCGGCGGGGGCGGCCGCAGGGCTGCCGTCCTCCCCCACCCTCCTCCCGAAGGCCCACCGGCAGGTCGGCGCTGCGTCACGGGCTGTGCGGCTGGCCCCGGCCCCTTAGCGGTCAAGTCCCGTAAGATTTCACACACATTTGAACTTTTTTTTTTTCGGTTTGGCGTCAGGCGCAGTGTTCGCCGTGCTTGTTACAGCACGCGGGTCCATTCTGTTTATTTTTGCCTCCATTTTCTGTCACGTTTCCCATACGCTGACCCCGTTTTTACATGTGGAACAGTGATCTAGTGTGTCGACGCAGTTGCATGCGTCACATTTGTCACATTCTTTCACCTTTATCTGGGCGAGTTTTTGATTTGTCGGTACCGTCTGTGACGGTACGTCACATAAGTGGACATTTGGAGAAAGCGAAAGCAAGTTTTTGTTATGAGACGTGTGAATTATAAATTATCTCGAGACTGTGTACGTGTGCGCGATGTATAACAGATAGTAAAGGACGTAAGTTAATATAATCATAACACAAATATCGATGTAGTTAACAAAACACAGTTTTTTTGGTATAATGTCTGTGTAATATTTGCCATGAAGGTCAGAGACAATGCTTTGATTGAACTAGCTCTCCCGTTTTGTATCGTCCAGCGGTAGGCCGCCATTGTAGTACTGTCTGATAATTAACGTAAGTTTTAGCTGTATCTTGAAAAGTATAATAGAAACTGTCATTAGAAAGTGTGTGTTATTGACTTAGTTGTCATGAGCGCAACCATTAACTATAATTAACAAAGTTTTTACAGAACTTCGTAGTGCCGGGAGCTCATCTCCCCTAGCAGGATTTAGTCAACCATTATTTAATTAAAATATCATGTCATAATATTAAATGTAAATGCGAGAGACTTCTCAGTTCTTATGCTTCATTAATTTCAAAGTTAAAAAGAGTCAAAATAGATTTGGTTTATTAATATTTAGAATACTGAGTGAGTTCAGTATGCTTCATTTTGGCCGCCTAACGGCAGACGAGATTCTCTCCAGTTTTTCCTTGCAAATAATGAAAAAGAATTATAAAAACATCATTACATTACGGAATATCTCAATCTTTGTGTAATTTGGTACATAAATAAGCAGTAGCCCCTGAGGCCCATGTTAATGATTACAGTTTGCGTAAGAGTACGCATATTTTCCTTTCTAAATAGCAGCGCTCACACAAACTATTTATTAGAAGGCGGTGAGTCGCACTCTGCGTTTGAAAAATATTATACCGTACGTACTTCGGGGCAGCCGATGTCCGTACGAGTGTTATCGCGGTATAAGTTAATTCAAAGTCTCACGCTAGCCCACAATATTTAAAGCCACCCCAACCAAAATCATAAAGTATATAATCATAAAAAATTAAAAAAATATACACTTATGCCGTGATAAGTGGCGCCCAACAACGTGAGGACCCGAAATTTTATGCACCAATATTAAGTACACAGAAAATGACTGAGATATGGTTGTCCGTCTAGATAACTATATTCAAAAGAATTGTTTTATGTACGTAATTAGATGTATGGGAAATTAATGCCATATATGTAATCTATTACCATGTACCACAAAATACAAAACTTGTACGAGATCCAACCAGTGAAGATATATGGACATGAAGCTGACTAGATGCGTACCATTGTCGCGACTGAGATAAAGACAACACGAAGTAACAATAACTAATAAAGGTAAGGGTCTATATGCATGCGCTTCTGGGCTGGAAACTAAAGGAAGAAAGGATCCGGGGCCATGCACTGTGTTTATCTTCTTGAGTTAAAATTTGTCAGAAGTGTTTATTCAATTTGTTTTAACGTCGGCGGATAGTGAAAATTTGGTCACATTCATTTACTATAACTTAGTACTAGTGAGTAAATCAGTGATAGAATTCAGAGACAGTGATTAGTGTTCTGGATTTGTGGTCACACAATCAGCTGTGTGAATCAAATAAATGCTAGTGGAGTTGATTGCCAAAGTAATGTTTTAGCAGAAGTAAAATTTTTCACAGTGCAACGGAAAAGTTACGAGTGCGAAAGTGTAACTGTTAGTTTCAGTAGTAATAGTAGTAGGTAGCTCCTTTGCTTTACTTGATTTCAGTGTTTTGTATGTGCTTTATGTAGTGTCATTTTTGGCGGAAAATAGATTTTGTGAGTAATCGTGTCTTACCAGTCAGGATTAATACTAGTCGAAATGGTGAAGACAGGCAAGGACAAACGGTTAGAGGGGGAACATCTGTCAGGCGAAAATATACAAGAGTTTCCAGTGAGGGACCCACCCACAATGACAGGTTCTCAACTCCCAAAACCGGAAGCTGAGCAACCTGAAACGGACAAAATATTAGGCACTGATCAGGATCAAGCTCAATTGAGCAAAGACATCCACTCGATTACTGACACAGGGAAGGAGGATGTTACTGCGTCGACAGTGGATGTCGTACAACTACCTGTGCCAACGTCACACTTTGTAACGGCGCTGATGGCACAATTAGACATGAGCGACAAGCAACGGGAGCAGGCATTAATTAACTAAGTTAAGGACATTTTAGCGGAAGAACGTCTCGAACGAGAGGAAAAGGAAAGACAGGAACGCCTCGAAGGCAGGGAACAGGAGCATGATGCTCTGTTCCTGGCAAGAATGAATGAAATGTTTGAACAACGTGACAAGGCGCTAGTGCCGTATTTGTCACAAGAGATCGATGTAGTAAAACAGCAAGTGGCTGGGTTGGTAGACTAGAACAAAGACATTCCACAAAAGGTCACGCAATTGGACGAGCGCGTGGGTCAATTAGACAAAGGTCAGTGTGTGTTGGAAAAACAAGTGAATGATATTGTTAAAACTGTTGATGGAATTTCCGACTCGCACGAGCAGCGAGTCGATGACTGCGTAACACAGACGGTGGCTCGATCAGAGCGGGCCGAGCGTTCATCGATCCCCGCGACACCCATTAGCCAAACACAGGGCGGAAATGTGCCGAGTGGAAATGCTTGCCGAGTGGAAAAAGCTGACTGCGAGAAAGTGCAACCGTACTCGCCAGTCAATTGTTCAGGCGTTGTCACCGCGAACGGAGAGGTAGGACTACCGACTGTAGCGCAAGTAAAGCACGAAGAATGACTATTACAACACAGGGAGATCCAGACGTTTAATGATGAGAAAAAGAATGTGCATCCGGTAATATTTATGAAAAGTTTCCGGAATGTACTCCCGGCATCATGGACTGAGCACCAAAAGGTTCAGTTTGTGATCTCTTCCACCACAGGCGACGCGGCACTGTGGGCGACGGAAATCGCGGAGCAGTGTCCGTCGTTGTCTGAATTCGAAAGTAAATTTCTTGCCAGATACTGGTCCAGGTCTGTTCAGGAGAAAACATTTTGAAAGATACCTGAACAAAACAAGATACTGGCACGAACCCAGGGACTTTCTAAGAATTTTGAAGGGTAAACTGCCTATAACGATAAGAGAGAAACTCGTACACGTCCGTGAGACGGACTTGGAGTTGTTTATGGCAACCATAGACTCCCTCGATTTAATACAGGAGGATGCCAGAAAGGGAGATCAGGGGAGTACAAACAACGGACAAGCGAACGATAAAGGAAAAAACCAATCCAATAGTAGCCCTCATAAGAACGGATATTCAAAGAGTGACGCCTATTCGCAATGGGAAAACTTAACTAAGAAAGGAAACACTATGAATAGTGTGCCCCCTGTGGATGGCCACTGGCACAGCACTGGACACAATACGTACCAGCATGGCCAGTCAAACTCGGCTTCACCAAAAAGAGGTGGAGGAAACTACAGTCGAAAGAGACGAGGCGAAGGGGGAGGAAACTCCAGATTCGGCAATGAAAATACGAGAGCTAACAATGAGCAGTGGCGACGGGCAGGGCCAGGAAGCTGGCAGGCACGCCAAAACGTGCCGTCAGGTCACGTGGCTGTTGACCACATCAGTGTCGTTCCGGTGCCGCCGCCTCCACCTCAGGCTCCGAACAGTCAGCCACACGTCTATGCACCGCAGCGCACGCCACCAGCTGTGGCTGACAATGTTCGAGTAACCGATGTGTCTGGTCACGTGTCGGCAGGGTGCGACGGGCCGTCAAACTCTGGCCGACCTCGGTAGGCCCTTCCCAGACGGTCGGCAACATGAAAGAGGGGGGCGGACAGAACGTGGGGGTGAATATGCTCCGCTACAATGACGGATGCCAGATGAAAGATGAACTGACAGTTGATCCTCGACCTGCGGACCAGCAAGAAATAGAACACGTGCAGGCTGCCTTTGTGGCAAAGATAAGTGGGGTCGAAGTAATAATAATATTGGATACAGGGGCGCGTGCGTCTTGTATTGATGAGCAGTTATTCAAGTGCGTGGATCGCGTGAATAAGTTACCGAGCCTGCCAGTAGAAAATTCTAGGATAGTAGGTGCCCTACAGGGCGGGGTGCAGCTAATAAAGAATCAGGAGCAGGCAGAGATTGCCCTGGAAGAAGAAGCCGTACTGTGCTCTTTCCTGGGCCTTGGCGCGCTTAGGGAATTGAAGGCAAAAATTGACCTCTCCCGACCCAGATGCACCTTAACCTCTCTAAACCGACAAACTGATCTGGCATTAATGAGGACTCCGGAAGCGTATGTGAACTACTGCCGGAACGTCCGGGTAACTTTACAGGATCCTGGCGCGTTTAATCACAACAACTGTGTTCTAAATCGAGACAGCAGCGAACCGAAACCCGCTTGGGAACGGGAAAATGCTATTATTAAGCAACATATTGCACCAAAAGTAGCCGAATCTCCGTACCTGAGCCTGTCACAGCAATCTGATTTAAGTGCTGAACCAATTTGTACAAGAGTTTTCGGAGTATGAGTTCGACATGCAAGTAAAACCTCACCAAACTTTCTGCCGTGCCTCCTATTCAATACCGTGGTCGAAAAGACAAACCGTGGGGAGAGAACTTCAGAGAATGCTGCGGTGGCAAATAATAGAACCGTCAACATCACCATATAGTAACCCGCTGTTAGCGGTTACAAAAACAGACGGCAGAGTTCGGCGGGTGCTGGACGCGCGGGATACTAATAATATCATAATACCTGTTCGGACCCGGCCGGAAAATATAGAGGAACAAATTCAGAAATTTCAAGGTGTTAAGTACTTAACAAGCCCGGATTTAAAAAGTTCGTACTGGGAGGTGCCGTTAACGCCAAATTCAAGAAAATATACCACGTTTATCTTCGCCGGTAGAAGCTGTCAATTTCGAGTTCTGCCGTTTGGGCTGAATATAAGTGCGGGCGTGTTCATTGTAGCTCTGGACATCTGACCTTCCTGAAAGGGTAACGGTGTATGTCGATGACATTCTCATCGCCATAGAATCCTGGTCTGAGCACATCGACATTTTATACCGTGTGCTGGCAAGATTTTCAGCCGTCGGGGTTACTGCCAACCTCGAAGAGTCAAAATTTGGCCGGCGAGAAATAAAGTTCTCAGGACATATTATTTCTGTGGTGGCGATTCTACCTAACCCGAAGAAGTTGAAAGCAATAGAGGAGATGCCGTACACCAAGACCAAAAAGCAATTGAAAGCATTACTTGGAATGGCCTCCTTCTTCAGGCGGTTTTTACCGGCGCAGTTGCTAAACAGTGAGGACTTACTAGATCTGCTTAGAAAGAATCGGCCGTGGAATTTTACGGACGAATGCAACAGAGCCTACGACCAAATTAAAGCGGCATTGGTCAATGCAAAAATCCTACACCATCCTGACATGTCACGAGATGTCTATCTAGCAACAGACGCATTTTTTTGCGGGCTGGGATGTTGTTTATTGCAAGTAGACAACAATGGCCGGCAAACAGAAGTAAAGATAATAGGATTTGCCAGCCGAGTGTTAAATTCATGTGAACGGTCCCGTTCTGCAACTGAATTAGAGGCGCTTGCAGTAATTCGGGCCTTGAAGGAATTTCACTACTGTGTGTATGGCCTTTTGCGACCACCGGGCGCTCAGCTACGTGCTTACGTGCCGTTTGTTGCACAAGCGACTCACCAGGTGGATTTTAGCTCTACACGACTATGATTTTCAAATCAGACGTGTGAAAGGTTCGGACAGTGTTGCGGCAGACGCGTTGTCTAGATTATCCCGAGCATTACCAGAATTTGCAGCGCTTGTAGAACAATCTGCAGAATTCGAAATCTTGCTACTGGGAGATTCCATCCGGCGGAATAGATATGTGTCGTATGTGTCGAGAGATCGCACACATGCAGCATTATGATCCGTTGTGGTGTAGAACAATGGATTCTCTAAGCAATGATCCGTATGGGGAACTTGCCAAATTATATATGACACAAAATGATATTTTGTACCACCGAAGGGCTGAAACATCTGAAAACTGGTGTCTGTGTATACCAACACAGTCAGTAGAGAATTTAATATGGTACACACGCGATTCTTGGGGACACTTTGGCGGAAAGAAATGCGCAGACTTATTGTCTAGGTACTGCTACTTCCCAGACTTACATCGTAAGGTGAAGGCTCTGGTGGGAACTTGGCTTATTTGTCAAAAGACAAAACTGTGCACTCGTAGCGCGAGACACGAGCTACACCCGATACTGCCGACAGCACCAGCACAGATTGTTGCCGTCGACGTGACAGCACCCTCGCCGGTAGCAAGAGGCGGGTTGAAGTATGTTGTAACAGCCTTGGGCAGTTTTTCAAAACATTTCAAGTTGTATCCTACAAAAATGTCTACCACAAAAGCAGTAGTCAGGAAAATGGTATCAGATTACATACCGAACGTCGGAAAGCCGATGACCTTATTAACTGACAGTGCTACTTATTTTAAAAGTCACGACTGGAAAGTGTTTGCCTGGGAACATAACATCAAGCATGTTTGTGTGTCATTGATTAACTCGAGCGCGAACCCTGTGGAACGTTGCTTCCGCGACCTCAACAGGTTTGTCCGCACATATCCGGCAAATCATCAAACGAAGTGAATTGAGTTAGTACCTGAGTTCGAGAAAATACATTCATGAATCCACTGGGTGCACTCCAAATGAACTCATGACACAGGATTCACCCGACGAGGAGTGGTTAAACCCTTTGTCACGAATTCCACGACTTGTAAACAGAGAGCAGAAGCTACAGCAAGCCCTGCTCGCAATGCAACACAACGCAACCATTACGAAGTGGAAGTAGGATCGCACATTGAATAAACTCTACACGTACAGCAGAGGAGACTTGGTGATGCTCAACAGTCATCGAGTATCAAAAAAGTCAAGAGAAAGTGGCAATTCTTGTGTACAGGACGACACAGGATTTTAGAGATACACCCATGGCTTGTCCAGCAGTTTTTACCGAACTTCGTAGTGCCGGGAGCTCGTCTCCCCTAGCAGGATTTGGTCGGCAATTACGCTGACTCTATTATTTAATTAAAATATCATGTAATAATAGTAAATGTAAATGCGAGAAACTTCTCAGTTTTGATCCTTCATTAATTTCAAAGTTAAAAAGAGTCAAAATAGATTTGGTTTATTAATATTTAGAATACTGAGTGAGTTCAGTATGTTTCATTTTTGCCGCCTAACAGCAGACGAGATTCTCTCCAGTTTTGCGTTGCAAATAATGAAAAAGAAATATAAAAACATCATTACATTACGCAATATCTCAGTTAATCTTTGTGTAATTTGGTACATAAATAAGCAGTAGCCCCTGAGGCCCATATTAATGATTACAGTTTGCGTAAGAATACGCATATTTTCCTTTCTAAATAGCAGCGCTCACGCAAACTATTAGAAGGCGGTGAGTCGCACTCTGTGTTTAAAAAATATTATACCGTACGTACTTCGGGGCAGCCGATGTCCGTACGAGTGTTATCGCGGTATAAGTTAATTAAAAGTCTCATGCTAGCTCACAATATTTAAAGCAACCCCAACCAAAATCATAAAATACATAATATAAAAAATAAAAAAATATACACTTATACCGTGATAAGTCGAGCCGGTTTTTACATGTGGAACGGTGATCTAGTGTGTCGACGCAGCTGCATGCGTCACATTTGTCACATTGTTTCACCTTTATCTGGGCGAGTTTTTGATGTGTCGGTACCGTCCTGTTGACTACTGGGTACCAGCTAGCTTTCGCATTCTGTGGTAGGTCGCTTTCCGGTATGTTGTGGGCAGGTGGAATTTGGAAACTTTTTTTTTTCCGATCCAGTTCCCGGCAGAACGTAAAGTACCTAGCGACTGGAAGAAAGCGCAGGCCGTTCCCATTTTCAAGAAGGGTCATAAATCAGATGCGAATAATTATAGGCCTATTTCGCTTACGTCAATCTGTTGTAGAATAATGGAACATGTTTTGTGTTCTCGTATTATGACGTTCTTAGATAATACAAATCTCCTTCATCATAACCAACATGGATTCCGCAAACAGAGATCATGTGAAACTCAGCTCGCCCTATTTGCCCAAGAAATTCACAGTGCCGTAGACACTGGCGAGCAGATTGATGCCGTATTCCTGGACTTCAGGAAGGCATTTGATACGGTTCCGCACTTACGTTTAGTGAAAAAAATACGAGCTTACGGAATATCGGACCAGGTTTGTGATTGGATTCAGGATTTCCTAGAAGAAAGAACACAACATGTCATTCTTAACGGTTCAAAATCTGCAGATGTAGAGGTAATTTCGGGAGTACCGCAGGGAAGCGTGATAGGACCTTTATTTTTTACAATATACATAAATGACTTAGTTGACAACATCGGTAGCTCCGTGAGGCTATTTGCAGATGACACGGTTGTCTACAAGAAAGTAGCAACATCAGAAGACTCGTACGTACTCCAGGAGGACCTGCAGAGGATTAATGCATGGTGCGACAGCTGGCAGCTTTCCCTAAACGTAGATAAATGTAATATAATGCGCATACATAGGGGCAGAAATCCATTCCAGTACGATTATGCCATAGGTGGTAAATCATTGGAAGCGGTAACGACCGTAAAATACTTAGGAGTTACTATCCGGAGCGATCTGAAGTGGAATGATCACATAAAACAAATAGTGGGAAAAGCAGGCGCCAGGTTGAGATTCATAGGAAGAATTCTAAGAAAATGTGACTCATCGACGAAAGAAGTAGCTTACAAAACGCTTGTTCGTCCGATTCTTGAGTATTGCTCATCAGTATGGGACCCTTACCAGGTTGGATTAATAAAAGAGATAGACATGATCCAGCGAAAAGCAGCGCGATTCGTCATGGGGACATTTAGTCAGCGCGAGAGCGTTACGGAGATGCTGAACAAGCTCCAGTGGCGGACACTTCAAGAAAGGCGTTACGCAATACGGAGAGGTTTATTATCGAAATTACGAGAGAGCACATTCCGGGAAGAGATGGGCAACATATTACTACCGCCCACATATATCTCGCGTAATGATCACAACGAAAAGATCCGAGAAATTAGAGCAAATACGGAGACTTACAAGCAGTCGTTCTTCCCACGCACAATTCGTGAATGGAACAGGGAAGGGGGGATCAGATAGTGGTACAATAAGTACCCTCCGCCACACACCGTAAGGTGGCTCGCGGAGTATAGATGTAGATGTAGATCCTCTGAGCGCCTTGTACGTGTTGTTTGCCGCGGTACTGGCCCCACAGCTGCCGCCTGCGTAGCGCTGCTTTACACGCCGGCTCTGTTGGCGGGTCCTGCGGTGCCGCCTGCCTGGCTTCTCCTCCTTTACTGCTGGCCTCCTTCGTAGCAGCGGCGCCGCACATTCCGCTGTGACCTCCAGCGGGCGCTGCCTTCCCCCTCCCACCGCTAGCGAGCACGTCCGCTGCGGCCCTCTCGACATTTCCCTGCGCCACGCGGCTGCCGTTATTGCTCTGGCTGTCTCCGTGCGTATGCTCGGGGTCTGCGCCGCATCAATGGCTTTCGATACGGTCGTTGTCTTGCTGAGGGCTTCTCTTTGACGGAGGGTTCGTCTCCTTCTCGTGGGGCCTCGTATTCTACGCAGTACGTTTCTGCAACAGTCTGTAGCCACCCTGAGTGGGCGAGGCTGTATGGGGATGCCCAGCACTTTATGGCTCTCCGCTACATAGCACTGGCTTGATGCTCGTATTTGCTTATTCCCAGTTGGCAGAACACCCGTTGGCAGAAGACTCGTTCCAAGGTGTTTAGTATTTGCTCTACGGTTGTTACGTCTTCTCTCTGTGTGACGGAGATGCCCCGTGTCATCTGCGTAGGCCGTGCAGGCCGCTGTCTGGTCCCACACCGAGCAGCCTGCGATGCTGTCGGCGATCTTCCTCAATACCGGCTCCAGTGTTACTGCGAGAAGGCCCTCACTCGTCAGTTCAGTGCTATATACTGTGTCTCCCAGTCCGGACTTGGAATTATTTAGTAGTTTTTCGACAATTTTAGTCCGAAACCTAGTCTGGTTAATGTCTCCATCAACTGATTGTGCTCGATCCTATCGAAAGCCACATGACGGTCTACTGTGTTTGCGGTGGTCGGTGCACGTGCTGTCACGCTCCTACACGTGGCGGTGGCGTCAGATATGCTTCCACCTGGCACAGCACACGTCTGCCACGGGCTTATCGCTTTCACCGCGTCAGTTTTCATGTTGTTTGCAGTGCACTTTGTTACTGCCCTATAGTCCGCATTAACAAGGGTGACCGGACGGTCGCCTTCAGTGCGACGGGCGCCTTTATGTTTTGGAACCGGTGTGAGCGTCCCGTCCACGAGCGCGGCTGGTGTTTCTGCACCGCTGAGGATCTCTTTGAGGTCCTCCGTCACTTTGCCCCCCCCCCCCCCATTACGTCCCAGTAAGCACTGGGAAACTCCGTCGGGATGCCGTCGGCGCTGCTCTTCAGTACATCTCCGACGTCATCTCCGTCGACGGTCTCCGTCGGTTTTGCTCTGTCTGCCTGTGTTGACACCGTGTTGAGCTGCAAAACGTTTGCTACTGAGCGCGCTTTCATTTCCTCTTTTTGAAACAGTTCATTGAAATGTTTCTGAACGTGGGTTTCGATGTCTGTCTTTGTTTTGAGAGATCGCCCCTCGCCATCGCACAGTTCCTCCACGGTCTGGCTCTCCCTGTTGAGGAGGTGCGGCGTGTCGCGCTCGCCCTCCACTTCGCCGTACCTTCTCCTTCTCCCTCTCCCTCTCCCTCTCCCTCTCCCTCTCCCTCCCCTCTCCCTCTCCCTCTCCCTCTCCTTCTCCTTCTCCTTCCCCTTGCTATGCAGCAGTTCCGCTTTGATGCTCCTCACTCTTGGGTAGGGTGATGGGTCGTCTGGCGCCGCATTCAGGGCCAGCTTCGCCTGCCCGTTTCCCTCCTTTCGTGACAAGAATTTGAATTCTGCCCCGAAGTGGCCGTGCGGTTAAAGGCGCTGCAGTCTGGAACCGCAAGACCGCTACGGTCGCAGGTTCGAATCCTGCCTCGGGCATGGATGTTTGTGATGTCCTTAGGTTAGTTAGGTTTAACTAGTTCTAAGTTCTAGGGGACTAATGACCTCAGCAGTTGAGTCCCATAGTGCTCAGAGCCATTTGAACCATTTTTGAATTCTGCCGTCCCTTCTTTGTCATTTCCGTGTCGTCTTCTGCATTGTGTTGTGTCGAGTTGTTTCCACCTGGCTTATTCAACACTCCTCTTCGTGGAGATTGTAAGACGTCGTGGCCTCCTGGCCTTCATTGCTTACATATTCCGCCCTCGCAATCGTATTCCGCACATCAAGACGCTTCATTCGAACCCAAACTCGATAAGATAAAGTCAATGATGTATCAATTCATGTGAACGACATGCAAATAACAAGTAAATAGCAAGTGCGCACTGAGATTGAAATAGTTATAGTGAAACGCCTGCAAGCGAATGTTTGAGTGGCATCGCGGTGGACTGGTTATCTGACCGCTGTACCACGGCAATAGTCAGACTAGGGGCGAATAGGTGTCCGGGACTTCAGCGAGGTGTACGGAGAGTTTGATTGGCGAAGGTCAATCCAGGTACAACGAGAGTTATCTTAGGCCTTGCGGTTCTAGGCGCTTCAGTCGCGTGTCTGCTACGGTCGCAGGTTCGAATCCTGCCTCGGCCATGGATCTGTGTGTTAGTTGGGTTTAAGTAGTTCTAAGTTCTAGGGGACTGGTGACCTCCGAAGTTAAGTCCCATAGTGGTCAGAGCCATTTGAACCACATTGTCACAAACATTACGCGTGTAAATCGATAATCACACTTGTAACGTCATATGCATGTTTACTCATAAATAAACTATTTCTGGCATATCTTATCACGACACAGTTCGATTCTAACCCCATTGACAATATCAGGCACGTCCTGCCATCTCTCAGTAAGATGCAGAACTTTTAGCATTCCATAGGGGTCGTGCCATCGCAGACTGGAGTGAATCGTGAAAGTATCGTAGCCGGCAGCAGCTGTGGAGTGCATTCGGCCTGTCGCCGCCGGCCCGAGAAACAGCTGCGAGTGCGGCCTGGCCTAAGCGGCGTATTTCAGAACACCTCTGTCGATTTTTCCCGAGGACATGCAGCTTTACTGTATGATTAAGGGGCTCCGGAACGCCCTATACTTGCAATGTTAAAATAACGCTTATAAATTATATCTTTCCTCACAAAGTATTTGAGGTAGGAAGTTGAACTTTTTACAGATTATTTATTGGAATATGGGCTACAACTTAACACAGGGATTTTACAAAATTTTAGTTCAGTTATTAAAGATGATTTTTTTTCCAATTGTAACGAAAATTCACAACATTTTTTTGCAATTTTTTATTTATATATTAAAAAATATACAGTTTTTTGGAAAAAGGCTGTGTTAAATTATGCAGAAGGTACTGTGTAACATTTACTGAAAGTTTGAAACAAATATGTTTGGAAGATCCTTAGAAAACATGTAATTAGTATGAGAAAATAAAAGTTTTGGGAATCGAGCGACAAAGATTGGATTAACTTTTTAGTGCATTCCAGGTCCATAGGATGGATTATCTTCATCCTCTGCAAACTCCTCCTCCAGCTTCCTCTTGTTCCTCCTCCTGTTTACTCTTGCCTGTATTTCTAGACTCTTTACAGCCCTGTCTGCAGCCCGAAGGCGTTCCTTGTCTAAAGCAAGCATCGCTCGTTGTTGTGTTCGTAGATTTTGCTACCATTTTCTTCAGTTGCAGTTACTGCAACACTGTTCCAAAAGGTGGTCATGTATGAACACTTATCACATTTCAGTTGTATTTCACTAGCAAGTCCTACGTGCTTTATTATCGAGAGTTCCAGACCAACTTCACTACAATGAATACATCTTACACAGTTTGAAAAAATTCCTTTGAGAACCGACATATCAAATATTTAATTCACATCCGATTCGCCCATAAAACATTCATAGTTTTCACTCATTGAACCAAGCTTCTTCTGTGAAGTATTTTCTTTCCCACTTTGACTGCTATGGGCAGGTGTACTTGAGAGGTTAGGTTCACTCACTTGGTTATCGTCTTTATTGTTTACAGTAATAACACATACCTTTGGCTTTCCAACATTTCTTCTTTTCTTAAAAGCCTTCAGAGGATTTCTAATAACTTTACTTTTACTCATTATTATACTTCTACAAAACAGAGACTCAAGAAACAGAATTAATTTCGAATATTTTCGAGATAACGACAGAGTAAATAAACATGAAACAATCGACAATCACACCAGCGATATATTTTGAACCATCACAGGTTAGCCACAACACATACTTTATCTCACATCACTAAAATGTACCTGATGAACACGGACGTTACTAATAACACCATTTGACAGCAGTTTAACAGCGCCACAGTGGGTCACGCCCATGTAGAACACATTTCAAAAAAAATTTAAAAATAGTTGTAGTCTTCGGAATTGAATAAATTATATATCTATTAAAAGGTAATAGTCTGCAGATTCAGAAAACGCAAAAAAGTAAAAATTGAACTTTCCATGATTTTGAGCCTTTCCGGAGCCCCTTAAATGATGATGGCGTCCTCTTGGGTAAAATATTCCGGAGGTAAAATAGTCCCCCATTCGGATCTCCGGGCGGGGACTACTCAAGAGGACGTCGTTATCAGG
Source organism: Schistocerca piceifrons (assembly GCF_021461385.2). Classification (NCBI taxonomy): domain Eukaryota; kingdom Metazoa; phylum Arthropoda; class Insecta; order Orthoptera; family Acrididae; genus Schistocerca; species Schistocerca piceifrons. The sequence continues at coordinate 829,835 of NW_025728458.1, read as the reverse complement.
AGAAAGAAAACTGGCATTCTATGGATCGGAGCGTGGAATGTCAGATCCCTTAATCGGGCAGGTAGGTTAGAAAATTTAAAAAGGGAAATGGATAGGTTAAAGTTAGATATAGTGGGAATTAGTGAAGTTCGGTGGCAGGAGGAACAAGACTTTTGGTCAGGTGATTACAGGGTTATAAATACAAAATCAAATAGTGGTAATGCAGGAGTAGGTTTAATAATAAATAAAAGAATAGGAGTGCGGGTTAGCTACTACAAACAGCATAATGAACGAATTATTGTGGCCAAGATAGACACAAAGCCCATGCCTACTACAGTAGTACAAGTTTATATGCCAACTAGCTTTGCAGATGATGAAGAAATTGATGAAATGTATGATGAGGTAAAAGAAATTATTCAGGTAGTGAAGGGAGACGAAAATTTAATAGTCATGGGTGACTGGAATTCGTCAGTAGGAAAAGGGAGAGAAGGAAACATAGTACGTGAATATGGATTGGGGGGAAGAAATGAAAGAGGAAGCCGCCTTGTAGAATTTTGCACAGAGCATAACTTAATCATAGCTAACACTTGGTTCAAGAATCATAAAAGAAGGTTGTATACCTGGAAGAACCCTGGAGATACTAAAAGGTATCAGATAGATTATATGATGGTAAGACAGAGATTTAGGAACCAGGTTTTAAATTGTAAGACATTTCCAGGGGCAGATGTGGATTCTGACCACAATCTATTGGTTATGAACTGCAGATTGAAACTGAAGAAACTGCAAAAAGGTGGGAATTTAAGGAGATGGGACCTGGATAAACTGAAAGGTTGTACAGAGTTTCAGGGAGAGCATAAGGGAACAATTGACAGGAATGGGGGAAAGAAATACAGTAGAAGAAGAATGGGTAGCTCTGAGGGATGAAGTAGTGAAGGCAGCAGAGGATCAAGTAGGTAAAAAGACGAGGGCTAATATAAATCCTTGGGTAACAGAAGAGATATTGAATTTAATTGATGAAAGAAGAAATTATAAAAATGCAGTAAATGAAGCAGGCAAAAAGGAATACAAAAGTCTCAAAAATGAGATCGACAGGAAGTGCAAAATGGCTAAGCAGGGATGGCTAGAGGACAAATGTAAGGATGTAGAGGCCTATCTCATTAAAGAGACTTTTGGAGATAAGAGAACGACTTGTATGACTATCGAGAGCTCAGATGGAAACCCAGTTCTAAGCAAAGAAGGGAAAGCAGAAAGGTGGAAGGAGTATATAGAGGGTCTATACAAGGGCGATGTACTTGAGGACAATATTATGGAAATGGAAGAGGATGTAGATGAAGATGAAATGGGAGATATGATACTGCGTGAAGAGTTTGACAGAGCACTGAAAGACCTGAGTCAAAACAAAGCTCCGGGAGTAGACAACATCCATTAGAACTACTGACATCCTTGGGAGAGCCAGTCCTGACAAAACTCTACCATCAGGTGAGCAAGATGTATGAGACAGGTGAAATACCCTCAAACTTCAAGAAGAATATAATAATTCCAATCCCAAAGAAAGCAAGTGTTGACAGATGTGAAAATTACCGAACAATCAGCTTAATATGTCACAGCTGCAAAATACTAACACGAATTCTTTACAGACGAATGGAAAAACTAGTAGAAGCCAACCTCGGGGAAGATCAGTTTGGATTCCGTAGAAACACTGGAACACGTGAGGCAATACTAACCTTACGACTTCTCTTAGATGAAAGATTAAGAAAAGGCAAACCTACGTTTCTAGCATTTGTAGACTTAGAGAAAGCTTTTGACAATGTTGACTGGAATACTCTATTTCAAATTCTGGAGGCAGGGGTACAATACAGGGAGCGAAAGGCTATTTACAATTTGTACAGAAACCAGATGGCAGTTATAAAAGTCGTGGGGCATGAAAGGGAAGCAGTGGTTGGGAAAGGAGTGAGACAGGGTTGTAGCCTCTCCTCGATGTTATTCAGTCTGTATATTGAGCAAGCAGTAAAGGAAACAAAATAAAAATTCGGAGTAGGTATTAAAATCCATGGAGAAGAAATAAAAACTTTAAGATTCGCCGATGACATTGTAATTCTGTTAGAGACAGCAAAGGACTTGGAAGAGCAGTTGAACGGAATGGATAGTGTCTTGAAAGGAGGATATAAGATGAACATCAACAAAAGCAAAACGAGGATAATGGAATGTAGTCAAATTAAATCGGGTGATGCTGAGGGGATTAGATTAGGAAATGAGACACTTAAAGTAGTAAAGGAGTTTTGCTATTTAGGGAGTAAAATAACTGATGATGGTCGAAGTAGAGAGGATATAAAATGTAGACTGGGAATGGCAAGGAAATCGTTTCTGAAGAAGAGAAATTTGTTAACATCGAGTATAGATTTAAGTGTCAGGAAGTCTTTTCTGAAAGTATTTGTATGGAGTGAAACATGGACGATAATCAGTTTGGACAAGAAGAGAATAGAAGCTTTCGAAATGTGGTGCTACAGAAGAATGCTAAAGATAAGGTGGGTAGATCACGTAACTAATGAGGAGGTATTGAATAGGATTGGGGAGAAGAGAAGTTTGTGGCACAACTTGACTAGAAGAAGGGATCGGTTGGTAGGACATGTTTTGAGGCATCAAGGTATCACAAATTTATCATTGGAGGGCAGCGTGGAGGGTAAAAATCGTAGAGGGAGACCAAGAGGTGAATACACTAGACAGATTCAGAAGGATGTAGGCTGCAGTAGGTACTGGGAGATGAAGAAGCTTGCACAGGATAGAGTAGCATGGAGAGCTGCATCAAACCAATCTCAGGACTGAAGACCACAACAACAACAACTGTCGATTCGTACTGTTTCGTTAGTTTCAAAAACTTCCTGACAATCTTGCTTCGCACATTCTTCTTCAATCTGAGTTCGTTACTGTAATTTCGTATCTTACAAGGAAATGGTCAGACTTAACATGCCGAAACATGTATTGCTCAAAAATGGCTCTGAGCACTATGGGACTCAACTGCTGTGGCTATCAGTCCCCTAGAACTTAGAACTACTTAAACGTAACTAACCTAAGGACATCACACACATCCATGCCCGAGGCGGGATTCGAACCTGCGACCGTAGCGGTCGCGCGGTTCCAGACTGTAGCGCCTAGAACCGCTCGGTCACAACGGCCGGCGAAGCAATCGACAGAAAACACGCGTGAGGACTATGTGTTGCGCGACATGGTTCTTGAACTTCTAGACGAGTATGTAACTGGCGCAGACATGTGGCTAGAAACAACTGAAACACTCGAGATTGCAGACTGTGAATCTGCAGACGGCGGAGACACCGACGAAAGATGCACTCGTGAAGACTCTTCGAGTGATAGTGCCACGTACCATCATCAATTATCTCCGAAAGTAACACCAGCAACTACAATTACCTTACCAGACAAAGAAAAAGCGGTGACGTATTGGTTGAACGAAAGTGGTAAGAAACGCTTACGTGTCAGTACTGTTTAGAATAAGTATCGCTTTGTCCGTTCTGAACGTGAATTGTATAGATGGAAATAGGAAGTCGCTGGACGACGTAAGAGTCGACTGGAAATTGCGACGGAGATAAATGCGCGACTTGTTGAGCTACTTACCGAAGTCAGGCAACAGTCATTGAGTGTCAGCGATACGGCTTTGCGTGACTGGGCGTTAGAGATTGCCAACGCGATAGGCGCTAAAGCATTTACAGCTTCTCAGAGTTGGATTAGTCGCTTCAAAATATCACATAAAACTGTGGCAAGAAAAATGACAAAATTTGTATCGAGAAACAGGTCGGAAAGTGAAGTGGCACAAATCGAAATGATAAAAGCTTTTCTTACGAATGCAAAAAATAAGATCCCTAGTTTTAGTGAATCGAACGTGTACAATGCAGATCAGTCAGGTTTTCAAAAAGAAATACGTGCGAAAAGAACACTGCCATTCAAAGGGGAAAAACATATTGAGGCTATTGCGCAGTCCACGACTGCACTCACCCATTCATACACTATAATGCCCATAATTAGTCTGGATAGTTCATTGCAGCCTAAACTGTGTGTGTGTCTTCAAGAACCAACTGGACGTTTTGGGCCGCGTGTCAAAAGAACAATGTTGTACGCAAACAATCTTGTGGTAGAGGCATCCACGTCTGGAAAAATGGGAAATGAAAACGTTACACTTTTCATGCGTCATGCTTTCCTGCCGTTCTGCGGGAACAAATCTCTTCTCCTTCTAGATTCGTGGTCAGGTCATAAGAGGTCTGATTCATTAAAAGCTGTATTTTGAGCCCATCCTGACAAAGAAGTAGAGATACTTCAGATTCCGCCCGGCACGACGAACGTAATTCGGCCTTTAGACAGAGAATTTTTCCGTCAGTGGAAGGCATTTTACAGAAAACTAACAGAGAAAATTATTTTGTGCAGATCACTGCAATTTCCTGTCTATCACCGTGACAATATTCTCAAGCTGCAATCGGTAGTACATTATCAATTTTCCTCCCCACGGTTTCAGAATTTGATTAAATATGCGTGGCACTCCTCGAAATATGCTGATACTAGGCCTAAATCATTCCTAACACCAGCCCAGTTTTGTCTACGGGCATCTAACAACGTCTGTGATTCGCAGGGCTGTCATTTGTCGTCTTTGCCTGTATGTTCTCGGTGCACAAAAAACCTATGTTTTGAACAATGTGTCAATATTTCGCATTTTTGCCGTAATTACAAGAAATAAAATTTGGACGTGTTCTAAACAGTATATTTGTTTGTGTCTATTTCACAGCTATTTGGAAAGAATGTTGTAGATAACATATCAGCCATATTTGTCAACGAATGTTTAATTATCATACGATCGCTTCCACTGGGGGAATCGGCTCTCTCGCTGCTGTGGCAGAAGAGCGGCGCGTAGCTGACGCCGCCTTGTCCCTAGATATGGCGTCGGTATAACGTAGCGAGCGGAGTCAGGGTTGTACAAGAGGCGGAAACCGTGCGACAATAATGTCTTACTTCATAAAATTGTTTACAGACTTCTACGTCATGTCAGCAGCTAAAATTCTGCATACAGACTTCTTGCAATGTTGACTCACAGTGGTAAAAAAAAGCAACACAGGTTTCGACATGACAAGTCTGACCAATCCCTTGTTAGCTTTATCACGGTAGCTTAAAATGCTCACGGAAGCATCTTTGTGCCGTCCGAACGGCTGCGTGGGAAGCGTGGCAGCCGGCTGCTGGGGACACACGGGCCAGCGAACTGCGCACCGCCCCCAACTGCGCCCTCCCACGCCCTGCGAGCGCCAGCCGGGTGTGGGCGGCGCCGCACTTTGCCTGCTGGCCGTCGCTGCCCCTGCACTGTGTACCGGGTCCCTGGTCAGGTGCGACAGGCCAGACCGGGTGTAGCTGTGACATTGCTTGCCGGGACGACAGCGCCTATAAAATCCAGTCCGTTGTTTACCGGTGGCTTTAGTACATCATGCAGTTAGCCTGAAATCAAATTGTCTCAGAAAGCGCAACTTCCACCGTTATTACACTACTGGCCACTAAAATTGCTACACCGCGAAGATGACGTGCTACAGACGTGAAATTTAACCGGCGGGAAGAAGATGCTGTCATATGCAAATGATGAGCTTTTCAGAGCATTCACACAAGGTTGTCGCCGGTGGCGACACCTACAACGTGCTGACATGAGGAAACTTTCCAACCAATTTCTCATACACAAACAGCAGTTGACCGGCGGTACATGGTGAAACGTTGTTGTGATGCCTCGTGTAAGCAGGAGAAATGCGTACCATCACGTTTCCGACACTGATAAAAGTCGGATTGTAGCCTATCGCGACTGCGGTTTATCGTATCGCGACATTGCTGCTCGCGTTGGTCGAGATCCAATGACTGTTAGTAGAATATGGAATCGGTGGGTTCAGGAGCATCATACGGAACGCCGTGCAGGATCCCAACGGCCTCGTATCACTAGCAGTCGAGATGACAGGCATCTTATCGGCATGGCTGTAACGGATCGTGAAGCCACGTCTCGATCCCTGGGTCAACAGGTGGGGACGTTTGCAAGACAACAACCATCTGCACGAACAGTTCGACGACGTTTCCAGCAGCACGGACTATCAGCTCGGAGACCGTGGCTGCGGTTACCCTTGACGCTGCTTCACAGACAGGAGCGCCTGCGATGGTGTACTCGACGACGAACCTGGGTGCACGAATGGCAAAACGTCATGTTTTCGAATGAATCCGGGTTCTGTTTACAGCATCGTGATGGTCTCATCACTGTTTGGCGACATCGCGGTGAACGCACATTGGAAGCGTGTATTCGTCATCGCCATACTGGCGTAACATCCGGCGTGATGGTATGGGGTGCCATTGGTTACACGTCTCGGTCACCTCTTATTCGCACTGACGGCACATTGAACAGTGGACGTTACATTTCAGATGTGTTACGACCCGTGGCTGTACCCTACATTCGATCCCTGCGAAACCGTACATTTCAGCAGGATAATGCTCGACTGCATGTTGCAGGTCCTGTACGGGCCTTTCTGGCTACAGAAAATGTTCGACTGCTGTCCTCGCCAGCACATTCTCCAGATCTCTCACCAATTGAAAACGTCTGGTCATGGTGGCCGAGCAACTGGCTCGTCACAATACGCCCGTCACTACTCTTGATGAACTGTTGTATTGTCTCGAAGCTGCATGGGCAGCTGTACCTGCTCTGTTTGGCTCAATGTCCAGGCATATCAAGGCCGTTATTACGGCCAGAGGTGGTTGTTCTGGGTACTGATTTCTCAGGATCTATGCACCCACATTACGTCAAAATGTAATCACATGTCAGTTCTAGTATAATATATTTCTCCAATGAATACCCGTTTATCATCCGTATTTCTTCTTGGTGCAGCAATTTTAATGACCAGTAGTGTATAGCTAATTGAGTTGACACAACCGTCACTCGTTGACCAGTCTGGTATGGAAGTAGAAGAGAACAATAGCAGAGCTCAAGTTTTTTTTTAAAAAAAACATTCACGCAGGAAGACTGTGTAAACATGCCGTCCTTTGGCAGCCGCACAGACTGTCCTATAGCAGTACCCATCCCTGGCGTAGAGAAGGAAACCGAAACAGTCGAAAACAAGTGAGTCGCTAGGTCCGGATAGGATCCCACTCTTGGTTTTCAAAGAGTACTCAAAGGCACTGACCCCTTACTTACCTCGCATTTATCGCGAATCTTTCGCCCAGCGCATTCTCCCAAGCGAATGGAAAAAAGAAATAAGAGCAGGTGACTCCTGCGTATAACGATAAAGGAACGGAGTCGCAAAATTACTCCCCAGTACCCTTAACATTGGGTAGCTGCAAAATTTTCGAACATTTCTCCCAATTAGAATACAAAAATTCCTTGAAGTAGTAAAGCTTCTGTCCACAAATGAGCACGGTTCTAGAAAGCACCGCCCGTGCCAGACTCGGCCTGCCCTTTTCTGACACGAGATGCGGCGAACCACGGACGAGGTACGACGGGCTGATTCTGTACTTTTAGATTTCCGGAAAGCGTTTGCCACGGTGCTCCTCTGCAGGTTGTTCACCGAGACACGTGACTGGCTCCAAGACTTCTTAAGTAGCAGACCCCAGTTCAACAGAGACAAGAGAATCGACAAGTGTGCTCCAAGGAAGTGTGACAGGACGGCTGTTGTTTTCTCTATACGCTGAAGCGCCAAAGAAACTGGTACAGGCATACGTATTCAAATACAAGGATATGTAAGCAGGCAGAATACGGCGCTGCGGTCGGCAACGCCTATACAGGGGGGTCCATGGATCGTGACCGGGCCAAATATCTCACGAAATAAGCGTCAAACGAAAAAACTACAAAGACCGAAACTTGTCTACCTTGAACGGGGAAACCAGATGGCGCAATGGTTGGCCCGCTGGATGTCGCTGCCATGGGTCAAACGGATATCAACTGCCTTTATTTAAACAGGAACCCCCATTTTTATTACATATTCGTGTAGTACGTAAAGAAATATGAATGTTTTAGTTGGACCACTTTTTTCGCTTTGTGAGAGATGGCGCTGTAATAGTCACAAACATATGGCTCACAGTTTTAGACGAACAGTTGGTAGCAGGTAGGTTTTTTTAAATTAAAACACAGAACGTAGGTACTTTTGAACATTTTATTTCGGTTGTTCCAAAGTGATACATATACCTTTGTGAACTTGTCATTTCTGAGAACGCATGCTGACACCGTGATTACATGTAAATACCACATTAATGCAATAAATGCTCAAATTGATGTCCGTCAACCTCAATGCATTTGGCAATACGTGTAACGACATTCCTGTCAACAGCGAGTAGTTCGCCTTCCGTAATGTTCGCACATCCACTGACAATGCGCTGACGCATGTTGTCAGGCGTTGTCGGTGGATCACGATAGCAAATATCCTTCAACTTTCCCCACAGAAAGAAATCCGGAGACGTCAGATCCGGTGAAGGTGCGGGCCATGGTATGGTGCTTCGACGACCTGTCATGAAATATATATGCTATTCAATACCGCTTCAACCGCACGCGAGCTATGTACCGTACATCCATCGTGTTGGAAGTACATCGCCATCCTGTCAGGCAGTGAAACATCTTGTAGTAACATTGGTAGAACATTACGTTGGAAATCAGCATACACTGCACCATTTAGATTGCCACCGATAAAATGGGGGCCAGTTATCCTTCCTCCCATAATGCCGCACCATACATTAACCAGCCAAGGTCGCTGATGTTCCACTTGTCGCAGCCATCGTGGATTTTCCGTTGCCCAATAGTGCATATTATGCCGGTTTACGTTACCACTGTCGGTGAATGACGCTTCGTCGCTAAATAGAACAAGTGTAAAAAATGTGTCATCGTCCCGTAATTTCTCTTGTGCCCCATGGCAGAACTCTACACGACGTTCAAAGTCGTCGCCATGCAGTTCCTAGTCCATAGAAATACGGTACAGGTGCAATCGATGTTGATGTAGCATTCTCAACACCGACGTTTTTGAGGTTCCCGATTCTCGCGCAATTTGTCTACTACTGATGTGAGGATTAGCTGCGCTAGAAGCTAAAACACCTACTTGGGCATCATCATTTGTTGCAGGTCGTGGTTGACGTTTCACATGTGGCTGAACACCTCCTGTTTCCTTAAATATCGTAACTAACCGGTGAACAGTCCGGGCACTTGGATGATGTCGTCCAGGATACCGAGCAGCGTACATAGCACACGCCCGTTGGACATTTTGATCACAATAGCCATATATCAACACGATATCGACCTTTTCCGCATTTGGTAAACGGTCCATTTTAACACGGGTAATGTAGCACGAAGCAAATACCGTCCGCACTGGCGGAATGTTACGTGATACCACGTAGTTATACGTTTGTGACTATTACAGTGCCGTCTATCACAAAGCGAAAAGAGTGGTCCAACTAAAACATTCTTTACGTACTACACGAATATGTAATAAAAATGGGGTTCCTGTTTAAAAAAAACGCAGTAGATATCCGTTCGACCTGTGGCAGCGCCATCTAGCGGGCCAACCATTGCGCCATCTGGTTTCATCCTTCAAGCTAGATGAGTTTCGTTGTTTGTAGTTTTTTCGTTTGACGCTTATTTCGTGAGATATTTGGCCCGGTCACGATCAGTGGACCACACTGTATATAGCGAAAAGTAATGGTCCTGTAACATTCTCCTTGGGCACGCCCAAAGTCATTTTCAGATGTGAACATTCCTGTCGGTTGAGAATGTCCTGGTGAGTTATGTTTGCTAGAAAGTCTGCAGTGCAGTCACACAGTTGGTCTGATTCCCCACTGGCTGGTATTTTGTTATTCAGGCAGTGGGGAACTGTAATTTAGTGCTTCTGGAAGTGAAACAATACGGCATTAACCTGGATGCATGTATCTACTGCGCTCTGTGTGTCATGGAGGACCTGCTATAGTTAGTTTTCACACGACCTTTGTTTACACAGCCCGTGGAGTCTCTGTTTATTAAGATATTTCTCTGCTCACGGCATGACGGTCATTCACATAGTGCTGGCGCAACGGTTTGACAACTTCCATCGACAAGCAGGCGTTGTGGGATTGAGTCGTGGCGTTACACAAATTTTGAATTCGCTCCAGATATTTAATCTCACGCACATTCATCACAAGTGGCCGCTTTTCCGTTCTCCCTCCATGTCATTCTACGTTGATTAACACATCAGCCATGCTCATCGTTCATTTCATTGTAGCGAATCTAATTCGACTTGTAGGGGCGACTATATCTGTGTTCCACACCCTCTCCTATGGTGCTCCTACGGCTGTCACCGTACCCCACAAATCTGCTGCCATCGGTTTCTGTCTTCCCAGGATTTCTCGAACTGAGTGAGGCGCGCAGTGGTCAGCACACTGGACTCGCATTCGAGAGGATGACAGTTCGAATCCCCGTCGAATCCGACGTTAAACTGTAACCTTCCTTCCTTTCCTTCCTGTCTCGTCTTCTTCAGTTTCTGTTTCTCTCGTGACTTTTTTTTTACCCCATCTAACCAGGTAATCTTCGGTATTCTTCATCTCATTCTTCCCTGTGGATGGTACATTAGGCTGTACAATGCGGAATCTTACTCCAGTTGGTCGATTTCTCGTCAACTTGGTACGTCGGTTGCGTGCGTGCACGGACCAGACTGTCTGGTTGGATTTCCCGGCGAACACCTTTGCTCTGCAGGTTGCATCGTAGCCCTTGCAGCTGCCTCTTGCGCACTTGCTAATGCAATCAAGTCGTCTTCTTCTTTTTCCTTTCTTCCTTACTATCCCTTCATTACCCCTCAGTGTACCCTGAGATTATCTCTCCATCTTTTCCAATATTTATTTTACCAGCTGATGGTTGATTTCTTACGATTCAAGTAAATAACGCAATAAGAAACTTTCGATACCAATTGGATATTAATAATTCTGTTAATACACATATTCATAAAGAATTAGTTGTTTCGTATTTAAATATTCACAATATACATATCTGATGGCGCTTTGGCCCACTTCTGACCCCTATTCAAGCAGTTATTCCGCTTGGCATTAACTGATAGAGTTGTTGAATGTCCTATTGACGGATATCGTTCCCAATTCTGTCCATCAGACTGTCAAAATCTCGAGACTGCCCACAGTGCTCCATACATTCACAATTCTGAACAGGACCGGCGACCTTGCTGGCAGGGTAGGGCTCGGCAAACACGGAGACGAGCAGCAGGCACTGTCACCGGCTGGGGACGAGCGCTATCTTGCTGGAGTGTGAGCCCAGAATGGCCTGCCGCGAGGGGAGACAAGACGAGGCGCAGAATGTCGCCGAGGTACCGCCGTGCTGTGAGGGTGCTGCGGATGAGAACCAAAGCGGTCCTGCTGCCGCACGCAGTGGCCCCCCAGGCTGCTGGCTGTCGGGTCACACGGGGGGCGACCGTAAGGCTGGTGGCCCGCCGCCGTCCCGGCTGTCTCCAGACACGCCTCAGCCGGTCTCAGTTCGAAGCCGACAATTCCACTCCAGCCGACGAGATTCTGGCCCGAAGGCGTATTGGAGGTATCCTGGGCAGCTGTGGGACACCGGCCTGACTTCACTCGCTGTACGTCCTGGAGTGATGGGCTGCAATTCACCGAATAACTGCTCGAATACTTCTTAAAGGTGTAAAAAATCAGCTCGTAGTATAAGCCAGCGTTCATAACTCGAAAACCACTTGAAGCTATTGCGTTAGTTATTTTTTTGCATTTTTGAAGAGAATGAAAACTTACCTTGTAGCTTAACCTAACTCATACTGTATGTTACGTGTTTTTGTTTGTTTTTCGAAAGAAATGATTGTATATTTGCCATTCTGGCCCTCGCACTGAGCAGAATGCGGTAAGGTAACTTTTTGTGAAATCAGTTGCAAAACGTTGAATTTATTAGGAATATCATCTTAAAGCTAGGACATGATGATGTTTAAGGCACAATTTGCAATATAGAAAATGTATTATTCGAAAAAATCCTTAACAATCAGAAAACATTTTACTGTCATTTTCAAAAACAAACAGTTATTTTTAATGCTTCATATTTACTTACTATTAGTGTCAACTTTATTCAATCTCAGCACTCGTGCAGCAGATGTATTTTCTGGCTTGCCCAAAAGACAAGGAAAGATGCGGATGTAACACCACAACCGCTGCTTGTCCGATTTTTGCGTGTGTTCGCCCCCTGACAAACAACTTACAGAGAAATTGGGAGTGGAACTGTAGGCAAAAATGGATAACGCTAGATTTAAATGTGGCCCTGTCACCCCTAATTAATCTGCGGTGGTAGTGTTGACGATAAATCACACCTGTTTTTACTTCGTAACAGGAACGATCACGAAGACTTAGGGTGTTCAATGACATCAAACACATAGACAAAAATAAAATAAAGCAAAATGGTGAATTGAGGATAAACTAATGATAGTAAAGGCTATACTGAATCACAATAATTTTGTTGTAACCTTGAGATCAATGCTGAATAAAACACAATAAACAATTTACAAATTATCCTGCTAACTGGCATTGGCAGTGAACTGTGTTGAAATCGGTCCAAAACGCGATCTCTTCTAACTTGGCTGACCGACTGACATCGACACAAAACGTAAAATACGAAGAACCACTACAGCCCAAAGTACCGTGAAATGTCTGTGGAAACTGCAATTGCACGTGATCCAACTATTTAACGTTACTACTGACACTCTTTAAATGAACTCATGTAAGGTGCAAAACTGTTGCCACCTTACACCGAGTATCAATTCCCTTAATCCAGTCCTGCCCAGGTAGTTTCTTTGTACAATATGTATCTGTCTTACTCATTAAGTGAGACCATCTGGGAAACAATAGGAAAAAATACGTAGCCCGAAATGAAACTGCATCAAAAACTGACTGGCCATGACGGGACACTGTACCGCTCTGTCCCGTCCCATTCCCCAACCACGAGCACATTTCACGTTAACAACTTTCACGAGGCGTCACAACTGACGGATCTAAAAGTGTTATACAACTAGTGCATAGCGAATGGCATGTGCCGTAAGACTGGATGTCATTCAAGGGCGTACACTTAACAGCTAACGGCTCACCTCGCGCTGAAATTCGCCAGAGTTTGTGAGAACACAGCGACAGCCGTTCTGTTACCCGCCGCCCTCCAGAGCACGTCAGAGTGTCCGTGGCGGCTTCCTGTGCTCGGGACGCCTCGCGGTGTCCTGCCGGAGCTCCCCTGCTGGCAGCAAGTGTGGCGCCTCGACGTGGCACGGACTCAGCGCGCCGTCTCGAGCCACCTGCACAAATATTGGGCCGCGACGCCTCTGTAGCCGCCCGTAGCTGCGGAAGTGGTCCCGATGCAGGGTTTTGTGCGCCAACTGACCCCTCGATTGTGTCCGACAATTCAGGCAGGACAATGTGACACCCCACACGTCCAGAACTCTTACAGAGTGGCTCCAGGAACGCTCTTCTGAGGTTAACACTTTCGCTGTCCACGAAACTCCCCAGATTTGAACATTATTGAGCATATGTAGGATGCCAACCCCGTCGTACTCTGACACTCTCTTGGGTTTATGGACAGCCGTGCAGGATTCGTGGTGTCACTTCCCTCCAGCACTACGTCAGACATTAGTCGAGTCCATGCCACGTCGTCTTATGGGACGTCTTTGGCTCTTCGGTGTATATGTACAGTCGATTCTGATGGAAATTTGCGCGCAGTTGTTATTAGCCGATTGTTTGGGACTGTAACTAAACTGTTTCATTTATGCAAGGGTCAGAGTAATGTAAATTATTACAGCCGGAAAACGACACACTTCTCTAAATATTCCAATCGTATAGACTTCACACTGTGAACAGACGCATGTTTCTGTGTCTAATATTTCAACTCTTAAAACGCTGCAGAGGCTGTAAGGACTCCTGTAATTCCTTTTAAACGCAGATTAAGTCAGTTGCCTTCGTTCAGTGCTTAGAAACATGGATCAGACCTAGGGCTAATGCCCATAGAACGTCAACCAACGATTTGACTGCAGGCGGTAGAAGCCTCTTACTCAGCGGTCAAGAACTCCAACTTGTGTTGTGTAGTTGAACTTCGTCTCCAGCTGTGGAGTACATCTTCAAAGATGGTAGTTACTTCTGTGAAGGCTCGACACACAGTATTCATTCGACCACAGCGTAGAGTGCCGCAATATTTTAATAACCGTGAGAGCAGGTCGAGTCTTGAGAGGTCACTGTCCCCCGCGTGTGTCGCGGTGACGCAGACCTCGACCTAAGCAGTGAGAACTGGAGCGTGTTCTGTGCAGGCAGCAGTGGTCGTCTAGAAACATGTCACACTGTGGCGCCGTAACCAGTACGTCCGCACTGTGCAGTGTCCAGTCTGGAGCGTGCTGGAACACCCCAGCGTGCAGCCTGGAACGTGCCGGGACGCCGTGCACTGTCCAGTTCGGAGCGTCCAGCGTCCAGTCAGGGGAGAGCCAATGGGAGCAGTGTCCGGTCTGTGGCTCACTCCAGACGGGTCAGTTGTCACTGGAGACGTATTCCAGTCGGCGTAACCCGGTCTGGAGGGGCCCAGCACTGCACTGTGCGGACGTCGCGCACCACGTCTCACCGTCATCTAACGCGGTTTACTTTTTCTGCAAGCAACGCTAGACTGAGAGCGGAAGCAAAGTCTACGGCTGTAGAGCGCGCCACCTCTGTTTGCGCCGCCATGACGACGACGGAATCCCGCCAATCGGATGCCGTTGTGGGGGTGTAAAAGTGAGCACCGTGCAGGCTCACGACAGCCAGTTTAAGTCCCTGACGAAAGTCACGGGGGATACCATAGAAGGCTTAGAATTTTGTCAGAATCTGACGTGGCAAGTGGACCGAGAAATGTATAATAATGAAATTACAAGTAACGAATTTCGGTTTTTTTTTCTGAACAGACTTAGTACGGTTTGTGTAGAAGTCAGTGAAGATGGTTGACAAATACCTAATCGTTAAATTGTGCAATATAGAAATTTACCGATGCTAATTTACCGATGTCTCAAATGCGACCAGCATCGTCCACCATCTCGTCTAGGGGAGGTTAGTCGTTGCTGAAGGAAATAGTTCGAGGAGGCTACAGGGCAATTCTCCAGACCAGAATCCGACAAATTTGATAAAAAGACTTGCGTATTTCCTCCAAAAAAAAAAAAAAAAAATGAAAAATGAAAACTCGAGATAGCGTATTACCACTTAATTACGACTTCGCTATACAGAGCTGATCAACATAGTCGGGAAGGCCTTGCTGCAGGATGAGGCAAAAGACACTAGTACTTTCAACATAAAGGAGCTTTCTGATAGTTCGTCCGGCCTCTGATCAGGAAATAACACACCGAGAGATTCGTCAAAACCGTTAATAGCCGAGAGCGGATTGTAGCGCAGGCTAGCTTCAGCGCGCGCACAGGTTTAGATGCAAACTGTTGCATTTCTTCGATCTCACGACCGAAATAAGCGCCGCTGCATCATGATGAATGCGGAACAGCACTAACCCGGACTGTGAGGTGCGTGGCTGCTGCCGACAACAGTAAGTACGGCCGAGGAATACCTGTGGAGGATCGGCGCTTGTGCAGGAATTGGGAGCTGACCCTCATCATAAAGGGATGTAACGTACTGAGACACTGAGGCAATCCGACTGATACGTTTGACGTTTTCAATCGTCCATACAGGTAAGGTACAAGAATCCGAGTGTGGAAAGCAACCCGGTTAGACTCATCAAACAACATTCGACAGTTTGATTTACTGACAACAATTCCACATACAATACACATCAGTTCAAAGACCGGTTCGATGCAGCTCTCCACGCTTCTCTATCCTCTTCGTCTCCGAATAACTGCTGCGCCCTGCATCCTTCATCTCTTAGTCTCCCTCTACGATTTTTACCCTCCCACTTCCCTCCAGAGCTAAACTGATGTTCCCTGGATATCTCAGAATGTGTCCTACCAACCGAGCCCTTCTTATCGTCGAGTTGTGCCACAAACGTCTTGTCTCCCCAGTTCTGTTCAGTACCTCCTGATTAGTTACGTGATCGACCCATCTAATTTTCAGCATTCTTCTGTAGCACCACCTTTCGATGGCTTCAATTCTCTTTTTCTCTTAACTGTTTATCGTCCGTGTTTGACTTCCATACGTGGCTACACTCCACGCAAATACATTCCGAAAACACTTCCAAACATTTAAATCTACATTCGATGTTAACAAATTTCTCTTCTTCAAAAATGCTTTTCTAGCCATTGCCAGTCTACGTTTTATATCTTCTCTACTTAGGGCATCATCAGTTAATTTGTTGCCCAAATAGCAAAACTCATCTACTACTTTAAGTGTCTCATTTCCTAATCTAATTCCCTCAGCATCACGTGATTTAATTCGGCTACATTCCATTATCCGTGTTTTGCTTTCGATTATGTTCATCTTATATCCTCGTTCAAGCCAATGCCCATTCCGTTTAACTACTTCTCCAAGTCCTTTGCTGTCTTACAATGTCATTGGGAAACCTCAAGCTTTTATTTCTTTTCCCTGAACTTTAATTCCTACTCCAAATTTCTTTCATTTCCTTTATTACTTCTTCAATGTACAGGTTCAGTAACGTAGGCGACAGCCTACAACCCTGTCTCTCTTCCTTCTCAACCACTGCTTCGCTTTCATGTCCCTCGACTCTCATAACTGCCGTCTGGTATTTGTACAAATTGTAAAAGGCATCTCGCTCCCTATATTTTGAGGTTTCAGCAAAACGTGATGCAGTATTGCTGCTCAGTGTTGTGTTTCAAAACTTACTGGGACCAGAATCAGATGAGCACTTGTAACAGACCCAGTCACTGGCAGTTTGCATTCAACTGATCATATACTAGCAAGGAGGAGAATCCACAGCTGCAGAGGAGTGTTCCCCACATCTTCATCCAATATATCCTTGCACTTCATGGGTTTATGCAGGAAAGGTTAAATACTTCCACACTTCATACATAAGACTGGCTGACGTTATTTAACCTTGTAAGATGAAGTGAATGCTTAATCAATTTCTAAAAGTCACTTGGAATGTTTCTGGAGATGTTAAACTAACTTGGCAACAATAACTTCGAACATCTTCAGAACTGAAGTCTTGTTGTTGTGGTCTTCAGTCTAGAGACTGGTTTGATGCAGCTCTCCATGCTACTCTATCCTGTGCAAGCTTCATCTCCGAGTGACTACTGAAACCTACATTCTTTTGAATCTCTTTAGTGTAATCATGCCTTGGTCTCCCTCTACAATTTCTATGATCCGTGACTCCCTCCTATACTAAACTGAATACTCCTTGATGCCTCAGAACATGTCCTATCAATTGATCCCTTCTTGTAGTCAAGTTGTGCCACAAATTCCTCTTCAGTTCAATTCAGTACCTCCTCATTAGTCATATGATCTACTTTAATCTTCAGCATTCTTCTGTAGCACCACAGTTTGAAAGTTTCTCTTCTCTTCTTGTCTAAACTATTTATCATCCATGTTACACTTCCATACAATTACTTTCAGAAAAGATGTCCTCACACTTAAATGTATACTCAATGTTAACAAATTTCTCTTCAAGACAAATGCATTCCTTGCCATTGCCAGTCTACATTTAATATGCCCTCTACTTTGACCATCAGCTGTTATTTTGCTCTGCAAACAGCAAAACTCCTTTACTACTTCAAGTGTCTCATTTCCTAATCTGATTCCCTCTGTATCACGTGATTCAATTTCAGTACATTCCATTATCGTCATGTTGCTTTTATTGATGATCAGTTTATATCCTTGTTTCAAGACACTGTCCAGTCCATTCAATTGCTCTTCCACATCCTTTGCTGTCTCTGACAGAATTACAATGTCATCAGCAAACCTCAAATAATTTATTTCTTCTCCATGGATTTTAATTCCTACTCAAAATTTTTCTTTTGTTTCCTTTACTGCTTGCTCAGTACACAGACTGAATAACATCAGGGAGAGGCTACAATCCCGTCTCACTCCCTTCCCAACCACTGCTTCCCTTTCATGCCCCTTGACTCTTATAGCTGGCATTTGGTTTTTGTACAAATTGTAAATAGCCTTTTGCTCTCTGTATTTGACCCCTGCCACCTTCAGAATTTGAAAGAGAGTATTCCAATCAAATTGTCATAAGCTTTCTCTAAGTCTACAAATGCTAGAAATGTAGGTTTGCCTTTCCTTACTCTATCATCTAAGATATGTCATAGTGTCAGTATTGCCTCCCGTGTTCCAACATTTCTACAGAATCCAAACTTATTTTCCCTGACGTCATTTTCTACCAGTTTTTCCATTCATCTGTAAAGAATTCATGTTAGTACTTTGCAACTGTGACTGATTAAACTGATAGTTTGGTGATTTTCACACCTGTCAGCACTTGTTGTTGTTGGGATTGGAATTATTAAATTCTTCTTGAAGTCTGAGGGTATTTCGGCTGTCTCATACATCTTGCTTACCAAATAGTAGAGTGTTGTCAGGGCTGGCTCTCCCAAGGCTATCAACATCTCTAATGGAATGTTGTCTATTCCCATGGCCTTGTTTCGACTTAAGACTTTCAGTGCTCTGTCTAATTCTTCACGCAGTATCATATCTCTCATCTCACCTTCATTTACGTCCTCTTCCATTTCAATAAATTTTCCCTGAAGTATATCACCATTGTGTAGACCCTCTATATATTCCTTCCACCTTTCTGCCTTCCCTTCTTTACTTAGAATAGAATAGTATAGAATCTTTATTTGCCTTTCAATATGTTTTCCATACAATTGGCATCGTCAGTGTGTTCAATACATTTTTTTTTAATTACAGTAATTATTATTGTGCATAATTGTACTGGTTTTCGGTTTTTCATCTGAGGTCTTGGTATTCATAGAGGTGGTGTTTTTAACTTTCCTGTAGGCAGTATCTACCTTACCCCTAATTATATAGGCCTCTTATCCTTACATTTGTCCTGTAGCCATCCCTGCTTAGTCATTTTGCACTCCCTTTTAATCTTATTTTTGACATGTTTGTATTCCTTTTTGCCTGCTTCATTTACTGCATTTTTATATTTTCTCCCTTCATCAATGAAATTCAATATCTCTTCTGTTATCAAAGGATTTCTACTAGTCCTCATCCTTTTACCTACTTGATCCTCTACTGCCTTCACTATTTCATATCTCAAAGCAACATATTCTTTTTCTACTGTATTTCTTTCCCCTGTTCTTGTCAATCATTACCTAATACTCTCTCTGAAACTCTCTACAACCTCTGGTTCTTTCAGTTTATCTAGGTTCCATCTTCTTAAATTCCCAACTTTTTGCAGTTTCTTCAGTTTCTATCTACAGTTCATAACCAATAGATTGTGGTCAGAGTCCACATCTGCCCCTGGAAATGTCTTAAAATGTAAAATGTGGTTACTAAATCTCTGTCTCACCATTACATAATCTATCTGAAACCTTCAAGTGTCTCCAGGCCTCTCCCACATACTCAACCTTCTTTCATGATTCTTCAACCAGGTGTTACCTATGATTAAGTTATGGTCTGTGCAAAATACTTCCAGGCAGCATCCTCTTTCATTCCTTACCCTCAGTCCATATTCACCTACTACTTTTCCTTCTCTTCCTTTTCCTGCTATTGAATTCCAGTAACCCATGACTTAAATTATTGTCTCCCTTCACTATCTGAGTAATTTCTTTCATCTCATCACACATTTCTTTAATCTCTTCATCTGTGGAGCTAGTTGGCTTATAAATTTGTACTACTGTAGTAGGCATGGGCTTCATGTCTATCTTAGCCACAATAATGCATTCATTATGCTCTTTGTAGTAGCTTACCCAGACTCCTATTTTTTTATTCATTTTTAAACCTACTCCTGCATTAGCCCTATTTGATTTACTATTTACAGCCCTGTATTCACCACCTAAACAGAAATCTTGTTCCTCCTGCCACCAAACTTTATTATTTTCCACTATATCTTGATTTAACCTATCCATTTTCCTTTTAAAATGTTTTACCCGCGCAATTGATGGATCTGACATTCCACATTCCAATCTGTAGAATGCCAGTTTTCTTTCTCCTGATAATGATGTTGCCCTGAGTAGTCCCCAGAGAGAAATCAGAATGAGGGACTATTTTACTTCTGGAATATTTTAACCAATAGGATGCCATAATCATTTAATGATAAAGTAAAGCTGCATGCCCTTGGTGAAAAATTACGGCTGTAGTTTCCCCTATCTTTCAGCTCTTCACAGTACCAACACAGCACAGCCATTTTGGTTGATGTTACAAGGCCAGATCAGTCAATCATCAAGACTGTTTCCCTGCAACTTCTGAAAAGGCTGCTGCCCCTCTTCAGGAACCACATGTTTTTCTGGCCTCTCGACAAATACCCCTCCATTGTGATCGCACCTACGGTACAGCTATCTGTATTGCTGAGTCACGCAAGCCTCCCCACCAATGGCAAGCTCCATGGTTCATGGGGAGACTGAAGTCTTATGTCAAGATATTTGTACTTGCCCATGCATCACACCCTTACTGAGTAGTGTACCAAATAGTTGCTAGTCAGTACATTACTATGTTGTCAAACTGTCTTTGCTTGGTCACTGCTCACACGCTGAAATTCTCTGAGAATTGTTATATGCTTCCTATATGCTGCCTATGCAGTGACTAATCACAGTAGTCACAGGTTTTCCACATAAAGTTCATCAGGTACTTCACCCTTTATAGTGTTGCTCAGAATCTCCCAAAAGACTGTAAACTGAATTGTCAAACCATCAATTGAGTTACTTAATCAGTTATGCAAAGTCTTAAGCTGCCAACCAATATTACCATGGTATTATGTCTGTGCTATGTCCAAACAATTTCCAAGACTTGGTTAGTTTGTCAAGAAATAAGTATTTTGTCTCTTTATGGTATGCAAACAAATTAATTGTACCTTGAAGTTAATGATCTTTTCAAGTTTTTTTCCCTTTTGTTGGGATTCAGTGATGAAACAGCTGTTTACAGGTCAGTGATATCAACACTGAATGCATTGGATTTGTCACAACCATTCTGTCAACTTCTGTATTAGATTTAATCTTCACATAACAAATAACCACAAGTTTTAAATTTGCATAACTGTGCTGAATTTGTAACTTCAGTGAATTTCTTGTGATCTTGCCACCCACTGGTTAAGACAGAGTTTCACCATCTATCTCCAGGAAAGGTAGACCTGTCCTCTCATGTGAAATAACTAAATTGATTAGAATAGTCACTATCAAAATGAAAGGTCAACAAAGGCAGTTCCATCTTTACAGCATAAACAATTTCCATGTACTGTTAGCATCGTTACTCTATTTATGGAGCAAGCACTAGTTTGCCTCGAAAAAACATACTGGGCCAAGATACAGAACTCCTTTTGTGGACAAATTTTGGTGACAAAGTGCAGCTTATATGGGCCAATAAAATAGAAAACTAGAAATAGGACATACTTGCATATAATCTGTGCCATCAAATCTGCGCATCCTAATCTTAAGAGAGGATAGAGGTATTGGCTTTAATTGCTTTATTTACAGAAAATTACTCTAACAAGTTTCTATTCATAATCACTAGTGGAGGAATCCTTGTCACCATGTGTCCATAGTGCATAGTTCTCAGTTCCATCTAGTTAATTTGTGATCATTTCAATTTTTTCCACCAGTGCTTGTGGATTCTGGAGTCCCATGCACATTTGAGCCACTCAGAAATCTTGATTTTCCAGTCTGTGTGAACTTGGTGTTTTCATCAGCCATCCATTACGCATATTGCTGTTTAAGTGCAGCTTAGAATGACTGCTTACTGTGAACACGTAGTGGTTGCAGGACAGATGTTACACCTCCAGGGATAATGAATCAGTTTTCACCTTTTGTAACTTATCTCGGACTTCTTCTGTTAAATGTTCACGGAAGCTGTCCAGGACCAACATGTTCCATAAATCCAGTAACATCAGGGTGATGTTGCCAGACATGGGTCACCCAGTTGACCAGAGCTATTGTCGATCCACTCTTTTGGATTTGCTCCCACCAATATGCCTTCCACTGAAATTTTTGGAGTAGTTTTCCTTTAAAATATCATGTAAGGTGGTAGCTTTCATCCATCACCAGTTACACACATTACTGTAAATCTTAGCTCCTTATTGCAACTATTTCCTATCATGATGGTGGATTCCACTTTCCTGTTCAAAATTGTAGAGTGGTACCTCAGAACACACTGGCATTTGATCTGTGTTACCAATTTGCAACAATATATAAGAATGTTTGCAGTGCAAATTGATCATCATGTAGTGATTAGAAGTCAGTTTTCCTCATCACCTGACAGCCATAAAGTGACAGTAGTTTTCCTCCAGCAGTCTAATCCATTTTATTGAGTGACAGAGGTAGCACAGTTATTAGCACACTGGACTCACATTCGGGAGGATAAATGTTCAAACCCACATCTGGCCGTCCTGATTTAGGGTTTCAGTGATTTCCCTAAATGCTGGGATGGTGCCTTTGAAAAGGCTGACTTCCTTCCTCATCTTTCCCAACTCCAATGGGACCGATGACCTGGGTGTTTTGTTCCCTCCCCCAAATTGACCAAGCAGCTAACCATTTCATTGATCTGATGCAATCAATATTTCCTATTTGAATTTCAACTTTTCCTTTGATAATGATAGAAGCTGAAGAAATGAAATAAGATTTGTGCCATAGCTGGGACTTGAACCCTGGTCTTCTGCCATATTAGGCAGATGTGCTGACCATTACATCACTAAAGGTGTATGGCTAACACAAGTGCATGGACTACTGTAGTCCAGTGCTTCCCTAAAACAAATTTAAATTCACACCTTCACTGGCTATTTAAGAAGGTGAAAATGTGCTGAAGTTGTGAGTAGAAGTTAGTGATAAGAAGGGCATTGTACTAGTGTGGTGAGTGGAGCTGCTAGACGTAATGGTGGTGATGTGATGGTCAGCACATCTGCCTAACAAGCAAGAGTCCCTGGTTAGTCCCAGCCGTGGCACAAATAGCTTCATTCCTTCAGATTTTGTTATCAGCTTCAACGGAAAGAACTTAACAGCCAGGCCTGTACTAAGATAGCTGTATGCTCTGTATATCTTATTGTTGTAATACTTTGAGAAAAAATTGTACTATTTCTTGCTGTTGTGCAGAAGGAGAAGCTGTCTCACTGTTCTCAAAGGCTGGGTGTACTTCGTGCGGAATGAGGAGTAGAAGCTGGTGGCAGACAGGCAGCAGAATGTGGCAGGAGTGGTTTAAGATGGGCTGTGTGTGTCTACTGGACAAGTGTGCAGTGGAGAGGCGGCCATTGTCCGGAGCAACCGTGACATTTCCGGGTGTAGAGGAGTGTGGGTGGGGGACAGGGGGGAACAGATGTTCATTGAGAGAATCGTAACTGGTGATCAGATGTGGATCTATGGTTATGGTGTTGGGACAGAGGTTCAACCTTCACAAAAATCAGTCTGGTAAAATGTCAAAGACTTGATAATGGTTTTCTTTGAAGGATTAGTTCATTGTGAACTGTTAATCAGTGGTACTATTGGGACATGTTGTGACAGGTGAGAAAATGTGAGAAAGAAATTGCCTCAAATGTGGAGAGAGAATTCATGGCTCTTGCATCACAATAATGCTCCCACACATTCGTCCCTGTTGCACAAAATGAAATCACTGTGTTGCCTAATTCTCCATATTCCCCAGACCTGGCCACTGCAGACTTTATTTCTGAAGTTGAAAACACTGTCGAAAGGACGAATATTTGCAATGATAGATGAGTTAAAAATCTTTGCGTGATATAGTAAGAGTCATACTACGACTGCTTCTGGAAGTGGAAATGATGTTAGAAGTGGAGTATCAATTGTGTAGGAGTATTTTGAAGGAGACCATGCAGAATAAGTATAAGGCAAGCATAAAAATTTTGTGGATCAACTTCTGGAACATTTTGAATAGACCTGGTATACTTATGCAGTGGACTTGTGACTAAGATATTTTGAAATGTGAAGTTATTTCTGTTTGTATGTAGCTATGAAGTCTAACCATGTATTTCACAACAATTTTCTTGTGAACAAAAATAGTGGTCAGTGAATATGTTTATATTGTGCCACTGGTGAACACTTGTCACTCAACTGACAAACTGTCATCACTATCAGTATCAAATAAAGTAACATTATTCTTCACTTTCTCAGCCACTTAATTCAGTGTCCAACTCAGGATCGCTATAACCATCTTAAATATTGCTTAAACAATACAGGAGTGTCTGAAAGAGCATGTTTCAAGTATCCAAAGCTGCACACAGTAAAGGTATCTATTGGCAACCACCCCAACTGAAATGAGAACAGCTACACTACAAATAATGTAAACCAGACACTCTCTAGCACCCAAACACTCGACTACCAATGCTGAAACAGACATAGCCAGGGTTTTATTTATTTATTTATTATTATTTTTTTTTAAAGATCTGTTCTTAAGTTACCCAGCAGTACTTAGGATTTTAAGTTTCTGTCAAATAATAAAAACCAGAACTTGGGGGTTTTGTGTTGAGGGATTAAACTTGCTGAGCTTATTTGAGTTTGGTATAGCTTTGTTACTGATGTCACTGAAGTTGCCAGCATTGGAAATGTCTTGAAGCACAGTTTAATGCCCAAAAAACAAAATTCAAACTATGCAAATGATGGCTGTACAGTCTATAATTAACAGGTTTCTGAGCTAACACATCTGAAATTTGTCATTCAGTTGCTATTTAACTGCAAAAATAGTTCATAAAACATTCAGTTTATAAAGCAACATGAATTAGTATCTTAATCAGCTGTACTTTGATTGATTGTATTTAGCCAAACACAATTTTATGGGGATAATAAATGTCAGGTTGATCAAATGATAGAACATAACTAAGATGTGGGCATATTATCATGAAATTCTAGTTACAAAACTAATGCTGCTGTTCATTCACACCTCATAAGCTCACTGCACGTCCATCCAGCTGATGTCAGGGCCTCAGTGAGACCTCTCCTCTTCATCCTTTGTGTGTTTCAGTTAGCCTCAAATTCCAAGCCAGCATCCCCCAATACTGTGAGGGTTTGTGGAGTTGAGTAAAATAAGTTAGCATTATTTATCATAGGTCTTGGGTGCTGCAATTGTAATGTGAAAAGGTTATTTTAAAACATTTGTCAATCCTAACATTAACTGTCCCTTGATTTTTGTGAAGGATAATTAGTGTCATGTGTGGTATTTAAAATGTATGCTTTCTCTTAGGATATATAGCTTGTATTTTTTCTATTACAGACTGCAAAATGGGTGTCAATGAAAAAAAAATTTGAGATTGTGTGTGAGCTTTTTTGGAAAGTTCAGGATGAAAGAAGTCCAGGTATTTGTGCAGTGGCAATTCAATGGCTTCAAGACAGTTTCTAATTGTGAAACATCTTTTTTACTTAAATATTAGATTGTGCCTCTTAATGAGCAGTTTATGATGGCATTTTAAATTTTACAGTTAAGCATTACATTGCATGAAATATTGAAAATCAAATTCTTGTTGCCACTATGCTGGGACTGGTACCAGATGACATGATAATAAGATGTCACCAATGTCTCTTAATGTAAGTGGTTGGTATGCTCAGAAGGTGCAGTTGGTTTTAATAATGTAGAGGTGATAACTCTTGGCCCCCTCATGTATTGTGGCTACATTCGGTGCACATATCCCCCAATAGTATCATAGCTGAGTATACACAGGAATAATGTGAAACTGAAATGGATATTTGACTAGGTAATTTTTGCTGGTGTAAAGAGACTCTGAAATGAGTGACCACTGTTAATTAAGGGACGATAAGTTCCCAGTGTGGAGGGAAATTTCTGTTCACACATAAGTTAGTGAAAAATACTGCCTTCTTCCACATCTGTTTCCATCATGATACAAAGCTTGAAGTATTGTTACAAGTTTGGTCTATGGGAACTGCATACTGCTGGCTTTAAAAGAGGTAATATGGAAACAGCTGTGAAACACCCATTCTCGATTGCAGTCTTCCAGAACACCCTGTACTGGCTGGACTGGGAAGACCAGCAGATTGCCTAGTGTCGCAAGTTTGCAGGGGAGAACTTCAGAGCCCTTAAACGGTCACACAAAATCCAAATTTATGGAAAAACATCTACCACCCTCCCTCCATCCATCGGTAAGTCATTGGCAGAAGCCAAAGTGTATCTTACTACTTATCTTATTTTGGTGATGAGTACAAAATTCAATAGTCAATCTGTAGCATTCTTGTAGTTTAATTCTTCAAAGTATTTGCAACATACTTATCAATGACCATATTGCTAAAAGGGTCATGCTAATCAGTGCCCCTTTAACTGTCTATTAGCTCTTCTCAGTGGACTTCTCCTTAGTTACTGGAAAAACATGCAGGTAGTTTGAACTCAACGTATTGCCTATAATATACAAGCCTAGATAGCAGGCTACATCTGCATGCATTCCAGTCAGAGTATATGTCAATCAGAGTCCTTAAAGATAATTTGTTCAAATATAAACATTTGCTTTGTGGAGAACATTTCTTTGGCAACGTGAAGGTCATTATCTCCCTGTCCTTCACTCCCAGCACCAAAGATCAGACAACTCCACCCAGCAGATAGAAGTGTCTGTTATGGCTCACCTCACTGATAGTATGGGATTGGTAAAACTCTGACCAGCACAGACCATAAAACACCTCTCAAAAGACGGCTGCTTTCTATTACCTATCATAACTCACAAACGTCTTTGGTTGGC
Organism: Schistocerca piceifrons; assembly: GCF_021461385.2. NCBI lineage: Eukaryota > Metazoa > Arthropoda > Insecta > Orthoptera > Acrididae > Schistocerca > Schistocerca piceifrons. The sequence goes on along the minus strand of NW_025728458.1, from coordinate 803,116 downwards.
TAAAGCAAAACAGGGAAGTAGGACATCTAATACCAGAATGTCATATTTCAATGCAGAAGTCTAGAGCTTCCATGTTTTATGGTCACATCGGATTTCAGATAGTAAACACCAAAGAAAAACAAACAAATACCTTGACTCCAAGAATACACAAAGAAAATGATAATATCAGCTATGAGGACACAACTGTTCCATCAGTTGTCTCAAGAGTTTGACCGTAATTGAAATTAAACCTATTGTACCTTTACAATGTGTATCTTGGTTGCAACTATTGTGGTTCTACATTACATGAGTTAACTGAAACTTCTCCAAACTGAATATTTTTCTCAATTTACTGATAAATGCAGATTGCTGAGTTCAGGATTAACCTTGCCTGGTATTGGGCACTTTATATTTCGCTGGATTATGGCCCTCCTGGAGCTAAACCCATGCAATTACAAAAGCTATTCAGGAGAAACATGGAAGCTTGTGATCTTGCAAGATATGCATCACAATCTTTGTCTGGGCACAAAATCCAGGGACTGTTTCCTGCCCCAAGCATGTTTCCTTGATCTTTATGCTGAAATTGTTTGGCTTTCTCTGGTTGGCAACAATGTACACTACCATTCCACTGACTGTTGTCTGTTTTACATAACAATGAGGTCCAAAAACTTCATATCATTCCTGATTTTGTGTAAAGTTAAAAAGCAACAAAGTACAGCCCAACCTTTTTGCTCTTAGAAACCACCAAGAACTGAATTTTCTGAAATTCATTTCCCCTGAAACCATGTTGTAAAAAAGTGGCTTTTAAACCTCTGGAAATTTGGTTTACAACTTTGAGACTGTGAACTGTTGGTCCTCTTAAGGTTCGCTCCCATCATAAACCAAATCTTGAGAAATCAGAGGTGGTTAGCCAGGGCAAATTTCTACAGCTGACAAGTACTCAACTCTATTAAAGATCATATAACACACTTGATGAGTGACCCTATTTGCATAGATGTTATAAACATCTAAAACTTGGCACATTAATGAAACAGTTGCAAATGGTGTCTAAATGTGTTCAAAGTATGCTGGGAGTAGACATGTATCCACACTGCAGTGATGTTCACTTTTCACAAGTGGGCTTTATATAAAAGATAGTCCCATAAAAGTAAAAATGAATTGATGGTGGTTTTAATGCAAAAGGTGGAATGAATCTCAAAATAAATAAAAAAAACTATATTGCAGCAAGATGTTAAATTTATTAAAGATTTTGAAGCATACTCAGCATGCTTCTCATTATGTGAACAACATTCAGAGACATTTAACTTACTGAAAATGTTGTTTCTGCAATTTAGGAAATGTAACCTGATCAGGGGACTACCAAAACGTTTCATGAAGTGTGACCTGTACCTGAGAATTTTATTGTTTCCAGGTGGAGAAACCTTGTAAAGATGCTGGCTGCAGTGATATTTGTATGCTGTGTGCTGGCCCCAAAAACTGCCCTGTGGACAAAGAACTTGGTTTTGATCAGCACTCCTGCTGAGGTGAGATACAAAAGAGTTATAAGGCAATTGGTATTGTAGTTGAAACTGCAACTTTAAATTGCAGTGGCACCACTAACAGCTTTAAGCTTGCATTTAAACTGGGTTAGTGTGTGCTGCTTCACTTGTGCAGATGGTGCAGTCTGAGCAAGATTTTGTTTTTTCTTAATTGTACTTTTGTTCACAAATTAAAACACTTTCTATTCTTGCCACACTGATAAAAGCGATAGAAGCGTAGTATTTTCTCATTGTACTTCTGGCCTAAAGATTCTGGTAGCAGGAGTCAATAGTTTTTGTTGATCATGCCCTTTTCTTGTAGAGATATTTCCATAGAAATTTCAGTCCCCAATACAGATCTGCTTATAGCTGAGATGTGAAATAAAAATTTACATAGGTTTAACTTTAAAAGTTGTTCAGTATAACTACTTTCTTACTATGGAAAATCCAGGATGGAATGTAACATTATGTAAAAGATAGTTACTACCTGCAATGTAGTGGAGATGTTAAGTTGCAGATAGGCATGACAAAAAGACAGTCTTTTTGTTGAGTCTATCTGCAAATTGGCATATCTGCTATATGGTGAGTATCAACTACCCTTTTGAAATTCATAAATATTTTCTTAAATTCTCATCCCTATTTAACTCATTCAGGGTTTACATGTATTTGTTATTTGTTATGGTCAAATACCACCATCCATAGACAGAGATTTAGAAACATTTTAATATTACTAACTATGTAAGAACTTTCAGCCACTATTGCGCTATTACAGATGTTACATTTCGAAAAATGCTGGAACACACATTTCTTAATTTCAGACTCAGTAATGAAACACAAATTTGCGTAGGTCATCTTGAAAACTGCTTGAATAGTGACGTATTTTCATAAGTCTTTCATTCCTATCCCATCTTCTTAGGGATGGAACTTCAAAGCATCCCTTCTTAGATACCTACTGTGAAAGATAAACATCCTCTTCAAATTTAAAGCTTGTTGTTAATGGTTCGGTCTGGACAGTCAGTCGGGACATTGTGTTCCCTTATGGATGTGATCACTACAGTGTGAACAAGGCACTGTGTTCTACTGGTGCTTACAACAGCTGGTAAAAGTTCCAGCTGTTCTGTAGAAGGAAGTGGTGGTGGCAGTGGCTGGAACCACACAATCCAGGTGGAGCACCTGCTGCTGGACCGGCAGACACTGTCCGTTGTTCTGGCCAGGAGTGTCCGAGGTGTTGATGTAGTCATCTGCAGCTCCGTGGATGGCAAGTAGTCTCTCGCAGTGGCGGGCCCGGCTGGTGTCGCCACAGGTATGTCGGCACCTGATGCTGCTCTCCACACGAGTCTGCTCTAAAAGACTCCAGCTCTGCAGGGCTGCTACTGCTTGTCTTCCCGGAACCAGTTTACTGCAGCTGTGACTTTGATACAGTTCATCTCAATCTTCTTATCTAATTTTACAAGGGAACCTTATGGACTCCCTTCTTAGATTCTCTTCTTACTTAAAGTTATTAAAAGATAATGTGTGGATATCAATATCCTAAAGCAGTATTATGGAATTAAATACTTCACAAATTTAACTAAAATGATTTTTTTTAATACTTAACAGCACTCAAAAGACTGGAAGTAGATTTTTACTGTATTTGAGTGGTGTCCCACTGGATTACTAATCTGGTATCCACACACTGAATGTCAAATCTTGTAAGTACAAATATGAGGACAAGTCTGTAAAATGACTTTCTACAGGGAGAAGCCACAGCATTCAGGTGAGACTTTCTTCAGATTTTGTGCTCTTCTATTAGTCCATTAGGACAACATAATGTGAAAGTAGTAAGGTGTACTATGTAGGAGATTTTAAGAAAATTGTAAGAGAAGTTTTGTGTGTCTGTGATGTATCAGTGCATGGCGACCATGAGTGTGAGCTGGTGGTGGTTGTGTGGTTAACATTAAAGCTCTGCAAACAGTAGGTGGATGGCTGAAGTCTGACTTACGGTTTCTACTTTTCCAACATTAGTCATATTATGTCATACATACAACTTTTGAAAGATATAATGACACGTGTATTTACATGAGCATGCTACTGAACATTCAGTTTTATTTGGTGATTTGCTAATTTTTATCACATCAAATATTAACTATCAACAGGCAAACAACAATATTGCATTCCTGAAAATGTAGGCCTGTTGCAGTTTCTGAAATCTTACACCTCTATTGAGGGTAAGGTACTAACAAGGGAACCTCCCCACCGCACCGTCCTCAGATTTAGTTATAAGTTGGCCAGTGGATAGGCCTTGAAAAACTGGACACAGATCAATGGAGAAAACAGGAAGAAATTGTGTGGAACTAACAAAAAAATAAGCAAAATATACAAACTGAGTAGTCCATGCACAATATAGGCAACATCAAGGAGAATGTGAGCTCAGGAGCACCGTGGCCTCATGGTTAGTGTGAGTAGCTGCGGAACAAGAGGTCCTCAGTTCAAGTCTTCTCTCATCTGAAAATTTTACTTTCTTTATTTTAGCAAAGTTATGATCTGTCCATTCATTCATTGACGTCTCCGTTCACTGTAATAAGTTTAGTGTCTGTGTTTTGCGACCGCACCGCAAAACCGTGCGATTAGTAGACGAAAGGACGTGCCTCTCCAATGGGAACCGAAAACATTTGATCGCAAGGTCACAGGTCAACCGATTCCTCCACAGGAAAACACGTCTGATTTATTCTACATGTCACTGGTGACGGCATTTGCGTCACATGACAGGAATATGTTGTCGACCCACCTAACTTGTACACTTAGCGAATGGATAAAAAGATTTTTCTACCTTGCCCGATTTAGGTTTTCTTGTGGATGTGATAATCACTCACAAAAAAGTGATGAAAACATAAGAGTTTGTCACATAAACTGAAAATAAAAATAAAAAATTAAACTTTTCACTCCAGGAAAGACTTGAACCTACGACCTCTCGTTCTATAGCTGCTCTCGCTAACCACGAGACCATGGCGCTCCTTACCTCTCAGTGTCCTTGATGTTGCCTATCTTTGCATGGACTACTCAGTTTGTATATTTACTTATTTTTTTCATAGTTCTACATAACTTCTTCCTGTTTTCTCGATTGATCTGTGTTCAGTTTTTCAAGGCCTATCCAGTGTGCCAACTTATAACTAAATCTGAGGGGGGTGCGATGGGGAGGTTTCCTTGTAAGAACTGCGTTGCAACTGAATACAATCTGCAGACAGAGTTTTCAAGGATGGACCAGCTTGGAAAACCGGTCAAACATTGATAAATAAAGATGTAAATAATTCCACTCAAAAATACAGTCTTACAATATCTTAGAATATGACAGTAATGAAAGATTAATTGTCAGATGTGCCCTTGGCATCTTTTTTATACAGACATGAAAAACATAACAGCAGCTACTCACTGAATGAATTTAATTTTCCCACATGCACAGGGAATCTTTGAAGTTTATAAGAAGAAAAAGCTTGTTGAAATTTTGAAAAATTTCTCTTCTGACAAATGATAAAAACCATGCATAATGCAATATTTTCACAAATCAATGGCAAAAATTAGTGATGCACAACTGAATGTATTTTTTGTAGCATCTTCAAGAAAAGACATTTCTCATTTGTCAACCAAATAGAAAAAATTTGAACTCTTAACTTGTCCATAGAAATGTCATATACCATTTGTTCTAATAAAAAAAACCAGTAAACAACTGAATAACATTAAAAATTCAGTAAAATTTCATATAACTTCATATCTTTGCCATATTACCTTTTGAACATATGCTTAAAATGACTAGTGTTGAAAAAACATAAACAGAAAACATGGCTGGGACTGTCCAACGACTCAGACTATGGGGGTTGTGCTCGGCGGCAGTACACTGGTACATCACTGATGTGAAAAACTTCTCTTGCAGTTTCAGTGAAAATGACTCAGTACACCTTACTACTTGAGCATCATCCGAGTAAATGTGTGCAGTATGAAGTAAATCTGTGATCTGAACACCTTGGACTCCCCTTGTTAGACCTTCTACAGCACTACATTTCAAAAGCTCCCATTCTCCTCCTCCAATTTTTTAGTTATGTACTACATAGGGTTACACTCCAAATACTTTCAGAAAAGATTTCATAACTCTTAAATTTGTTAAGATTACCATTTCAGAAATTAACATGTCATTGCTATGATCCTGCATTATATATTCTCTACTAGAGGCAGTCATTTTTCTCCCAAAGTAGAAAAAAATATCATCCACAATTTCCAGTGTCTCATTTATAAATTCCTTCAGAAACACTTAATTCAATTACTCAGTTATGCCAGCTTCCCTTTATTTGGTGCCTATCTTACAGCTTGTTTCCAAGAGACTGTCCATTCTGTTTAACTGAAACTTCAGAATTACAGTGGGAGTTAAAGTAAACATGGTTCAAACATTTTCTAACTTAAAAAATTTTTTGCACATAGAGAATTTGTCTGATAATGCTAATAATGAATTAGAACTAAAGAGTTGCTCTTAGTTGAAGTAACACAATATGTAATGGCACTGTATTCCACTTTACTGACTTGAATGAAAGTTGGATGATCTAGTGTCAAGGATAAAGATTTATAGACTACAACTTCAGTCGATAAATTGAGGCCAGGTGCAGCCACTTCTTATGGTCCACTTGAAATCCTGATACTGAAATCTCAGAGGGACACAAATTTTCATTCAAATCACTCAATCTTCTTGGAGATGCTGCTTCTTAGTGGGATTTATAGAACATATCACATACTTTAAATCAAAAGTGGCCACTGTAGGCTGTCCATGAAACATATTAGCAACCAATTAGACATATTGTTCATATATTCAGGGGTAAGGAGAAAAGCAGTTACATTGAAAATGGAAAACCCTGCTGCTTGCCATCTCAGCAGTGCCCTTGTGCTAGTGGTATTTTTCAGTGAAAATTAGCATTGGACGGAACACTGTCCTCTAGTCCAAATTTTGATTACCTTGAGGAGTAATAGCTAATAAAGTATTCTTTGCAGTTCCTCTGAATATATAGTAATTTTGTCCAATATCTTCTGGGAACCTTCTACTCTTATGTAGTGAATGTCTTACACTCTGAATTAGAAAACTCCCCTACCAATTCCAGCTTGGAGTGCAGAGGTTCTACGGGGAATTGCTTCTCCCCTCTTAAGAAGATTTCCATTAACTGTTTTGACTATGGGACTGAAACCTCTCAGAAGTGAATATTGGAATATATGAGGAGGAATATATTTCTCACTACCAATTTATTAATTTGGTAGCAAGAGTTAACACAGCCTTTCCAAAGTGAATATCAAGCATGCAATAGGACAAAGCCTGATTAACACCTCTTGCTGCTTCAGTGTCCAGCATCTCAGAGTCTCTTTGTTCATAACATGGAACTTCACATGGGAGGAACTCCATGGCAAAAGACACCTGGAGACACTCGTAATGATGTAAGCACATCAGGTAGCAGTCATGTGGTGCTCCATAATGTCCCTGAAGAAGGTTCAACATAAAAGAACATAAAACAAATACAGAATAGTGTTAAATACATAACAAATTCATCCTAACAAGTCCTATGCGTCACTGAGTATGATTACTCAGTTATTTAAAATGTCATTGGTACAGGCATTCTACCTAGCCATTCCAGAATTATGATTCTGTACCCTGTGGTTGTGAATTAGTGAGTTCATTCCTAAGCCACTTGTTAACCATATACCATTACAGAATTTGTATTGGTATTTAAGTGTAAGGATCTAAAGATCCCTGAAGAGGCTATTGCAAGATGTCCACTTATCAACTTTTAGGAAATAAGGACTAATACAATAACACTAAAATGTAATTGGGAGGAGCTTTGTGAAAATAACTTTGCCATGTAAGATTGGCATTATGAAGTAGCTCACATTTTTTTGACAAGTTTCCTCTTAATGTCTTATACATTGTAAAAGTAAATATTTTCAAGAGATGTTAACATGGAATGAATCCAAGACTTCAGACTTCACTGGTGACTCTTTCTTTGAGACAAAATCATGATTTCAATACTAACATTTTGTCATGTGATAACAGGGTTCACTATACTGTTCCTCAAATCAGTGTGAAAGAAGCCTTAGTACCTTGCGTGGTCAGTTATGATTCATGCTGCTAGCTTTCAACCCATAGATGTGATTAGTAGCTGTGGTTGGTAATAATTAGACTTCAGATTCAGAAGTTGTTTTATTCATTTAGTCTTACGTCAGTTTTTAAAATTTTGTACCAGAGACGCCCAAATTTAGCCTGATCAAGTGTTAAAAAGTTCAGTGTTTTGAAAGTGAAGTATACACGCTCATTGTTAGTGTGCCTTGTCAGTTCTGCTGATTATTGGGTCTCAGGGGTATCTGTTGAGAGGCCAGACAAACGTGTAGTTCCTGAAGAGGGGCAGCAGCCTTTTCAGTAGTTGCAGGGGCAACAGTCTGAAAAAATGTATGATGAAATAAAAGAAATTATTCAAATTGTGAAGGGAGACAAAAATTTAATACTCATGGGTGACTGGAATTCGGCAGTAGGAAAAGGGAGAGAAAGAAACATAGTAGGTGAATATGGATTGGGGGGTAAGAAACAAAAGAGGAAGCTGTCTGGTGGAATTTTGCACAGAGCACAACTTAGTCATAGCTATCACTTGGTTCAAGAATCATAAAAGAAGGTTGTATACATGGAAGAAGCCTGGCGATACTGACAGGTTTCAGATAGATTATATAATGGTAAGACAGAGATTTAGGAACCAGGTTTTAAATTGTAAGACATTTCCAGGGGCAGATGTGGATTCTGATCACAATCTATTGGTTATGACCTGTAGATTAAAACTGAAGAAACTGCAAAAAGGTGGGAATTTAAGGAGATGGGACCTGGATAAACTGACTAAACCAGAGGTTGTACAGAGTTTCAGGGAGAGCATAAGGGAACAATTGACAGGAATGGGGGAAAGAAATTCAGTAGAAGAAGAATGGGTAGCTTTGAGGGATGCAGCAGTGAAGGCAGCAGAGGATCAAGTAGGTAAAAAGACGAGGGCTAGTAGAAATCCTTGGGTGACAGAAGAAATACTGAACTTAATTGATGAAAGGAGAAAATATAAAAATGCAGTAAATGAAGCAGGCAAAAAGGAATACAAACGTCTCAAAAATGAGATCGACAGGAAGTGCAAAATGGCTAAGCAGGCATGGCTAGAGGACAAATGTAAGGATGTAGAGGCTTATCTCACTAGGGATAAGATAGATACAGCCTACAGGAAAATTAAAGAGACCTTCAAAGAAAAGAGAACCACTTGTATGAATATCAAAAGCTCAGATAGAAACCCAGTTCTAAGCAAAGAAGGGAAATCAGAAAGGTGGAAGGAGTATATAGAGGGTCTATACAAGGGCGATGTACTTGAGGGCAATATTATGGAAATGGAAGAGGATGTAGATGAAGATGAAATGGGAGATATAATACTGCGTGAAGACTTTGTCAGAGCACTGAAAGACCTGAGTCAAAACAAGGCCCCGGGAGTAGGCGACATTCCATTAGGACTACTGACAGCCTTGGGAGAGCCAGTCCTGACGAAACTCTACCATCTGGTGAGCAAGATGTATGAAACAGGCGAAATACCCTCAGACTTCAAGAAGAATATAATAATTCCAATCCCAAAGAAAGCAGGTGTTGACAAACATGAAAATTACCAAACTATCAGTTTAATAAGTCATGGCTGCAAAATACTAATGGAGATTCTTTACATACGATTGGAAAAACTAGTAGAAGCCAACCTCGGGGGAAGATCAGTTTGGATTCCATAGAAATGTTGGAACAGGTGAGGCAATACTGACCCTACGACTTATCTTAGAAGCTAGATTAAGGAAAGGCAAACCTATGCGTCTGGCATTTGTAGACTTAGAGAAAGCTTTTGACAATGTGGACTGGAATATGCTCTTTCATATTTTGAAGGTGGCAGGGGTAAAATACAGGGAGTGAAAGGCTATTTAAAATTTGTACAGAAACAAGATGGCAGTTATAATAGTGGAGGGGCATGAAAGGGAAGCAGTGCTTGGGAAGGGAGTGAGACAGGGTTGTAGTCTCTCCCTGATGTTATTCAATCTGTATATTGAGCAAGCAGTGAAGGAAACAAAAGAAAAATTTGGAGTAGGTATTAAAATCCATGGAGAAGAAATAAAAACTTTGAGGTTCGCCAATGACATTGTAATTCTGTCAGAGACAGCAAAGGACTTGGAAGAGCAGTTGAATGGAATGGATAGTGTCTTGAAAGGAGGGTATAAGATGAACATCAACAAAAGCAAAACGAGGATAATGGAATGTAGTCAAATTAAGTTGGATGATGCTGAGGGAATTAGATTAGGAAATGGGACACTTAAAGTAGTAAAGGAATTTTGCTATTTGGGGAGCAAAATACCTGATGATGGTCGAAGTAGAGAGGATATAAAATGTAGACTGGCAATGGCAAGGAAAGCGTTTCTGAAGAAGAGAAATTTGTTAACATCGAGTATAGATTTAAGTGTCAGGAATTCATTTCTGAAAGTATTGGGTGTAGTGTAGCTATGTACGGAAGTGAAACGTGGACGATAAATAGTTTAGACAAGAGGAAAATAGAAGCTTTCAAAATGTGGTGCTGCAGAAGAATGCTGAAGATTAGATGGGTAGATCACATAACTAATGAGGAGGTATTGAATAGAATTGGGGAAAAGAGGAGCTTGTGGCACAGCTCGACTAGAAGAAGGGATCGGTTGGTAGGACATGTTCTGAGACATCGAGGGATCACCAATTTAGCATTGGAGGGCAGCGTGGAGGGTAAAAATCGTAGAGAGAGACCAAGAGATGAATACACTAAGCAGATTCAGAAGGATGTAGGCTGCAGTAGGTACTGGGAGATGAAGAAGCTTGCACAGCATAGAGTAACATGGAGAGCTGCATCAAACCAGTCTCAGGACTGAAGACCACAACAACAACAACAACAGTGTGGACCCTACTTAAATTCAACCAAGCAGGTGCCAAAACAGGTTCCTCATTGAATTTGTGTTGCAAGAAATACCTGAACCTTTTCTGTTAACCAACAACAAAAATAACGGAAGTGAATGTAAAAAATTTAACCTTAATATTAGTGTTTCTTGACATGCTAATAATGAGTGAGAGTGAGGAGAAGAAATTGTTCGGGATGGCAATGTCTACTAATGTAATTAGATCACTTCTCAAGAAAGGAATTGGGACAATTACGAGCTTGTCATATGGTGAGTGGGGTGGACTGCTTAATTGTGTTGTTGTAAGTAAACGGCAATTTCTTCTGACTAACAAGTGACATTTGCAGATCCATATGGTAACAATGTGTACTGGAGCGATTCTGAGCTCACAATTATCAGGAACACAAAGATGGTGGTTGTGCTATTGAGAAGCACGGAGGCTGACTCATCACTGAGTGTAGACTTCATCCCAGATCAGGGGTTGTATCAGCTGTAATTACAATCCAGGCTCAGTGTAAAGAGCTGTCCACAAGGCAGTTTACTTTGTCTGTTTGTAAACATGAACGTGACTAAACACATAAATAGTTAGCCAGTACAAAACATTCACTTGGATAGTATGTATTTGTATACATGGCTATGGGCAGTTCTGATTTTGTCTCCTTGAAGGCAGTTTCTGGTCAGAAGTTCATAACTTTCTGCTTACCTTGAGTGATTTTTTTTGTTTATTATCTGGCAGTAACAAGATCTTGTCATTGACTTGGGCAGCTGGTTGAATACTACTTTGCCCCTTTGAATTCTGACTTTAACAGGATCTACCATCAAAGAACCAGAACACTTTCATTTCCTCCTGTTTATAGAGCATACAGGCATATGTTCTCAGAGATGCAGATGCGTTTTGTGACGTTTTCAATTTTATACAAGTTCATAAATTTAGAATGGTTTCAGGGAGTGGTTTTAATGACGGCAGTGTATTACTACAGGCTGCCATAGAAGCTACCAATCTAGAGATCCCAAATGTTCCTCAAAGTTGACATTAATTCAGCCTGGTGTGAATTTTCCAGTTTAGACATCATAGTTCATAAAGTGTCCTCTCCTTGTACCTTGTATCTTAGATGCTGCTGACTCACCATTATAAAGTTTTCCCCTAAATAATGCTACACTATTAATGATTGGCATTCTTTTGGTTACTAGTTATGACAGAAGTATGAATGAAAAGGATTTGTATTATTGCCAGGATATTTCTTTTTGGGAAAGGATGCTCACAGCATTAAAGTTGTAAATGAATTTTATGTGCTTCCTGTAACAATGTTAGTGCCCTCAGTCACAAGTGCTATAATGGCCTAACTTACTAGTCTGCTATTGATATCCATTTGAATTTATATGCTTTGCAATGACACTGTCAATTTAAAGCCTCAGAGGCTCATTTTGTTCTGCAGCTGACCACTGGAGTGTGTGATGGATTTTTTGTTGGTTGTATTCTTAGCTGTGAGGTTTGTGCAGTTCTTAAAAAACTCTGACTGTGGCTTTGCTATGCCAGTTTGCCCCCTTACTGTGCTGAATAAAAGGCACTTGGTGTGTAGTACACACTAAAATAACAATGCTATTGTTTGCTTGTGTACAATAAACGAAAACAAAACCTAACACTCAGCTGAAGGTGTAGAGATGTTGTGCTCTCATCTGACTGTTAGTGTTGAAATAATTTGATAACTTCTGTTTGATTAAAGTATAATTTGATAACTTCTGTTTGATTAAAGTAAGATGTGTAAAATTCTGTGTACAGTCCTGATGTGACACAAAATTATGAACTTAGGTCAGCAGCACACTGCTGGAGACCAAAACACTTAGTACTCCTCATTCATGAATGTCCTCACTTCAGAAATGTCTGTGTTCATGTGGCATGTCAGCTGGTGTCGACTATATTGGTTTGTCTTGTGAATCACTCCACATCGGATGAATTATGAGGGCTGATTAACAGATGGAGACTAATTTTGTTCACACACGTTTATTACTCCAATTCAGCATTAGCAGCTTTTTCAAAGTACGCCCCTCCATATAAAATGCACTTTTATAGCATCTCCAAACACACAGTGCAGGCCATTTTTTTGTCAGGTCCTTGAGAATCCTCACTTTTTGAGCACTGCACACTTCTTGAGCACTGCTTCATGTTCGCAAATCAAAAGCCCCAAAGTTTTGCCTTCAGCAATAGGAATTAAAAAGAAAATCACAGGGTGAAAGATTGGGGCTATAATGTGGATGCAGCACCAGAAACTGCAAGACTTGATTTGTGACATCAGGGCACACATTGTCATGAAGTTGTCATCCAGTCTGAGAAACTTCAGAGCTTTCCTTGCAGTGTTCTCCATCAGTTTAGCCAATACTGATGGGGAATATGCTGCTGTAACAGTGGTGTGAGGGAACTGCATGCTGGTAAATCATTCCAGGACTTCCCTGCAGATGGAACAACATTCAGCTATCCTTTGCTTTTGGAAAACTGAGCAATTTTCTCACTGTGCTGGCTCATTTCCATTAAAGATGCATCCAAATCATGACTAGTCAATGGCAATGTTAGGTTCCAGACACACATCTCCTCCATCAGCAAAGAGATACAGCACCTCGTGGCCTGTCTCTACTGCCACAGCATTTTGTTTGGTAGACATGACATCCAACAGGTACAAGTGTAGGTCATAGGAATATATATGACCTTGTATAACTGTAAAGACAATGCCATATGAAATTTTCAATACTGGTTTGAAGTTACGTAATGTTACCTACTGATCCTTAAAGTTTGTTGATTTCAGTCACAGCACAAGCCAAAACACAAAGCCCCCCTTGTTTAACACAGACAAGTTGGCCTTCTTCAAGTCCTTGACCTACTTAAAAATTGTTGCAGAGACTTATGCATCTTGACTGTAAGCTTACTGCAGCTTTGTGTACGTGTTGACGGCTGTACGGTTTAAACAAACTCAGAATTTTAGCGCCCCATACTGCTCCTCTTCCATTTCCACCACTGTTTGGTGTGTGTTACTTGTGTAGATTGAACATAATACTAAACTTCAGCTTTAACCCATTACCTGATTTGGGTTATGTGGTTTCATCCCCATAAGTGGAAACTGGATAGATACCTGATAATAGTTTTCCCCCTGTATTTTGTGAATTGGAGGAGTTGGAGACAAATCTGTAGCTTGGGCCAAGGTGTCCTTCATATTTATAGGTGACAATTTGGTTAGAACTTCATGAAGAAAATTTTTAGGTCATGAGCTTAATTAAAATTATCATACTGCCTACTTTATGTGTACTGAAATTCAAGGAGAAGTTAATGTCTACCATTATGAAGTTGATAAAGAGGACAGGGTATTGGTTGGTTCAGTGTTTCCTTTTCCAGCATTTTTGTTTGTACTAAATCAGCACAATCCAATAAGATATTAGCAACATCATTACTGAGTACTTGTTATTGTATTGTATTATTCAGCAGTCTCTTATGGTGTATTTCAAAATACTGTAGAAGCCAAATGATTTGGCAGGCAATGTTTGAAAAGATTCAAGCAGACTGCCTTAAATGATTTGTACTTTTTAAATGTGCTGTATAGTCCACTAGCTTTGTTGAGAATGCTGAACATACTGTAAAAATAAGAAATTGACTTGAGTAACATGAACTTGCCGGTGTTTTGCTGCAGGGACATGTTCATGGCATTCGGTTCATCTTGACATGTGGACATGGTCAAGATCCTGATGGGCAGTTCTGGACAGCACGTCCATGTGCTGGAGGAAGTGTCAGGGCCCTTTGCGTCGCTCTGGTGTGACAGAAGCCTGGACAGAGTCTTCATGACAGATATGGGGAAGAACATTGTAGGAAGTTTTATCTCAGATGGTAAATAATGGTAATAATAGCTAAACTGTTAATTTGGCTTGCATAAATTAGTGACAAAACTATTCTACAGGTGCAAAAGGTTTTCCACTATTTATGGCATTCCAATGCAGCAACCAGTATGTAGAATGAGAATATTCTTGGATGTAATGTCGATATTACTGGTTATTTATTCATCAGTGATGTGTGTTTTGGCTAATTCAAGACACCTTCAGATTTGCTGATATGTGTTTAGTTGTGGATATCAATAAAATATCCCCATGATGAAATTTATTTTTGTAGGTGTTTTATCACAGATACCGTCAACTTGCTTATCAACATCAGCCAATCTGAAGAGGCTTTGAATTATGCAAGATGTGATTTATTGATGAATAAACTAACAGTAATTTCATCACAGCCAAGACTGCTTTCTTCTCCTTATTCTACAGGTGTAAAGGTGAGCATATCTTCACTGCAAATATTCTGCAGTGAGGCTAAAAGGTTTTAATAATTTGTAGGTGTTTCCTGTGACTGAACTTCATTCACATTTACATCCATGGTCTGCAAATTTCTGTTAATAAATGCAGGGTAGAAAGTATGTCCCATTGTGTAACTCTGGCTATTCCTGTAGTATTCTGATGCAGTGTTGGGATGGATGATTACTTAAGCACTTCTGTACATATTGTAATAAATAACCCAGTTCTCATGGTCATCATTGGTGAAATATGTATATGACTGTAATATTTTCTTAAATTTGTCATTCCTTACTCTTGAAATTTCTAAAGCAGTGTTTTGTGGGATAGCTGGTATCTCAAGATCCTGCCAGTTTTTCAGCATCTTTTGAATGCTCTTGGATGATAAAAGTAAATCTGTAACTGTTCATGCTGCCCTACTTTGTGTTACGTTAATGTCCTGCTAGTGGTGCTTAGTATGGGTCCCACACAATTCAACAATATTGTAGAATGTTTCTCATGTATTTAAGAGCAGTCACTTAGGAGACAGACCCAGTTGTAAGGTACAGGAAAAGCAGTGTGTGTGTTAACACCATTCTGTGTCCCAAAAGAAAGTTTACACCAGGTATCTGAAATAGTCAGCTAATTAAAATGTTCATACTCTCACTGTAATTGTGAGAGACATCTACACTTTGTGGAAAGTGCTCAGTTCTCCACAATACATAAACAATTCACTATTGCTATAAAAATTTGTGATAAAGCAATCTGGTATTTTGAGTGCCACATTGCTGCTAACCTGAAAGTTGAAGGATGCTTCAACTGGATGTAAGTAATTTTTTTGTATGCTCATATATGTAATAGATGTCTAAAAGGATTTCAGGTGTACAATATAAAATGAAAATTAAATGCAAGAGATGACTGCAGGTTTTTATTTATGCAACCGGCTCTGATGTTCCATAATACCCATGTTTAAGCCCCGTGACCAGTGTAAATTGACAAGAATCTAGTCTTGTGTACAATCCTAAGAGGCAACGCAATTAAATAACTGGTGTCCACAGGTCTCTGGCTTACACAGCACTACCCCTTGTTCATCAACCAACAACTGACATTCAGGTTTGAATGTTGTCCTAAGAGTTGTCCCTTGATGGATGAAGGGCTCCTCACGTAAACCAGAGACCGACAGACGTGGATTATTTAATATTGGCTCCTGTTGTGACTGCACACAGGATTGGACTCCTCCCAGTTTACATTGGTCAAGGGGCCTGAATATCATGTAATGGAACATGAGAGCTAGTTTCATAATTAATATGCAAAGGAGATGGCTGCAGAAGTTTTAATTTTCATTTTGTAGGTTAATTTGATTGCACTAGCAGTTGCAGTGTGGACTGATCAAGCACTGGATACTTAGTTGGTGTCATAAACCTCTGTACCACTAAGTCAACAGTATACTGTATACTGCAATGGTTAGATAAAAATGCTGTACATCCAGTGGATCTGTATGGCCACAACTGTGCTTTAGATACCTGTGCATCTCCTTGTCATGCTTGATGAGGTTGGAGAAAATCTGTTACTCTGAAAGTTGTACACTTTAATGTGAATCTTAGTCTTGCACTGATGTTGGACTAGATAGAACTTAATTGTTCCCCATAATGAGATGTTTGATGTGGCAAGGTCTGGGCTTAAAGTGCCCATTTTAATGCAGCTGAAGAGTCAATCTATTGGTCTCAAAATTGCTGCATGCAGAAACTCTTGTACCTGAATTGTTAGGTGTGCTGTTGTAATTGTGGGTCATGGCTCCCGTGTCATTGGCTTAAGGAGTCAACAAAGTTTATAGCATATCTGAATAAAAATTTCCCTTATGTAGACTTCAAAAGTCAAAGTATGTTGACATCTTGGTCCATATCATGTGATGTGAGTTCTTTTCTGATTCTTGCACATCCTGAAGGTTGTCCTTAGGCCAGAAAACAACAATCCTCCTATGTGAACTGCAGTAGGTCACACATTTGTCAGAAAATATTCACTATGTAGCAATGCATGGAATTTGTACATTATGCAACTTGCTGCTCTCAGGTAATTAAAACACATTTCATTATGAAACTTCCTGGCAGATTAAAACTGTGTGCCCGACCGAGACTCGAACTCGGGACCTTTGCCTTTCGCGGGCAAGTGCTCTACCAACTGAGCTACCGAAGCACGACTCACGCCCGCTACTCACAGCTTTACTTCTGCCAGTACCTCATCTCCTACCTTCCAAACTTTACAGAAGCTCTCCTGCGGACCTTGCAGAACTAGCACTCCCGAAAGAAAGGATATTGCGGAGACATGGCTTAGCCACAGCCTGGGGGTTGTTTCCAGAATGAGATTTTCACTCTGCAGCGGAGTGTGCGCTGATATGAAACTTCCTGGCAGATTAAAACTGTGTGCCCGACCGAGACTCGAACTCGGGACCTTTGCCTTTCGCGGGCAAGTGCTCTACCAACTGAGCTACCGAAGCACGACTCACGCCCGGTGCTCACAGCTTTACTTCTGCCAGTACCTCGTCTCCTACCTTCCAAACTTTACAGAAGCAGGAGAGCTTCTGTAAAGTTTGGAAGGTAGGAGACGAGGTACTGGCAGAAGTAAAGCTGTGAGTACCGGGCGTGAGTCGTGCTTCGGTAGCTCAGTTGGTAGAGCACTTGCCCGCGAAAGGCAAAGGTCCCGAGTTCGAGTCTCGGTCGGGCACACAGTTTTAATCTGCCAGGAAGTTTCATATCAGCGCACACTCCGCTACAGAGTGAAAATCTCATTCTGGAAACAACCCCCAGGCTGTGGCTAAGCCATGTCTCCGCAATATCCTTTCTTTCGGGAGTGCTAGTTCTGCAAGGTCCGCAGGAGAGCTTCTGTAAAGTTTGGAAGGTAGGAGACGAGGTACTGGCAGAAGTAAAGCTGTGAGTACCGGGCGTGAGTCGTGCTTCGGTAGCTCAGTTGGTAGAGCACTTGCCCGCGAAAGGCAAAGGTCCCGAGTTCGAGTCTCGGTCGGGCACACAGTTTTAATCTGCCAGGAAGTTTCATATCAGCGCACACTCCGCTGCAGAGTGAAAATCTCATTCTGGAAACATTTCATTATGCTTACATTTTTCAAATATTTTGTCATTTGCATTTTTGACCTCATTACTGTTTCAGCTGACATATTGTGAATAGATTTCTTTGGTAACTGCTCAGTTGGTTGAGCAATGGTAGCATATGTTTCCTTTCCCATGTCAACCACATCATCTGCTTGACACTGCCTGAAACTAAACCAGGCTTATCCAAATTAAGTAGAGGTACTTTCATGTGGTCCTGCTAAAGTAGTATCTACAGGCATTTATCTCCATCTGCCCTTTCTGTAGCTGCTTCAGCACCCACACACGTGTCACTAGTAACTCTTAAAGAACATAACTGTATTGGCTCTGTGTAAATGTGTTGGCTTTATAGCTGAAACAGTGAAATAACCCACATTGCAGTAAAGCCAAAAATGCTTCTCCTAAACGTCAGTGTGGGTATTGCAGTGAAAGAGCTATTTATTGGCCTATTTGTGAAATGTCAGGAGGGGACAGGGACTTAAGATATGCTTAAATTGATTACGTGTAAGCCGGGTGTGTTACAGCAGCTGGGAAGGTTTGAGTGCACTTTCCATGTGACAACAGGTGGATGACTACGGTAAAGAATGAGTAGTATCAGGCTCTGGGACTGTGGTTCGTCTGTTTTAAGATTTCCCAAAGGCTAACATTCAGTGAGCACAAGTTTGCTAATACCTGGTAACTTGGATCCTCCATACACAGAAAGCTGGCAGAATGTATATTTCCTGCTGTGCTCAGACCTGCACCACTTACTAATGTTAATTCAGTACCTTGCCTGCAATGCTGTGTTCCTAACAAAAATAAGACTCGCCAAAAGATCCCGTGATGTGAAGTATCACTCACTGCTGCACATGTAGATTAGGCTTTTAGCATTGGTTATCCTCAGCATGCCTGTTTTCATCCCTACTTTGATGTAATTTTTGTGGTTCCCTATATGTAACAGAGGTCCCACAACTGAAATAAACATCAAAGTAGATTGCAAAAAAGTGAATTAGGCAGTGTTGTTAAAACTGTATGGAAGGCACTTTCTCTGATGTACTACAGGGAGTACACCACCACAAACAAACTGGTTTTAGGTTTTCAGGAATGTTCCCTCCGTGGTGTGCAGAATGTCTAAAATCTTTGGTAACATTTGAAAATTTTCAAACATTCCTAATTTTCTTGCACTTCTAGCAGTGGGCTTGCAATATCACAGAGCCATTTCTTAATGTACAAAATATTGATATCTTCCATGAAGGATTTGAATTTTTTCATTTGAAATTAGCCTTTGCTTCATTGTCACTAATGCTCTGACAGAACTGTTTCCTATTAATCTGGGAAGCCGCCTTGCTTGATTATCTTCTAGGAACCAGTGAAATATTTTTAAAATGCCCTTCTAAAACAGCTTTCTCTGCTTCCTTCATTCAAGCACCTGCCTTTCCTTAAATTGTTCAATGGCTTCTACTGTCCTCATAATTGCCCTATATGACGGAATGTACACGAATGTCCTTTCAGAGGTACTGAGAAAATACTAATCTCCAAAAAATTCCAGAAATCAGTACACTGTTACACACAAACTTGGGGCTTGATACCGTTTTCTGCAATCTGTTGAACTCTTCCCTCATACTTCTTTTTTTTTCATCTCATTTGAACATCTGTTAAAATATATTCACACTGATGTTTTCAAACTACTGATAATGCTACATTTGAATACAAATTATTTTTTATTTACTATACATGCAAACAATGAAATATTTTCCACATTTGTTTTTAGATTCTTATAGAGCATTGAGAAGCTATCATTTTCCTATGGTCAGTTATCATTTCTCCCAAAAACCATATAGTCATAATTTTTATGTAGAATGTTCAAATAGCGAAATGCAATGATTTCCACAATTCATTATATAGTTTTAGAGGCCTCATTTTTCTGTCTGGTAAATGTATATTTCTATTTAATTATTCAAGTTTAAAGCATACTATCTCTAAACCTTTTGGTGTATTTTGAGAATCATGTACAGTATTATCCTGTAAAATAGTTCCTGTAATGATGCCATTTCTTAGTTGTACAGTTCAGTATTAAACTTCTTTACCTAATATATCTTTGTTGCTATCTTTTGTTTAATAGCTAAATTGTAGTAGACGAGTATTTTACATATTTATAGTTTTTGCAATTCATGCATCTATAAATAGGAATCATGCACAAAGCATCACACAGTTGTCAATACACAAATCTATGAGTCAGGACCAAGCAATGAACTTATGCACAATCTATGCCCCACAATGAAATTGTAAACATGCAGTTTTCAGAGAGATGTATCTACCCACAATAATATTTAATGACTTACCAAAAGAAATAAAAAGCATACATATATTTAAAAAAGAATTAAAGGGGCTAATATTAGGTCAAAGTTTCTATAATGTTGAAGAATTTCTTTGCTATCTAAACAGATAGTGCCCATATTTTGATTTTTCTGCATAAACCTTAGTTTTTTCCAACTTTCATGTAAAAAGAAGACAAAATATGTGAAGTGTAATGAAGAAAATATTAAAGTGTAACTAAGAAAATGTTATTTCCCTTTATGGATTTTTTGTATAAACCTTGTATTTTTTTCTCATCTTGCACGTAAAAAGAAGACAAAATATGTAAAGTGTAACTAAGAAAATGTTATTTCCCGTAATTGTTAAAAATATAACTCATGCTCTCTCTCTCTCTCTCTCTCTCTCTCTCTCTCTCTCTCTCTCTCTCTCTCTCTCTCTCTCTCTCTCTCTCTCGCTCTTCCTTTCTATATGACAATTCCTATATCATGTATATGATAAAATGGATGATAATAAATTGAATCGGAACTTTTCAAGATGAACCACAAGAACTACGAAATGTGAAAAGTTATCAATATTCCAACATGAAGCAGAAACATCCTGCAGTATCCATGAATTTTCAGAAATCATCTCACTAGGCTCTCTTTCTATCATTTTCCATAACACTTAGGCATGAAAATTCCTCTTATCTGTAATGTTCAACACAGACTAATTTTCACTTTTCTAGTATTTAGATAGATGATAGTGTTCTGTGTAGTGTCATAAATGCATTCAAACATTTTCTAAAAGTCTCAGCCAAGTTGTTATGCTGAAGTCCACTGTTAATTTTTAAAGTTATCCTTAGAATCATCAGTTTGTGTTTAGAGCATTTAAATAAACTGTGCGGACTGGTGGCCTTTGCCCACTGTATTTCTGTGGATAAAAATCATAGCTAATACAACAATAACTATGAAACCTGCAACTCAATTATATTCATGTTAAAAATGTTAATAGGATGTATTTTACTATCAAAGAGTAACTATGCAATATAAAGACATTCTTTATAATTATGGACATAAGATTAAAAAAGGGCTTGGTACAAAGACTGACTACTACTTTTGTCTCTGCTGTTTAAGAATTAAGTCGATTAGCTATTCTGACACATTAGGTATTGATGTACATATTTTCTTTTGTTATATATGTCCAAAACTGAATTTCTCCTCTTCCTTTTCAAAACCTCTCCCTCCCTGTGGAAATATTTAAGTAAAAAATAATTTAAAGTGAGGTGTGTAGAAGATGGTCCATCTGGCTTTCTTCTGTTGTAATGGTGCTTAAGCAGCCATTACACAATATTTATTTAGATATTAAATATTGGGCTTCACCTTTAAGTTAACATGATAAATGCTTAGAATATCAATACTTTTCAAACATTAGTATTTGCAATGTTCATTTTATCAGAATTTTTGTGGAACTGCATGGATAGATTTAACTGCAGTTGGTAACAAGTTTTAGGTTTGCCATGCGATATCTTTGAGTTTACAATTGAATTTATTTCTGTCAAGGAAATGCTTAACCTCAAATGAAGCCAGATTGCTATAAATGAAATTATGTATTGTGAGTGCAAATCCATATGCTATGTTGGTGGTTGTATCATATCTTTGCAACAACTAACTTAATGGTCAATAACAGTAACAGTTTCATGCTACTTCTGATTATCTTCAAGCTAGCCACAAGTTTTGCTAATGTAATTAAACCATTACAAACAAAACTGCACCCATTTTTACTAACATTTGTGCCTGCATGGCAACCTTAATTAGCATCAGCAAATTTGTAAACCACATTTATGAGTGTACAGAATATGTGCAATGCCAACAGTGTATTAAATATCTTTTACTTTTTTCCCAACAATCTCGACCACATCTTACCTTAAACTCAAAACCTTTTCGTACCAAACAAGAGGCAGGGAAAATAAAGGGCTCTGCTTTGTGATGGGATTTATGCAATAGTGTTCAAGCAAATGAATGGAATGAATACTGCACAAGAGCCAGTATGTTTTCTTAATCCTTCAGAATTAGATCAGCAGAACCATATCAGAGGAGGTAGTTTAGATGGATGTTGTCTCCCACTTTTGCCAATGGGTACACCATCCCATTGTTATTTCCTACAGAGAACATTTGTGAATACAGTAATTAGTTTTATTGTCTAATTATTGTGAATGCTGGGTTCTGACTCTAAGAATATTAACTGTTCAGTCATTTAGCATTGGTAAATGGCCCAGACAAACAAAAAATTATGAACACAAGGTGCATGGGGTCGGGTATGTGCCGAACTTGTGCACATTACCACTTTTGATACTCATCGTGTAACATGATCCATGAAAATGCATGACAACTCCCTTCTTAGTGCCTTCTCACACTGATGTTACATTCTTTAATGCTGTAATCCAACTTCACTCTTATCTGAAACCGAAGATATAAGAAGATGTTAGTTGGAAGGCGAGTCAAATGAAAACCTTAAATTTGTAATAACAAATGGAAAATTCACGCTGTTATCCTGTAAGTTGGTAAGCATGCTACAAACAGCATGCAGAATGGCCTGTAGGTGGTAGCATAGTCCAGATGCACACATATCGTTGCAGTATCAGTATAAAGATGGCTGCCCCACTTGCGGCTTCTACCAGGAAAGAACAGTGTTCTGTTATTTGGTTTTTGAAGAGTGAAGGTGTGAAACCTTTTGAAATTCATTGACAAATGAAGGTTCAGTACAGTGATGCATGTTTGTCACTGCAGCAAGTCTATGAATGGAGTAGGAAGTTTGAAAATGGTGTGACTTCAGTGGAAGATGCTCTTCGTCCAGGTCAGGCATAATGAGTTGTGACTCCACAGAACATTGCAGCAGTTGAAACCATAGTGAAGGAAAACCACTGAGTGACACTAAATGACATTGCAGCATGTTTACAGACCAATCATGGGTCAGCACACTACATTGTGCATGATGTGCTCAAGTTTCACAAAGTGTCTGCAAGATGGGTGCCACGGCAGCTGACTCCTGAAATGAGAAAGCGATGCGTTGATGCTTGTGAAGAACTTCTTTGGCACTTTGAAATAGAAGGAGATGGCTTCCTTGCAAGAATCGTTACTGGGGATGAAACTTGGGTTCACTTCCATCAACCAGAAATGAAGAGAGTTAGCAAGGAATGGCACCATTTTTCATCACCAAAACCAAAGAAGTTTCGAACAGAATGATCAGCAGGGAAGGTTATGCTGACTCTCTTTTGGGATGTAAAACACATCATTTTGGACCATTACATGCCTAGAGGGACCACTGTCACCAGTGAATCATACACAAATCTCCTAAAAAATCATCTGTGGCCTGAAATCAAATCAAAGCGAAGTGGACTGCTGTCAGCAGGTGTCCTTTTGCAACATGACAATGCAAGGCCCATGACTGCTCGTACAACAGTTGCAACAATCACAGACTTGCATTCTGAGTGTCTTTCTCTTCCACCATACTAACCAGACCTTGCCCCAAGTGATTTCCATATGTTTGAACCACTCAAAGACGGAATGGGAGGAAAGAGGTTCCGTTCTGATGAAGAGGGTACACCACGCGGTGCATGAGTGGTTGCACGGACTACCAAAAGATTTCTTTTCTAAAGGAATTTATGCACT
Organism: Schistocerca piceifrons; assembly: GCF_021461385.2. Classification (NCBI taxonomy): domain Eukaryota; kingdom Metazoa; phylum Arthropoda; class Insecta; order Orthoptera; family Acrididae; genus Schistocerca; species Schistocerca piceifrons. The sequence continues at coordinate 779,311 of NW_025728458.1, read as the reverse complement.
TTGTAAGTACTTGAGGACTTGCATTGAGCATGAGGGAGATTATGTTGAAAAGTGATACAGCTTTTACCACTTCTGCACAATAAAAAGTATTTAGGGTTTTCATTTGACTCACCTCGTAATATAACAACATTTCCTGCATCCTTACGCTGATACTGCATCTGAAATTACAGGACATTAAATGTCACATATTAATCCCCTACTACATTATTTTGCAGTAAGCAGTTGAGCTATTTATTTTCAGCCATTGTGTCTGTCATTTGTTTATTTATGGTCTGATTAATAGCTTCAGTCATCTGTAATGGCAGGATGGGATGAGTATTGTTTTAATTTTCTTGCCAGTAAGGAGATAGTCACTGAAGAAAACAGCTCTGTTTACCTCTATGGCTCTATGTGTAACTTCCCTGTTTTCAGCCCCAACATTTTTAAATAGGTGTATAAAATGTCCTAGTAATTGGAAGGTGTCACTTTTCAGTATGAAACAGTATAGCATATTATTTCAGTGAGTTTGAGTCTCAACTGCAGAAAACTGAGTGGACAGTTCAAAGAATGAAACTAGTAACAGCACACTTGCATTGAACTGATTAAAACAAGAAATTTCCTGTAAATATTGTGTATCCATTGTTGCCAAAATCAGAGAAGGAAAAATTAAATAGGCATTCCACATGCTATAAAACCAATATGAAGGTCCCACCTTGCTCTGACAGTTTCTATTAACTAGTAACACCACACTTGCACTGTATATGATCAGAATGAAAGAATGAGTAAATCACAGGGAGTGTCCATGTCTAAAGAGTAGTTACTTAGGTTGCTTCAATCTGTGGAAGTAAACAAGCTAATTTAACATCACTGATTAAGATTCATAATTGTAGGAATTCCAAAGTCCATTTAACTGTATGCAGACAAAGAAAAAATAATATTGTGAAGAACCTTGTAGCTGAACAGCAGAAAGACATTTTTCAAAAGTATTAAAAATGTTTCACACAGCAAATTTTGTAGCTAAATCGTAACCAAATTTGGTATTCCAAAATATTGTAGATTTGTTAATTCAAAATAGTATCCACATGGGCAAAGCACTGATGGCTCAGCAGTTTACTGTGCAGACACTGAATTGCAGAATCTGCGGAAGAAGATCTGTTCATAATATCGTAGGATTTCACTATGTGAACTTCAGAAAAGATATGCAGAAACAATAGATCTGAACTTTTAAAATTTCTTAGTATGGTTTTTCTTCAAGCTATTTGAATGACAACTGGAGCATGTACTGATGGTGTTAATGTAATGCTAGATAAAAATTTTAGTGTTTTATAACTATTTAAGCACAAGTACGATTATCTACTGAAATGGCATTGTGCCAGTGCATTGAACTGATTAAAACAAGAAATTTCCTGTAAATATTGTGTATGCATTGTTGCCAAAATCAGAAAAGGAAAAATTAAATAGGCATTCCACACGCTATAAAACCGATATGAAGGTCCCACCTTGCTCTGACAGTTTCTATTAGCAGCATGTGACATCTGCATGAGTATAAAAATTTCCATTATGAACCCCAAATAGGGATGCAAAATTCACATGGAAATTATTGAGACTTTGGGTGCTCTGGTTGTGAAGTTCATGATTCATTGTACAGTTGTGATCACTGTTAAATACAAACTAAGAAATTAAAAAAAAACACAATAAATGTAATAATCTCTAGTTTCCCTGAAGATTTTCTGAAAGATGTTATCAAATATGCATAGTTTTGTGGAATAAATCCTTCTGATCTCAGTTGAATTGTCTCAGAGGATAATGCTGTAAGGCATCAGTCAGAGTTCTGCCCCCCAGGAAGCAGAAGTTGTACATGTAGAAACACATTGTAGTAGAGTGTGAACATCTGCAGGTATTGTCCACCACATCTTCAACAGGCTCTCTGGATCCATGACATCGGTAACTGCTCTGTGACATGACCTATTCTGGACTATTATGGCCAGTGCACATTGTATTTAGTCAACAAATTTGATGGTGCTTCCAAAGTGAAGAAGATTGAGCTTAGTAAGTGTGCCATGTAGTGAATGCCAGTGCAACATTTGATCTTGCCGTGACTGGGCCAAGTTTCATTGACATAGACATAGTAGTTCCAAAGAAAATTGTATTTAAAGCTAAAAATGCAATACTTTTGAGGAAAATGCATTTAAAATTTTTGATAAAATGTGTTCAGCCTACATGAAAGGTTAAAACTCATCAGGTCAATAGCTTTCCTCCAGCATAAATTTGGAACTATTATTTAAAATCCTGGTCTTGTCATTTGGAGGGCATTTTCCTCAGCTTCCTGCACCTTCAGCTGGTCAGCTGACGTATGCATTTGTGATGTTCACACCAGGTTCTATGTCCGTACTTCTGAAAACTTTCAGGTTGCTGTCTAACCCATCGTTGAAACACATCACTGCAGCCGTGATACCAGTATTTACTGTTGTGAATTGGGGTTCTCCCCCACACCTTTATCAAGCAAGTTTTTGTTAGCTAAGTATCTATAGATATATTTTATAACATCTGCTGTTGACATTGGTAGGGGGGTGGTTTTGTCTATATTCATTGGCAGTTACACTAATTCTCCAATATGTGGCAACTGGGAGCGTCGGGACAGAGAGAATTAAAACATCCTCTGTTAACAGCAGCAGAAACTGCTATAAACTTTAATTAGCATGAGAGCCTCTCACAAGAGCTCATGCATGTGTGTGATTTATAAAAACACTCCATTCTTGGTACAGTTTATTGTAATAATAATTATAACTAAACATCATATGACTTTTTGATGGCTGAGCGTGGAACATATGTGTATTAATATTTGCAGTGCCCTTTTTCAAGGTAACAGTGCACTGAAAATTTCATACATGTAAAGATTATTGCTAAATTTCATTCACAATGCTTTAATTTAAGCCTTCAAAAGGTGATATGGCGACACAGGACACTAATATCACATGATGAGGTGCTAACATATTGGATGATGTTGTAGTTTGTGAAGTTGTATGTTTTTTTCCTTATACATAAAAATACATTTTCTTATTGTTAAAACATTCTGGGAGTTCATTAGGAGAGTAATGTTCTGCAATATTAAATGCTATTTATGTTTCCATCAGGTTTGAGAACAGATAATGAAGTAAATATTTGGCAGTTTCAGAGTGTGGGGTTAGGCAGGAACCTGAGGACAGTTTAAATTGGTGTGAGTGAAAGAAAAAGCAATAAAATTTGTATTCTTCCTAGTTACAAAATAGATTGCAGCTCCTTCACTTGTCAGCATAGAGTCTGATGTCGAAAAGTCATATTTGCAGAAAGTCTTGTGAAATGAGTGCTACCCTATTTCAGATCATGAAGAGTAAAATGAAAACAGTGCTGTAATGATGCTCAGCTGTTACCTACACTCACTTAGCACCAGGCTGACCAACTTGAAAAGCAGAGGTCAAAGAATAGACACTCACATATTCTGGTTCAGCAATGACTGCGGTGTAACTAAAATTGATGAATAAGTTTGTCATTTTTCCACATCATGGATCCTTCAATTATGATTATTTTCTCATAAATGTTGGTGGATCCTATTCTTGAAACTGTCATCTTGTTTGCAAAACTCATTTATCCTGGCATATTCAAAGATCAAATCCCATATAAATAATTTTGCTGTATCCTCACTAGCCAGTAGGTATTTATGAAGAACTGTAGTGTTATTGATTTGTATTCTTCCTAACAGTGTAGAAACTGTAATCTCATTCCAGAGTGAGATTTTCACTCTGCAGTAGAGTGTGGGCTGATATGAAACTTCCTGGCATATTAAAACTGTGTGCCCGACCGAGACTCAAACTCGGGACCTTTGCCTTTCGCGGGCAAGTGCTCTACCATCTGAGCTACAGAAGCACGACTCATGCCTGGACCTCACAGCTTTACTTCTGCCAGTATCTCGTCTCCTACCTTCCAAACTTTACAGAAGCTCTCCTGCGAAGCCATGTCTCCGCAATATCCTTTCTTTCAGGAGTGCTAGTTCTGCAAGGTCCCGAGTTCGAGTCTCGGTCGGGCACACAGTTTTAATCTGCCAGGAAGTTTCATATCAGCACACACTCCACTGCAGAGTGAAAATCTCATTCTGGAAACATCCCCCAGGCTGTGGCTAAGCCATGTCTCCGCAATATCCTTTCTCTCAGGTGTGCTAATTCTGCAAGTTTTGTAGGAGAGCTTCTGTAAAATTTGGAAGGTAGGAGACGAGATACTGGCAGAAGTAAAGCTGTGAGGTCCGGGCGTGAGTCATGCTTGGGTAGCTCAGATGGTAGAGCACTTGCCCGCGAAAGGCAAAGGTCCCGAGTTCGAGCCTCGGTCGGGCACACAGGTTTAATCTGCCAGGAAGTTTTGTAATCTCATTTCCTCAGTGGGATTAATCATGTACACCCTTATTTTTGGCAGAATTCTAAATTGCTCTGAGCACTATGGGACTTAACTTCTGAGGTCATCAGTTCCCTAGAAGTTAGAACTACTTAAACCTAACTAACCTAAGGACATCACACACATCCATGCCCGAGGCATGATTCGAACCTGCGACCGTAGCGGTCACACAGTTCCAGACTGTAGCGCCTAGAACCGCTTGGCCAGCCTGGCGGCAGAATTCTAACTTCCAGTTTTGTGCACAATATTTTGATGGCATAGTCATCTTCTTCAGGTGCTGGAAGTTTGGCTGTTACGTGTACTTGTCACTTCGACTCCTGCTAGGCTGAACTATTGAACAGGCAATACAGTCAAAAGCAAGAATGCCTGAGAAAGAAGAGAAGGAGACTGAGGATAAGAAGCAAAAAATAACTTGTCCGTCTTTGGCATGTCAAAGAGGAGAAAGAAATTTTTGGAAACAAGACATCTAGTGTAATTTCCTCCCTTCAACTTACTTACTTACTCCTCAGCGCTACAGCCCTTGAAGGGCCTTGGCCTGCGTCACAATATCCTGCCATTCTATCCAATCCATGGCTTTCCGTTTCCATCCTCTGACACCCAGCTTTTTCATGTCTTCTTCAACTCCGTCCACCCATCTCTTTCTGGGGCATCCCCTCCACCATCTGACTCCAGCCTTGCCATCAAAAATCCTCTTACATGCTCTGTCTTATTCCATTCTGGCCACATGCCCTGCCCATCGCAGTCTTCTTATTTTAATGGCAGTAACAATGTCAGGTTCTTCAAAAAGCTGTTGTAGCTCTGCATTCATACAGATGCACCAACCTTCTTGCTCATATACTGGGCCATATATTTTACATAGCATGTTTCTCTCCCATATGCTAAGGGTCCATTCCTTGTTTACAGTCATGGTCCACATTTCGGCACAGTACATAACAACTAGTCTTATAATTGTTTTGTAAATGAGGATTTTGGATTTTCATTATAAAAGCAAACTCCTAAGCATGGGTAATGTGGTAAAGTAGCATCTGTTACCTGCTGCTATTCTGGCTTTCACCTCACTGCCAATGTCATTTGTCTCAGTGATAGTCGACCCAAGGTACTTGAAGTCTCTCACCCTTTTAAACTCCCTGTCAGCGATCCTGAGTTTTGGTAGGTTTTGTTGGTTGGTCATTGCCATATACTTGGTCTTTTCGATGTTGACTGTCAGGCCAAGTTCCCTTGCACCGTTCTCCAGATGTTGATAGGCTTTGCGTAGCACAGCAGTGTTTCGTGCGAGTAATGCCACATTGTCAGCATAGGCTAGGTACTGTAGTGAATGATTTAAGAAGGTTCCTCCTTTATTTAACTCTAGCTGACTTATGACTTTTTCTAGGCAAAGGTTGAATAGCAATCAGGAGATATTGTTAACCTGTCTAAGTCCCTTCTTCACTTCCACTTCTCTGGAGATTTCGCCCTGTGTTTTTACTTTACAGTTGGTTTCACTGAGGGTCATCACAGAAAGTTTAATGAGCTTCTTAGGTATTCCAGTCTCTTCCAGTACATTCTTCAATGCCACTCTTGAGATGCTATCATAAGGTTGTTTATAGTTGATATAAAGCTGGTGTTTGTTAATTTGATGTTCATAATGTTTCTCAAGTAGTATGTACAATGTGAATATCTGGTCAGTTGTTGACCTATTTCTTCTAAAGCCACTCTGGTAGTCTCCAACTCTCTCTACCACATATGGAGCAAGCCTGCTGGTTAGAATCTTGGAGAAAACTTTATATGTAGTATTTAGTAGGGAGATTCCTCGATAGTTCCGGCACATTAATTTATCTCCTTTTTTATGTATGGGGCACATTATAGCAGTTTCCACTCCTTTGGCATGCTCTCCTCTTGCCAGATATTCAGTATTATTTTATGAATTGTTTTCCACTGCGTTTCCCCAAAATACTTGAGAAATTCGGCCTGGATCTGATCTTCTCCAGATCCTTATTGTTTTTTAAGGTCTTAATGGTTTGCATCACTTCCCTCAGTGTAGGTTCTGGTGTTAAAACCTCTGGTCCATAGCAGGTTAGTTCCAACTGTTCTTCTCATTCTAACCCTTCTACTTCTGGGTTCAGTAACTCCCTTCAACTAACGGGGAGAATATGGCAAGTGACGTAATGAAGTTTACCAAAAACTTTGCTCAGTGTAAGAGGAGTCAGAATAAATGAATGTGTGTTGGCCTATCTGTAGATACCTAAAGTTTCTGAAAAATGACAGTTGTAGACACAATTTAAATGTCATTAAGCACACTATTTTCAGCCAAAATAGTGACACAGTAGCAACTATGACAGCCGGTTTTGCACCCTGTGACCAAAACCATGTATTTTCTTTACTTCTTCAGTTTTCCCCATGTCCATGAGTTGCTACATGAGTGGTTCACTTTTGTGGATACATGAGGTTTATGAATTGTATAATTAAACTGGGTTTGTGTCACACATTTACTATACAGGGTGTTCATTTTAACTGATGACATTGAAATAGCTCAAACTACATGTCAAATCAAGAAAATTATAATTCCAGTTTGTATGAGAGGGAACATCCAATGATACCACACTCAGTCTGCCACCCTACTGTGTGTGGAGGGCAGGGGGCAACTTTGAAATATTCAGTGGGAACCCCAGTTTATGGCAGCTTAAGATTCTAAAGCAAAATCTACGTATGTTTTGTCTTAAGCATTTTCTTTATTTTGCCACAGATGGTCATGTAACCAGAAGGATAAGAATGTGTAATCACAATTTATAACATGCTACTCAGTGGCCCTTGGATATTCAGTGTCACATGGGATGCCTCCTCGATGCTGCGAGGGTAGGACAGGCCAGTGTTAACTTCTAATTGGGAACCCCATTCTCAGCACTCAGCATTGTATTCCTCAGACATTATGAACAAAGGAGTACTTCATGTGCCTCCATGGCTGTGTAACAAACTAAGACATATTGTAACAGGCAGTAACAAGCAATTAAATGTGTGTACTGTATTTGCAGGGGATACAATATTTTTTGTCTTATAACATAAGAATGACATACGAATGAGATGCTTTATTCTCATGTCTAGTTTTCAGGAGCTCTTGGAGCATTCCCTTAGATGACACTCATCATAGAAAAATCTGAAACAGATTTTGAACACCATGAGCATTGCAAGGAGGCAGGCCTGCCAGTGACATTCCTCCAAACGAATTTCACTTGGGAAACATGATTAAGTTTGAAGATTTCATGCATTGGCAATAAACTGACTGCAAACCATGTGTAATGCATCGTCTCTTTTCTAGAAACTTCCACTTGTTATTCATTTTCAATAAAGTTACATAGGATTTTCACTGAAAAGTTTCTAACAATTTTCTCATTGATTTATTCATCTTCCTCAAATTCATTCACTAAACAAACATGACCAACACTATTTCAGTATGCAGAGGATAACATTTATGTAGTAAACTTCTGTGGGTGAGGGTACATAAATGACGAACAAAAATAAAAATAAGTGGTGTTTCAAACAGGATTCTTAATGTAAAGCTGTGATGCTAGTCATCGTGTCACCTATGTGCTTCAGTTGCGCTACTTATGCACTAAAAGGCACTTAAAGTTTCTCAAACTCTGACCATCATTCACCCATAACTGGTGAGTACATACACATAAATGAAAAGGCGGCTTATTTTCATCCCTCTTCAAATGAATGAAGTTTCTGGGAAATCAGGGCATGGCACTTTGTGTTCTCCTCATAAGGTAATAACTATCCTTTATAATGTTGATGGTCTAGGTCTTCAAAATCTGAATGTATATTATATCCCATGTGAATGTTGCATATTTTATCTAGGCCAAACTGTCTGAACAGTCAAGGAGAGATGTAAGGAACACCAGTGATATATCTGACTAAAACAGAGCAAAGCTGCTGTCACCAAGCACTGCCTCGATTATAATTGTGAAGCAAAATATGAAACCAGTATGGTGGTGTGAACAGTCTCTGGAACAGCATAGTTTACACATTTAAATAAAGATGTCAGGAAACCTATTACACTAGACAGTGGGATGAATAATTTATCTAATACTTGGTAACTGGCAGTCAGTTTTTTATTGTCAGTGGCCATAACATTCTCCAGAGTTAAAATAGTCTGAATTTACAGTTGACAGGATCAGCAGCAGCTCTTAAAAATGTGTATATATAACAAATGGCATAGTGGGGTTCAGGAATATAGCTCCACTACAAATAAGTGAGAGACCAAACAATAATTCAGTCTGTTTGGAGTCCAAGCAGTGAGTGCACAACAGCAACACTTGAAGCACCTGAAAGACAGCTGGATCTGTCGATGAAATACCATGCACAAAACAGAAACTTGGCAAAACACTCTGAAGTACAAATAATCTTAAAAATTGGTGCATGAGAACATCAATTTTGTTTTGCTTACTTTGTTTTAATGACATTTTGTCAGTTGTAACTTCCTTCCTACCAACAAATTTAATGACATTATTATTACAGATCCTCACTGAATAAGTTTTGGCATTGCTATCTGTGCGTTTACTGTGTCAAGTGGAATGTGGCTGTATCTAGTTGTTGCAGTTCCAGTTATGATCAGGTCAATGGATTGCTTTGTTGAGAAATATATTAGAGCCCATTACACTTAATTTAAGCTATGTGGTGTCCAAATGATACACAGAAATTATTTTCATGTCTCCCCTTTTGGTTTGGAAGAGCACTGGGCTGTAATAATAAAACTTGGGACTTTGTTAAGCCTTTCCTAATTATCAGGTGTTATATTGATATCAAAATACAAAATTGGAAGATCTTTTATGATTGAGACACTACCACCAACAAAAGTAAAGTTCAATTCTGGAAATTGGTGAGGTGGAACCAAAGTCTTTCAGACTTAACCAGCTCCATGTTTTTATTAATTTATTATTTATTTATTTATTTCACATCTGTGTCATCGTACAAACGATATTGGACTTGTCATACATAGAAATTAACAATATGGAATAGACAAATTGAAAATGTCTACAATTGGATTTGTCATACACATAAATTAAAATATACAATGTAAAAAGGAAATTGTCTATAATAAATGACAGGAAACTTACAGTTTCTTTACTAGTACTATAGATGGTAAAGTATAATAAAAGCTGAAAGAAACAAAGATAGAAACTTTTGGTGCTTAGTTTGTAAAGTCATTTTTTTGGTCTTCAGGATATTCATTTATTGAGTTGCAATATTTATCAATTAAAAATTTTCTAAGTTCCAATTTAAAATTTGTCTGGTCCTTTAATGTACTGAGGCAGTGCATTATAGAGCTTAATGCCCATATGGCTTACACACCTCTGAGTCTGTGTTCCTCTTACCTGTTGTATGCGGAGATCATTCTTGTTTCTTGTGTTATAGTTGTGACAGTCTGCATTTGTGTGGAGACTGCTTAGATTAGCTTTGGTAAAGAGTACACATTTAAGTATATAGACTGATGGCAGAGTAAGTATTCCTAACATTTTGAAAAGAGTTGTGCAGTGAGCTTGAGTTAGACTGTGGGTTATTACTTGAGCAGCCCATTTTTCTAAAATAATAATATCTTTCAAATTAGATTTTGTGCTGGCCCAGAACACTATTCCAAATGAGGCAATGAATGAAAGTATCCAAAGTATGCCATTCTGATGCCTTCTAGAGTGCAAACATTTGCAATAACTCTCAGCACAAAGCAGGCTGAGTTAAGCCTGTGTGTAAGAAATTTTACATGGTGTTTCCAATTCATAGCTTCATCTATATGCATTCCTAACACTTTTGCAAAATGCACTCTCTCTTTTAGTCTGCCATCCAGTTCTAGATTAATGTCTTCATCCTGAATCATTTTACGAAACTGCATGTAATTTGTTTTCTTTGCATTGAGTGTAAGTTTATTGGCACTGAACCAAGTCTCAACATTTTTTTAGTATTTTGTCAGTAGTTGACTGTAACGAGTTTTTAAAGTCGGTCACTGTCATCTGCATATAGTACAATTTTGGCTGTATCATATTGTAACTGTAAATCATTGACATATATGAGAAAGAGTAGCGGCCCTAAGATGGTGCCCTGGGGTACTCCTAAAGGAACTTCTTTTGCTTCTGAAACTAACGTTATTTTTGTATTTGAATTTACAGTGGTGAGCTCTACAATCTGATATCTGTTTTTGAGATATGACTCAAACCACATTTTAACTCTTCCTCTAATACCTACTGCTTCCAGCTTATGAAGGAGGGTTTCATGGCAGACCATATCGAAAGCTTCAGATGGATCTAAATTTATTCCTACTACACTTTTGTTTTCCTCCAAATTTTTAATTATTTCTTGTGTGTAGTCTATGACTGCAGTTTCTGTGCTTCGTTTTGCATGAAAACCATGTTGATTACTATTCCAAAGTTTATTATTGTCTAGGTAACTAGTGACTCTCAATTTCATCAGTTTCTCTAATATTTTGGAGGAAGCAGGAAGAAGTCATATGGGATGGTAGTTTTCTATTTTATGTCTGTCTCCATTTTTAAATAGTGGCTTCACTTTTGAGATCTTCAATTGCTGAGGAAACACACCTTCACTAAAGGATAAATTTGCAAAATGTGCTAAATGTTTTGCAATCTGCACTGCAATCCTTATTATGATTGAAACTGGTACTTCATCAACACCTGCTTCCATTTTTGGTTTTAAGCTTGTAATCACTCTAATTACTTCCTGTTCATTTGTTGAAGGAATATTCATGCTGCAGGCAGCCCTTGGAGCATGTATTATTTTTTGTTTTGTGAAGTTTAAGTTTAGTGAATGTGGTACATTTGAAAATAGTTATTAATATAGTTTGCCATTTCCTTCTTTTCTATATTGCAATTTTTTGTTTGAATACAGGGATTTCAAAGTAAACTTTTGGTTGGAAAGTCTTATCAGGATGAGAAATAGAGAAATTTAACTATGCAGTATTTACTTCTCAAATGTTGGTACTTTCAAAAATCATCATAGTAAAACAATCCACAGTTACCAGACAAGATAATGGGTCAAATTAACCCCAGGTGTGAGCAGGTTGAGACACAGGTTTTTTACTTTTGATCTGTCAGAGCAAAAGGTAATAAGACAAAATATTCTACTACAGTTCAATAGCAATGTTCAGAAATGAAGAACAGTGCAATAATATTTCTGAGAACAATATATTTGAAATTCAAAACTTCACTCAGTTTGACAACACCAATGCACACTCATAACAATGAAAAACATGAAACATTGCACACAAATTTTCAGCATGTAATTTGAGGACAACATTTTTACAGTATATGAAGTTTAGTTGACCGCCACATCACAATAATAAAAATAATGTGCAAACCTAAAGCATGACTGAGGATTAGCATTGTATCAAAAGGGAATGTGATGTAAAAGGAAACACAGTTGCTTCACTGTTGGATGACAGATATTTTCCAGAGATAGATCCACTTTGCCAGACATGCTGCCCTACTTTACTGCTCACAGCCATCCATAGATTCAACTGCTAGCCAATCACATTTTTCTCGGTTCAAAAAGCTACTCACTAAATACCAGACAGATGTGTCCCATTGTTCAAAACAGTATTACTTTAGTGGGACATGTGTCCCATAAACTGTGAAACGCTTAAAATGCTTCATAAACCACATGCTATTCTGCACACAAGAGTAAAAGTGTCTATTTTTTGAATTGTCATGTACCCAGCAAACCAGTTGGATCTAATGGAGACCTCGTGAACTAAAAAGTGCGTCATAAGGTGCTTCATATATGCTTGATTTCCCTTCCATGAAAGCTCACTTCATAAAGATAGCCTTTGTTGGTTTTAAGGTCTTAACTGCCCACACCTGAGGAATGTATTGGCAAATGATCCTTTATTCATGCCCATGTTTCTCTTACATGCCACTCTGCGACATATGCAACAGATGTCATGTTCATTTACTTTGGAAAAGTAACATCTCCAGTCCCATCTTTGGCTGCAAATTAACTTGGCTCAGTTCTGGACTGGCAGAAATTAGTTTTGCTCCACACTTAGGGATACTGTGATGTCTACCTCAACCATTCAGTGCCACCTGAGCACACCCAATGGGCAAGAGCTTAAGCTTGTTACTTTTTCTCTCCTCTAACTTATACACTCCTGATGCTGTGCATATGCTGGAAACATCAAGAAATATTTCTGGTGGACAGTTCTGGTTTTCTGTGCTTAGAAAAACATTTAAAAGCTGCCACAAATTTGTAGTATCTCATTGTTGGTAAGTTGTTAAAGCTCAGAGCTACGACTGGTAAGTAGGGCAACTTTACTGTTTACCAGCTGAGTGTATGACTGCTACGTATTTTTTACTGTACTGTGATCATCTCTGCCCACTCCTGTGGCCAAAGACTAAATGACACATTATAACACATACTATAACATGAGATTTGTGTAAAGAAAGTATAAAAGGGAATTTCTTGTAACATGGAATTAACTTCTGAGAGATTGTGGTCAGCTTGTGGGTTATTTGTTTGGGTGACTCATCTAGTGAGCAATAAGTTTGGCGTTGCCTTAACCTATCACTATAAATGTGTCATGTGAGAATGGAGCATTGTGCAAGTTTACATTAAATGCATGCAGTATAGAATTTATGCTAATAACTTGGTTTTATTTTCAAATAAATGCTTATTACTGTGATAGTAAGTACAGCACACCCTGCTTATAATCAGAAGTTTGACTTTTATGGTGAAATTGAAAATTTTAATATAAAAATGATTCACAGCCCAACATATTTACAATATCGCAGTGCCTGTGTTCAGAAGTATGGTGTATTCCTTCAGCCATGCTTGCATGCTTGCAGGTTTGAGTCCCTATCAAACATACATATGGTCATTCCATTATATAGCCGAAGGCAACCCTTTTTAGCAATTGCAAATACACTTCATGTATATATATATATATATTTCCAATTGAGTGTCAGTATAATGAAATCCTTTCTTTAGTTTCTCATGCTTTGTAAGCTATTGCTGTAAATTACTTCTGGTAATCTCTCTCTCTCTATCTCTCTCTCTATCTCTCTCTCTCTCTCTCTCCCCCCCCCCCCTCCCCCCTCCCGCCACCCTTCCCACCCATGCCAAAATACTAGAGCAGCTGAATGTTAACTGAGCTAAGTTGTCTGAAAGTGAAAATATCCTTAGTCCTTTATTAGTGTGAAACATTTGTGGACTAAATTTGAGTAAACAGTAAACTCTAATATTTCGGTGACTTTTTTGTAACATAGAAATAAAATTGTGTACTTATATACACACCAAAGTTTACACGAAAAATGAACAGAGCAGCTGACCATTATGTAGGATGAGGGGTGGAAATGGCAACTACTGCCAATAAAAACACACGAAATTGACAAAGATTGGCTGCTGCCGAACAACCCGTTCCACCAGGGGAGTGGTGGCTGCAGCCACTTGTGCCAGATTAGGGGCAGAAGCAGGTGAGCTTTGTGGGATGACAGCTTCTGAGACTTTGACCTTGAGCAGGATTTAAAATCTAGGTCTCCTTCCTAAAGTTATTTGGAAAGTTTAATGGGTGCCTTTTATGAATAGTGCACAGAAGCTGGTGCAGAAAGAAATTCTTTGTTAGAAAGAAACAGTTTTAAGCTTGAGTACTTTCTCACTGACAAATTATGTGAAATGAGTAGTGAATCGGTAGAAGAACTCATAACCGGGAGAAGGAGAGGTACTACAGAGGTAGGAAAGAGGGGGGTGCTGAGGTGGGCGATAGTGTATTTTTGAGAAACTTCCACAGGTAAGCTCAAGGCAGCCAGGGTATCACCTCTGCCGAGGTTTGTGGGACCGTATACGGTTGTCGAGAGGCTATCGCCGGTGAACTTGTTGCTTGAGGATCTGAGATCAAAGAGACAAATGAGGGCACATCTCAGTCAGATTAAGCCATGGCGAGTAGGACCTGCACGTGGGGTGCCGGGTGAGGTGAATCAAACCTGCCCCCCTCCAGTTGTGCATTAGGAGGGGGAGGTTGTGCGGTGTGCTCCTGCGATTTGATTGTTCCGGTGTAGTGTGTTCGACCTCTTTCGATTAGCTTTGCGGTGCACAGGTTGGCCGCCCTCTGGGATTCCGTGTGGAGAAGCAGAAAGGGAGTCTCGGGCAGAGAGAGACGAGCGGGCCCGGACGGAGCGACGCCGGAAGATCGCGGAAGTCACGTCGGCAAGTGGTGTGAGTGTGGCAGTCGCGCTGGGGCCAGCCGAGCAGCGGACTTGGAGGTGCTGTAGTGACTCACTGTCGTTCGTTCTGTTTACGAGTTCGACCTTCCTCACACTGTGTGTTATTCTGGCCATTACCTTATTAGTGGCATTTGGTTAATATTGTTAAAGGTGAGCTGTTAGTTTGGTGCATCTTCATCTGGTGGAGTTACAGCGAGACTTCTTTCAGTCATATTCTGGCTTGCGCTGCTGAGCAGTGAGTGTTCCCGTGTCGCACATTGAAATACTGACTTGTGCCCTGGTTGATTTATGTATGAACTGGAGTGCCTATGTGGGCGTGTTTGCTTTAAATTGTTGATGAAGTGTATCACAATATCCTTACTTGAGTGTCTTTAAATTGCATTTCAGTTTGTTACTGAACTTACGTCAGTTAAGGGATGCCCAACTTGCTACGCCAGTCAAGTAAAGTTTAAGTCTACTGTGACACCACTGTTTACTTGTTGGATTAAAATTAATTCAATATCTTAACCACAGCTAGGAATAATTCAAGGCTTTTTTTTTACTCACTATGTTGAATGTTAAACTGTTTTGGAAACCCCTTTGACATCATTTCACTGTGTGGTCATAGAAAGAGCTCTGTGGGTACTGTGGTCGACGGCTCCTGTTGCAGCAGGGTTTCTGGTCCACACATCTATCGCATGCCAGGGGTTTAGTGCCAACTGCCAACAGTGTGGTAATCCTTTTCGAATCACCGTCTGCCCTATGACTATTGATGGATTTCTGTGGTAAAATTCAAATGGAGGCACTGTCTTGTCAGCTTGTCTGAACTGAATGTGCTTGCCTCGTAAAACAGTTCATTACTGATTGTGAGTAGTTTAAGCAGTGTTAGGGCACTCATTATTCTGGACCAGACTGTACTTGGCATTAATTGCATTGTCTTGGTAAATCTGTGTGCTACGTAAGATTATAATGCAAGCACCATTGTGGGTAATATTTACCATTTAACTATATATGAGTTGGTACTGTGAATCATTGTAGCACACAAGGTCACATAAGACAGTGCTGTAGTGGGCAGATATTGCTATATGTCTGTGATATTATTTTCTGTAAGCCATTGTGCCCATTACTTTATGTAAGGCTTAAATACAGTGACCAGTTTGGTAATTTTCTGTGTTTTGTAATAACATTTTACAAGTATTAAAATTTTGGGTAAGGTTTAAATCTCATGTTTGCAGATTGTTTGATGTTAGATAACTTGTTCATGATTCATGTTAAATCAACTGATGTACATTTAAATTGAACAAGTTATATGTCAATATGTTGTTACCAGTACTTTCCATGAATTTTCTTGCACAATAAATTAAATTTTATATTCTATCCTCAATTTGTTGCTCAGCCTTCCACTCCAGAAGACCCTGTATCCTGCTACCAACCGTATCACTAAGGAAGAATATTCACAAATTTCTAGGTGTATGCACTGATGAAGGGTTGAACTGGAAAAAACACACTGAGCATCTGCTGAAACATTTGAGTTCAGCTACTTATACTATTAGGGTCACTGCAAATTTTGGTGATATACATCTGAGTAAACTAGC
Organism: Schistocerca piceifrons; assembly: GCF_021461385.2. NCBI lineage: Eukaryota > Metazoa > Arthropoda > Insecta > Orthoptera > Acrididae > Schistocerca > Schistocerca piceifrons. The sequence goes on along the minus strand of NW_025728458.1, from coordinate 763,140 downwards.
TTATCACACCTATTTTCATTCTCTGCTTTCGTATGGCATCATCTTCTGGGGTAACTCATCATTGAGTAAAAGAGTGTTCATTGCACAAAAGAGTGTAATCTGAATAGCTGCTGGAGCTCATCCAAGATCATCCTGCAAACACTTATTTAAAGAGCTAGAGATCTTCACTGTAGCCTCACAATATATATATTCACTTATGAAATTTGTTATTAACAATCCGAATGAATTCAAAAGTAATAGCAATGTACATGGTTACAACACTAGGCAAAAGGATTATCATCACTACTCAAGGTTAAATCTAACTTTGGCTCAGGAGGGGGTAAATTATGCTGCCACTAAAGTCTTTCATCACTTACCTAATAGCGTCTAGAGCCTGACAGATAGCCATATAGCATTTAAAAAGAAATTAAAAGAATTTCTTGATGGCAACTCCTTCTACTCATTACATGAACTTTTGGATATAGTAAGTGGGTAATTCCCCCAACCACAAAAAAAAAAAAAAAAAAAAAAAAAAAAAAAAAAAAAAAAAAAAAAAAAAAAAAAAAAAAAAAAAAAAAAATTAAGTGTCCTGTAATATTTTGTGTAATGTAATATCTTGTATGTTGTTGTTGCTGTCTTCAGTCCTGAGACTGGTTTGATGCAGCTCTCCATCCTCCTCTATCCTGTGCAAGCTTCTTCATCTCCCAGTACCTACTGCAGCCCACAGCCTTCTGAATCTGCTTAGTGCATTCATCTCTTGGTCTCCCTCTACGATTTTTACCCTCCACGCTGCCCTCCAATACTATATTGGCGATCCCTTGATGCCTCAGAACATGTCCTACCAACCAATCCCTTCTTCTGGTCAAGTTGTGCCACAAACTTCTCTTCTCCCCAATCCTATTCAATACTTCCTCATTAGTTATGTGATCTACCCATCTAATCTTCAGCATTCTTCTGTAGCACCACATTTTGAAAGCTTCTATTCTCTTCTTGTCCAAACTATTTATCATCCATGTTTACTTCCATACATGGCCACACTCCATACAAATACTGTCAGAAACAACTTCCTGACACTTAAATCAATACTCAATGTTAAAAAATTTCTCTTCTTCAGAAATGCTTTCCTTGCCATTGCCAGTCTACATTTTATATCCTCTCTACTTCAACTCTACTTCAACTCTCTACTTCATCAGTTATTTTGCTCCCCAAATAGTAAAACTCCTTTACTACTTTAAGTGTCTCATTTCCTAATCTAACTCTCTTAGCATTACCCGACTTAATTCGACTACATTCCATTACCCTCGTTTTGCTTTTGTTGATGTTCATCTTATATCCTCCTTTCAAGATACTGTCCATTCCGTTCAGCTGCTCTTCCAGGTCTTTTGCTGTCTCTGACAGAATTACAATGTCATCGGTGAACCTCAGAATTTTTATTTCTTTTCCATGGATTTTAATACCTACTCCGAATTTTTATTTCGTTTCCTTTACTGCTTGCTCACCATACAGATTGAATAACATCGGGGAGAGGCTACAACCCTGTCTCAGTCCCTTCCCAATCACTGCTTACCTTTCATGCCCCTCGATCCTTATAACTGCCATCTGGTTTCTGTACGAATTGTAAATAGCCTTTCGCTTCCTGTATTTTACCTCTGCCGCCCTTAGAATTTGAAAGAGAGTATTCCAGTCAACATTGTCAAAAGCTTCCTCTAAGTCTACAAATGCTAGAAATGTAGGTTTCCCTTATCTTAATCTATATTCTAAGATAAGTCATAGGGTCAGTATTACCTCACGTGTTCCAACATTTCTACGGAATCCAAATTGATATTCCCCGAGGTCGGCTTCTACCAGTTTTTCCATGTAATTTTCTCAGCTGTCAACACCTGCTTTCTTTGGCATTGGAATTATTATATTCTTCTTGAAATCTGAGGGTATTTTGCCTGTGTCATACATCTTCCTCACCAGATGGTAGAGTTTTGTCATGGTTGGCTCTCTCAAGGTTATCACTAAGTCTAATGGACTGTTGTCTACTCCTGGGGCCTTGTTTCGACTCAGGTCTTTCAGTGCTCTGTCAAATTCTTCACTCTGTATCATATCTCCCATTTCATCTTCATCTAGGTCCTCTCCCATTTCCATAATATTACCCTGAAGTATACTCCTTCCACCTTTCTGCTTTCCCTTCTTTCCTTAGAACCGAATTTCCATCTGAGATGTTGATATTCAGAGACAGTTCTCTTTTCTCCAAAGGTCTCTTTAATTTTCCTGTAGGCTGCATCTATATTACCCCTAGTGGCATGTGCCTCCACATATTTATATCCATCCGGTAGCCATTTTGCACTTTCTGTCGATCACATTTTCGAGACGTTTGTATCCCTTTGTGCCTGCTTCATTTACTGCTTTTTATATTTTCTCCTTTCATCAATTAAATTCAATATCTCCTCTGTTACCCAAGGATTTCTACTGGCCCTCGTATTTTTGCTCCCTAAAGACAGATAAAATGCGAGAGGCAGCATGTGTCTGTCACAGTCTGAGCACAAAAAAACGACAAATTAAAGGAAACGGTGCCATGGCAGCAATGACGAAAAAGCTGAAAAGTGGAGGGAGTGAATACATAACATCAGGTAAGAAAACTGGAAAGTTGCACAAGTCATACCAGATTTCCCAGAAGGGCGATAGCAGTAATCCACTAAATTACAGACCCTTTCCCTTAACGTCGATATGCAGCAGGATTTTGCAACATATATTGTGTTCGAACATTACGAGTTACCTCCAAGAGAACGTCCTATTGGCACACACTCAACACGAATCTAGACAACATTGTTCGTGCGAAACACAAGTAGCTCTTTACTGACACAAAGGATTGAGTGTTGCCGACAAAGAATTTCAAATCGATTCCCTATTTCTATATTTCAAGAACGCATTTGACACCGTACCTCACAAGTGGCTTGTAATGCAGGCTTGCGTGCTTATGGAATATCGTTTGAGTTATGTGAGTGCATTCCTGTCTGAAACGTCACAGTTCGTAGTAACTGCCGGAAAGCCATAGATCAAAACAAAAGTGATTTATGGCGGCCCCCAGTGTAGAGTTACAGGCCCTGTGCTGCTCCTTATCTTTGTAAACGATTTAGGATACAATGTGGTCAGCTGTCTTAGGTTGTCTGTAGATGACACTGTCCTTTATCGTCTAGTAAAGTCATCAGAAGACCGAAACATTTAGATAAAACATCTGTGTGGTACGAAAATTGGCAGTCGACTCTAAATAATGAAAAGTGTGAGGTCATCCATACGAGTGCTAAAAGGAAACCATTACACTATGGTTACATGACAAATCAATCAAATCTACAGACCTAAAATTCCACTAAATAACTGAACTGCGAATGACAGCAACCGCAATGCCAACATGCAAAGCAAAAAGACTGATAACTTATGCGCAACCTAATGCAGTCAGTGTTGAAATGACTGACTGACCATTTGGTCGTTTGTTGTTCAAGTCCAAGCAAAAATTTGATGAACTATCCCTCGAGACAGTACACAATTTGGATATAAAAATTGCACTGTGCAGGCTTTCGCTTTGGCTGTCCACTGACTGGAACCACCTTTCCGAACTACTTCGGTGATTAAATGAGTTCAACCCAGAGAGATACCATGAACAGCTAGTTCGACAATATTTGAACACGTATTGTGTTGGAGTTAATGACGTCTCTGGAGACTAGAAATCTACTCTGTAGGAATCAGCACGGGTTTCGAAAAAGACGATCAGGTGAAACCCAGCTCGCTACTCGTCCACGAGACTCAGAGGGCCATAGACATGGGTTCCCAGGTAGATGCCGTGTTTCTTGACTTCCGCAAGGCATTTGACACAGTTCCCCACAGTCCTTTAATGAACAAAGTAAGAGCATACAGACTATCAGACCAATTGTATAATTGGATTGAAGAGTTCAACCATTTGCGAACCTCAATTTTTTTCTCTGGAGTACACCCTCCAGAATTCTCCATGGCTTCTTTACAGCTTGTTCAGTGTATGGATTGAGTATCAGGGATAGGCCACAAGCCTCTCACTCCCCTCATGACCGCGGCTTCCCCTTTAATATCCAATGACTCTAAAAACTAAATTCCAGTTTCTGTAAAAATTAAAACATCTCATTCCCTATATTTTCCCCTGGTTATCCTCAGTTTCAAAAAGTGTGGTAAACATTGTAAGAAGCTACAGACACTTTGGACATAGATTTAATAGTTGCCTCATGTTCCTGTAGTTCTCCAGAACCCTCACTGATCTTCCCCAAGATCAGCTACTTCTAGTTTCCCTATCCTTCTGTAAATGTCAGTATTTTACCATGGCTCATTAAACTGATAGTTGATCAATGACACTTGATAGCATGTGCCTTCTACAGAACAGGAATAACTAAATTCTTCTAGAAGTGTGATGGTATTAAGCATATCTGTGTTTGCATTTCATGTTGAGTAGTTCTGTCACGGTTGTGTCTCACTATAATTGAGACAGCATAAATAGATCCCTGAGAGCTTGCAGTGCTCTCGCTAGCTTTAAACTGGAGTGCTAATGGCTGCAGGCAAAAAAACTAGCAGACAACAGAGCTGACAACACTGAGGTATTGCCGTGAACATGTAAAAATTTGTTAAGCATCTTGAGTATTTTGTGGTAGCATGTCCGAATAAAATATTCTAGAATAAAAATCTGAAGCTCTCAATGACTATCTGTACCATGTTGTAAATTGCATATTCAAGAAAATGAAAATAGGCCAAACTGACACACTGGATACTCTGGAATTGGTGTAACTTTTTATGAGGGTGCCAGTACAAGACATGCTGGATCTTTATGCCCAACAACTTCCACCTGGAATTGTCAAGTTGTTCGGTCATGTTCTAATAACAAAGTACTTCTTGTACCATGATGAATATTATGAAATGATGGATGGCACAGCAACAGGCTCATCACTGCTTCCTACAGTCACAAATTTCTTAGTGGAGCACTTTGAGGAGGAGTCTCTGAGCTCTGCAGTGTGGCATTCATCTCGCTTCCTGAGGTACATAAATGACACCTTCCTGATATGACCTGGTGGTGAAAACACACTGCAGCATTTCATGGATCCGATGAATAGTGCCCATCCGAAGATTAGATTTACCATAGATGGATGGCAAGCTACCGTTCTTGGATGTTTTGGTTAAGTGGAAGGTAGGAGGCCAGGTCAGTTATTCAGTGTACAGGAAACTGAAGCACACTGATGTATATTTGAACACCATTAGTTCTCATCACCCTGTGCACAAGAAAGTGTAACTGAACACATTAATACATAGTGTGGAAGCTATCTTTGATGACGACCATCTACAGTCTGAATTGCAGCACTTATGACACATGTTCAGAGCAAATGCTTATAGCAAAAGAGTCTCTGAAACACTTTTAGATGTCACCAAAGAAAGATGCCTTGTGAAATGGCAAAAGAAGCTGAACTGGTGGCTTTCCTGCCATACTGTGGGGCAATGAGTAGCAAGTTAGGACGTGTACTGCAGAGACACGGATTGAGACAGCCCCTGCTACCCATGTAGCCACCTCCTGTGTGTAGTGGACACACCTTAAAATCAAAACCTTTTTGTACGAAAGAAGAGAGAGGGAAAATGAAAGGCTCTGCTTTGTGATGGGATTTATGCAACAGTGTTCAAGCAACTGAATGGAATGAATACTGCACAAGAGCCAGTACATTTCCTTAATCATTCAGAATTAGATCAGCAGAACCATACCAGAGGAGGGAGTGTAGGTGGATGTTGTCACCCACTTTTGCCAATGGGTACACCATCCCATTGTTATTTCCTACAGAGAACATTTGTGAATACAGTAATTAGTTTCATTGTGTCTTGATTGAATTATTGTGAATGCTGGGTTCTAACTCTAAGAATATTAACTGTTCAGTCAATTTAGCATTGGTAAATGGTCCAGACAAACAAAAAATTATGAACACAAGGTTCATGGTGTCGGGTATGTGCCGAGCTTGTGTACATTACCACTTTTGATACTCATCGTGTAACATGATTCATGAAAATTCATGACAACTTCCTTCTCAGTGCTTTCTCACACTGATGTTGCATTCTATAATGCTGTAATCTAACTTCACTCTTATCTGAAACCTAAGATATAAGAAGACATTAGTACGAGGGTGAGTCAAATGAAAACCTTAAATTTGTAATAAAAAATCGAAATTTTGCTCCGTTATCCTGTAAGTTGGCAATTGTGCTACAAACAGCATGCAGAATGGCCTGTAGGTGGCAGCACAGTGCAGATGCACACATACCATTGCAGTATCAGTATAAAGATGGCTGCCCTACTTGTGGCTTGTACCACAGAAGAACAGCCTTCTGTTATTTGGTTTTTGCGTAGTGAAGATGTGAAACCCACTGAAATTCTTTGACAAATGTAGGTTCAGCAAGTCTACAAATGGAGTAGGAAGTCTGCAAACGGTGTGACTTCAGAGGAAGATGCTCCTCATTCAGATCAGGCAGAACAAGTAGTGACTCCACAGAACATTGCAGCAGTTGAAGCCACAGTGAAGGAAATCGCTGAGTGACACTAAATGACATTGCAGCAGGTTTACAGATCAGTCATGGGTCAGCACACTACATTGTGCATGATGTGCTCCAGTTTCACAAAGTGTCTGCATAATGGGTGCCATGGCAGCTGCCTCCTGAAATGAGAGAATGACGGGTTGATGCTTGTGAAGAACTTCTTCGGCACTTTGAAATAGAAGGTGATGGCTTCCTTGCAAGAATCGTTACTGGGAATGAAACCTGGGTTCACTTCCACCAACCAGAAATGAAGAGATTGAGCAAAGAATGCCGCCATTCCTCATCACCAAAACCAAAGAAGTTTCGAACAGAATGATCAGCAGGGAAGATTATGCTGGCTCTCTTTTGGGACAAAAAACACATCATTTTGGAGCATTACATGCCTAGAGGGACCACTGTCACCAGTGAATCATACACAAATCTCCTAAAAAATCATCTGTGGCCTGCAGTCAAATCAAAGTGACGTGGAATGTTGTCAGCAGGTGTCCTTTTGCAACATGACAATGCAAGGCACATGACTGCTCGTACAACAGTTGCAACAGTCACAGACTTGCATTCTGAGTGTCTTTCTCATCCATCATACTCACCAGACCTTTCCCCAAGTGATTTCCATATGTTTGCACCACTCAAAGATGCAATGGGAAGGTTCTGATAAAGAGGTATGCTGTGTGGTGCATGAGTGGTTGCATGGACTACCAAAAGAATTTTTTTCTAAAGGAATTTATGCACCTTGTAAGCGCCGGAGGACTTGCATTGGGCATGGGGGAGATTATGTTGAAAAGTGATACAGCTCTGTACCACATCTCCACAATAAATAACATTTTAAAAAAATATTTAAGGTTTTCATTTGACTCACCCTCATAAGATAACAACATTTCCTGCATCCTTATGCTGATACTGCATATGCAATTTCAGAACATTAAATGTCACATATTAATCCCCTACTACAATATTTTGCAGTAATCAGTTGAGCTATTAATTTTCAGTCATTATGTCTGTCATTTGTGTATTTATAGTCTGATTAACAGCTTCAGTCATCTGTCATGGCAGGATGGGATGAGTATTGTTTTAATTTTCTTGCCAGTAAGGAGATAGTCACTAAATCAAACAGTTCTGTTTACCTCTATGGCTCTTTGTGTAACTTGCCTGTTTTCAGCCCCGATATATTACATTTTTAAATAGGTGTATAAAATGTCCTAGTAATTGAAAGGTGTCATTTTTCAGTATGAAACAGTATAGCAAATTATTTCAGTGAGTTTGAGTCTCAGCTGCAGAAAATTGACTGCACAGTTCAAAGAATGAAACTGGTAACAGCACACTTGCACTGTATATGAACAGAATGAAAGAATGAGTAAATCACAGGGAGTGTCCATATCTAAAGTGTAGTGTACTTAGGTTGGTTCAATCCTTGGAAGTAAACAAGCTCATTTAACATCACTGATTAATATTCATAATTGTAGGAATTCCAAAGCCCATTTAATTGCATGCAGACAAAGAAAAAATAATGCTGCGTATAAGCTTGTAGCTGAACAGCAAAAAGACATTTTTCAAAAGTATTAAAAATGTTTCACACAGCTAATTTTGTAGCTAAATCTTAACCAAATTTGGTCTTCCAAAACATTGTAGATTTGCTAATTCAAAATAGTTTTGACATGGGCAAAGCACTGTTGGCTCAATGGTTTACTGTGCAGACACTGAACTGCAGAAAGTGGGGAAGAAGCTCTGTTCATAATATCGTAGGATTCCAGTATGTGACAATGTATGTAAATGACTGAACTTCAAAAAACATATGCAGGGACAATAGATCTGAACTTTTAAAATTTCTAAGTATGGTTTTTCTTCAGGGTATTTGAATGACAACTGGAGCATGTACTGATGGTGTTAATGTAGTGCTAGATAAAAATTTTAGTGTTTTATAACTATTTAAGCACAAGTATGATAAGCTATTGAAATGGATTTGTGCCAGTGTGTTGAATTGATTAAAACAAGAAATTTCCTGTAAATATTGTGTATGCATTGTTGCCAAAATCAGAAAAGGAAAAATTAAACTGGCATCCTAAATTCTATAAAACCAATAAGAAGGTCCCTCCTTGCTCTGACAGTTTCTATTAGCAGCATGTGACATCTGCCTGAGTATAAAAATTTCCATTATGAACCACAAATAGGGATGCAAAAGTCACATGGAAATTATTGAGACTTCAGGTACTCTGGTTCTGAATTGCATGATTCATCCTACAGTTGCCATTACTGTTAAGCACAAACATTAGAAATTAAAACATACAATAAATGTAATAAGCTCTAGTTTCCCTGAAGATTTTCTGAAAGATGTTATCAATCATGCAGAGTTCTGTAGAATAAATCCTCCTAATCTCAGTTGAATTGTCTCAGAGGATAATGCAGCATAGAGTGAAAGTTTTCTAGCAGTCACATTTCTGCCCCCAAGGAATATTTAGTGTCAGGTGGCAGAAGTTGTACATGTAGAAACACATTGTAGTAGAGTGTGAACATCTGCTGGTATTGACCAGCACGTCTTCAAGAGGCTCGCAGGATCCACATCGGGAACTTCTCTGGGGCATGATCTGTTCTGGGCCATTATGGCCAGTGCACATTGTATTTAGCTAACAAATTCGATGGTGCTTCCAAAGTGAAGAAGATTGACCTTAGTAAGTTTGCCATGTAGTGGATGCCAGTGCAACATTTTATCTTGCAATGGCTGTACCAAGTTTCATTGATAAAGACATAGTAGTTCCAAAGCAAATTGTATTTTAAAACTAAAAATGTCATACTTTTGGGGAAAACACATTTAAAATTTTTTATAAAATATGTTCAGCCTACACTTACTATTATGAAGCAAGTTTTTGTTAGCTAAGTATCTATAGATAGATTTTATAACATCTGCTGTTGACATTGTAAGGGGGGGGGGGGGCGTGGTTTTGTCTATATTCATTAGCAGTTACACTAATTCTCCAATATGTGGCAACTGGGGGCCTCTGGACAGACAGAATGAAAAGATCCTCTGTTAACAGCAGCAGGAACTTTAATTAGCATGAGAGCCTCTCACAAGAGCTCATGCTTGTGTATGATTTACAAAAACACTCCATTCTTGGTACAGTTTATTGTAATAAAAATTATAACTAAACATCATACGACTTTTTCATGGATGAGCATGGAACATATGTGTATTAATATTTGTAGTGCCCTATTTCAAGGTAACAGCGCACTGAAAATTTCAGACATCTCAAGATTATTGCTAAATTTCATTCACAATGCATTAATTTAAGCCTTCAAAAGGTGCTATGATGACACAGGACACAAATATCGAATGATGAGGTGCTAACAAAATGGATAATGTTGTAGTTTATGAAGTTGTGTGTTCTTTTCCTTCTACATGAAAATATTTTGTTCTTAACATTAACACATTCAGGGACTTCATTAGGAAAGTAATATAGTATGTTCTGCAATATTAAAAGTTATTTATGTCTCCATCTGATTTGAGAACATATAACAAAATAAATATTTGGCAATTTCAAAGTGTGGGGTTAGGCAGGTACCTGAGGACAGTTCAAATTGGTGTGAGTGGAAGAAAAAGCAACAAAATTTGTATTCTTCCTTGTTACAAAATAGATTGCAGCTCCATCAGTTGTCAGTATTGAGTGTCATGTCAAAATGCCATATTTGCAGAAAGTCTTATGAAATGAGTGGTACCCTATTTTAGATCATGAAGAGTAAAATGAAAACAGTGCTGTAATGATGCTCAGCTGTTACCTACACTCACTTAGCACCAGGCTGACCAACTTGTAAAGCAGAGGTCAAAGAATAGACACTCACATATTCTGGTTCAGCAATGACTGCTGTGTAACTAAAATTGATGAATAAATTTATTTTGTTATTTTTCCATGTCATGGATCCCTTAATTATGGTCATTTTCACTTAAATTTTGGTGGATGCTAATCTTGAAACTGTCATCTTGTTCGCACAACTCATTTATCCTGGCATATTCAAAGATCAAATCCTATATAAATAATTTTGCTGTATTCTCACTAGCCAGTAGGCATTTATGAAGAACTGTAGAGTTATTGATTTGTATTGTTTCTAACAGCATAGAAACTGTAATTTCATTTCCTCAGTGGGATTAATCACGTACACCCTTATTTTTGGCAGAATTGTAAATTACTCAGAGCACTATGCGACTTAACTTCTGAGGTCATCAGTCCCCTAGAACTTAGAACTACTTAAACCTAACTAACCTAAGGACATCACACACATCCATGCCCGAGGCATGATTCGAACCTGCGACCGTAGCGGTCACACAGTTCCAGACTGTAGCACCTAGAACCGCTTGGCCAGCCTGGCGGCAGAATTCTAACTTCCAGTTTTGTGCACAATATGTTGATGGCATAGTCATCTTCTTCAGGTGCTGGAAGTTTGGCTGTTACATGTACTTGTCACTTTGACTCCTGCTAGGCTGAACTATTGAACAGGCAATACAGTCAAAAGCAAGAATGCCTGAGAAAGAAGAGAAGGAGATTGAGGAAGAGAAGCCAAAAATAACTTGTCCGTCTTAGGCATGCCAAAGAGGAGAAAGAGATTTTTGGAAACAAGACATCTAGTGTAATTCCCTTCCTTCAACTTACTTACTTACTCCTCAGCTCTACAGCCCTTGAAGGGCCTTGGCCTGCGTCACAATATCCTGCCATTCTATCCGATCCGTGGTTTTCCGTCTCTATCCTCTGATTCCCAGCTTTTTTCATGTCTTCTTCAACTCCATCCACTCATCTCTTTCTGGGGCATCCCCCCCGCCAACTGCCTCCAGCCTTGCCATCAAAAATCCTCTTACATGCTCTGTCTTATTCCATTCTGGCCACGTGTCCTGCCCACTGCAGTCTTCTTATTTTAATGGTAGTAACAATGTCAGGTTCTTCAAAAAGCTGTTGTAGTTCTGCATTCGTACAGATGCGCCAACCTTCTTGCTCATATACTGGGCCATATATTTTACGTAGCACCTTTCTTTCCCATATGCTAAGGGTCCTTTCCTAATTTACGGTTCATGTTTTGGCACCATACATAACAACTGGTCTTATAATTGTTTTGTAAATGAGGATTTTGGATTTTCGTGATAGAAACGAACTCCTAAGCATGGGTAATGTGGCAAAGTAGCATCTGTTACCTGCTGCTACTCTGGCTTTCACCTCAATGCCAATGTCATTTGTCTCAGTGATAGCCGACCCAAGGTACTTGAAGTCTCTCACCCTTTTAAACTCCCTGTCAGCAATCCTGAGTTTTGGTAGGTTTTGTTGGTTGGTCATTGCCATATATTTGGTCTTTTTGATGTTGACTGTCAGGCCAAGTTCCCTTGCACCTTTCTCCATTTGTTGATACGCTTCACCTAGCACACCAGTGTTTCGTGTGAGTAGTGCCACATTGTCAGCATAGGATAGGTATTGTAGTGAACGATTTAAGAAGGTTCCTCCTTTATTTAACTCTATCTGACTTATGACTTTTTCTAGGCAAAGGCTGAATAGCAATCAGGAGATATTGTCAACCTGTCTAAGTCCCTTCTTCACTTCCACTTCTATGGAGATTTCACCCTGTATTTTTACTTTACAGTTGGTTTCACTGAGGGTCATCACAGAAATTTTAATGAGCTTCTTAGGTATTCCAGCCTCTTCCATTACATTCTTCAATGCCACTCTTGAGGTTCTGTCATGTTGTTGTTGTGGTATTCAGTCCTGAGACTGGTTTGATGCAGCTCTCCACACTACTCTATCATGTGCAAGCTTCTTCATCTCCCAGTACCTACTGCAACCTACATCCTTCTGAATCTGCTTAGTGTATTCATCTCTTGGTCTCCCTCTACGATTTTTACCCTCTACACTGCCCTCCAATACTAAATCGGTGATCCCTTGATACCTCAGAACATGTCCTACCAACCAATCCCTTCTTCTAGTCAAGTTGTGCCACAAACTCCTCTTCTCCCCAATTCTATTCAATACCTCCTCATTAGTTATGTGATCTACCCATCTAATCTTCAGCATTCTTCTGTAGCACCACATTTCAAAAGCTTCTATTCTCTTCTTGTCTAAACTATTTATCGTCCATGTTTCACTTCCATACATGGCTACACTCCATACAAATACTTTCAGAAACGACTTACTGACATTTAAATCTATACTCGATGTTAACAAATTTCTCTTCTTCAGAAACGCTTTCCTTGCCATTGCCAGTCTAAATTTTATATCCTCTCTACTTCGACCATCATCAGGTATTTTGCTCCCCAAATAGCAAAACTCCTTTACTGCTTTAGTGTCTCATTTCCTAATCTAATTCCCTCAGCATCACCTGACTTAATTCGATTACATTCCATTATCCTCATTTTCATTTTGTTGATGTTCATCTTATACCCTCCTTTCAAGACACTGTCCATTCCGTTCAACTGCTCTTCCAAGTCTTTTGCTGTCTCTGACAGGATTAAAATGTCATCGGCAAACCTCAAAGTTTTTATTTCTTCTCCATGCATTTTAATACCTACTCCGAACTTTTCTTTTGTTTCCTTTATTGCTTGCTCAATATACAGATTGAATAACATCGGGGATAGGCTACAACCCTGTCTCACACCCTTCTCAACCACTGCTTCCCTTTCATACCCCTCGAATCTAGTAACTGCCATCTACTTTCAGTACAAATTGTAAATTGCCTTTCGCTCCCTGTATTTTACCCCTGCCATGTTCAGAGTTTGAAAGAGAGTATTCCAGTCAACGTTGTCAAAAGCTTTCTCTAAGTCTACAAATGTTGGAAACGTAGGTTTGCCTTTCCTTAATCTAGCTTCTAAGATAAGTCGTAAGATTAGTGTTGCCTCACGTGTTCCAACATTTCTACGGAATCCAAACTGATCTTCGCCGAGGTCTGCTTCTACCAGTTTTTCCATTCGTCTGTAAAGAATTTGCGTTAGTATTTTGCTGCTGTGACTTATTAAACTGATAGTTCGGTAATTTTCACATCTGTCAACACCTACTTTCTTTGGGATTGGAATTATTATATTCTTCTTGAAGTCTGAGGGTATTTCGCCTGTCTCATACATCTTGCTCACCAGATGGTAGAGTTTTGTCAGGACTGACTCTCCCAAGGCTGTCAGCAGTTCTAATGGAATGTTGTCTACTCCGGGTGCCTTGTTTCGACTCAGGTCTTTCCGTGCTCTGTCGAACCCTTCACGCAGTATCATATCTCCCATTTCATCTTCATCTACATCCTCTTCCATTTCCATAATATTGTCCTTAAGTACATCGCCCTTGTATGGACAATCTATATACTTCTTCCACATTTCTGCTTTCTCTGCTTTTCTTAGAACTGGGTTTCCATTTGAGCTCTTGATATTCATGCAAGTGGTTCTCCTTTCTCCAAAAGTCTCTTTAATTTTCCTGTTGGCAGTATCTATCTTACCCCTAGTGAGATAAGCCTCTACATCCTTACATTTGTCCTCTAGCCATCCCTGGTTAGCCATTTTGCACTTCCTGTTGATACCATTTTTGAGACATTTGTATTCCTTTTTGCCTGCTTCATTTACTGCATTTTTATATTTTCTCCTTTCATCAATGAAATTCAATATTTCTTCTGTTACCCAAGGGTTTCTACTAGCCATCGTCTTTTTACCTACTTGATCCTCTGCTGCCTTCACTATTTCATCCCTTAAAGCTACCCATTCTTCTTCTACTATATTTCTTTCCCCCATTCCTGTCAATTGTTCCTTTATGGTCTCCCTGAAACTCTCTACAACCTCATGTTCTTTCAGTTTATCCAGGTCCCATCTCCTTAAATTCCCACCTTTTTGCAGTTTCTTCAGTTTTAATCTACAGTTCATAACCTGTAGAGTGTGGTCAGAGTCCAAATCTGCCCCTGGAAATGTCTTACAATTTAAAACCTGGTTCCTTCTCTCCCTTTTCCTACTCTTAAATTCCAGTCACCCATGACTAGTAAATTTTCATCTCCCTTCACTACCTGAATAATTTCTTTTATCTCCTCATACATTTCATCAATTTCTTTGTCATCTGCAGAGCTAGTTGGCATATAAACTTGTACTACTGTAGTAGGCATGGGCTTCGTGTTTATCTTGGCCACAATAATGCATTCACTATACTGTTTGTAGTAGCTTACCCATACTTCTAATTTTTTAGTCATTATTAAACCTACTCCTGCATTACTCCTATTTGATTTTGTATTTATAACCCTGTATTTGCCTGACCAAAAGTCTTGTTCCTCCTGCCACCGAACTTCCCTCATTCCCACTATACCTAACTTTAACTTATTCATTTCCCTTTTTAAATTTTCTAACCTACCTGCCCGATTAATGGATCTGACATTCCACACTCAGATCCGTAGAACGCCAGTTTTCTTTCTCCTGATAATGATGTCCTCTAGAGTAGTCCCCGCCCGGAGATCCGAATGGGGGACTATTTTACCTCCGGAATATTTTACCCAAGAGAACGCCATCATCATTTAATCATCCAGTAAAGCTGCATGCCCTCGGGAAAAATTACAGCTGTAGTTTCCCCTTGCTTTCAGCCGTTCGCAGTACCAGAACAGCAAGGCCATTTTGTCTGGTGTTACAAGACCAGATCAGTTAATCATCCAGACTGTTGCCCCTGCAACTACTGAAAAGGCTGATGCCCCTCTTCAGGAACCACACGTTTGTCTGGCCTCTCAACAGATACCCTTCCATTGTGGTTGCACCTACGGTATGGCTATCTGTATCATTGAGGCACGCAAACCTCCCCACCAACGATAAGGTCCATGGTTCAAGGGGGGGGGAGGCTGTCGTAGGCTTGTTTAAAGTCAATATAAATTTTATGTTCATAACATTTTTCAAGTATTATGTGCAATGTGAATATTTGGTCAGTTGTTGACCTATTTCTTCTAAAGCCACTCTGATAGTCTCCAACTCTCTCTTCCACATATGGAGTAAGCATGCTGGTTAGAATCTTGGAGAAAACTTTATATGTAATATTTAGTTAGGAGATTCCTCGATAGTTCCGGCAGTTTAATTTATCTCCTTTTTTATGTAGAAGGCACATTATAGCAGTTTTCCACTCCTTTGGCATGCTCTCCTCTTGCCAGATATTCAGGATTATTGTCAATTGTTTTCCACAGCGTTTCCCCACCATACTTGAGAAATTCGGCCTGGATCTGCTCAGTTGGTCGAGCAATGGTAGCATATGTTTTCTTTCCCATGTCAACCACATCATCTGTTTGACACTGCCTGAAACTAAACCAGGCTTATCCAAATCAAGTAGGGTACTTTCATGTGGTCCTGCTAAAGTAGTACCTACAGGCATTTATCTCCATCTGCCCTTTATGTAGCTGCTTGAGCACCCACACGCATGGCGCTAGTGACTCCTAAAGACCGTAACTGTATTGGCTCTGTGTAAATGTGTTGGCTTCATAGCTGAAACAGTGAAATAACCCACATTGCTGTAAAGCCAAAAATGCTTCTCCTAGACTTCAGTGTGGGTATAGCCATGAGAGAGCTACTCATTGGCATATTTGTGAAATGTCAGGAGGGGATTGATTACGTGTGAGCCGGGTGTGTTGCAGCATCTGGGAAGGTTTGAGTGCACTTTCCATATGACAACAGGTGGATGACTATGGTAAGGAACCAGTAGTATCAGACTCTGGGACTGTGGTTAATCTGTTTTAGGATTTCCCAAAGGCTAACATTCAGTGAGCACAAGTTTGCTAATACCAGGGAACTTGGACCCTTCATACAGAGAAAGCTGGCAGAATGTGTGTTTCCTGCTGTGCTCAGACCTGCACCACTTATTAATGTTAATTCAGTACCTTGTCTGCAATGCTGTGTTCCTAACAAAAATAGGACTCACCAAAAAATCCCGTGATGTGAAGTATCACTCACTGCTGCACATGTAGATTAGCCTTTTGGCATTGGTTATCCCCAGCATGCCTGTTTTCATCCCTACTTTGATGTAATTTTTGGGGTTCCCTATATGTAGCAGAGGTCCCACAACTGAAATAAACATCAGAGTAGATTGCAAAAAAGTGCATTATCATGTTGTCAAAACTGTATAGAAGGCTCTTTCCCTGATGTACTACAGGGAGTACATCGCCACAAACAAACTGGTTTTAGGTTTTCAGGAATGTTCCCTCCACAGTGTGCAGAATGTCTAAAACCTTTGGTAACATACGAATATTTTCAAACATTCCTAATTTTCTTGCACTTCTAGCAGTGGGCTTGCAATATCACAGATCCATTTCTTAATGTACAAAATATTGATATCTTCCATGAAGGATTTGAATTTTTTCATCCGAAATTAGCCTTTGCTTCATTGTCACTAATGCTCTGACAGAACTGTTTCCTATTAATTTGGGAAGCTGTCTTGCTTGGTTCTCTTCTAGGAACCAGTGAAATGTTTTTCAAATGCCCTTGTGTAATAGCTTTCTCTGCTTCCTTCATTCAAGCACCTGGCTTTCCTTAAATTGTTCAATGGCTTCTACTGACCTCATTATTGCCCTATATGATGGAATATACACCAATGTCCTTTCATAGGTACTGAGAAAATACTGATCTCCAAAAAATTCCAGAAAGCAGTACACTGTTACACACAAACTTGGGGCTTGATAGTGTTTTCTGCAAGCTGTTGAACTCTTTCCTCATACTTCATTTTATTTTTTCATCTCATTTGAACATCTGTTAAAATTTATTCACAGTACCTTTTTCAAAATACTGATAATCCTATATTTGAATATAAATTATTTATGAACTACTATACATACAAACCATGAAAAATTTTCCATGTTTGCTAGATGTTTTGTTTTTAGATTCTTATAGAGCATTGAGAAGCTATCATTTTCCTATGGTCAGTTATCACTTTTCCCAAAAACTATATAGTAATAATTTTTATCTAGAGTGTTCAACTAGCAAAATGCAATTATTTCCACAATTCTTTAAAATAGTTTTGGAGGCCTCATTTTTCTGTTTGTTAAATGTATACTTCTATTTAACTATACAAGTTTAAAGCATACTTTCTCTAAACCTTTTGGTGGATTTTCAGAATCATGCACACTGTTACATCATAAAATAGTTCCTGTAATGTTGCCATTTCTTAGTTGTACAGTTCAGTGTTAAACTTCTTTACCTAATATATCATTGTTGCTATCTTCTGTTTAATAGCTAAATTGTAGTACTACTCACAGCCATCCATAGATTCAACTGCTAGCCAATCACATTTTCCTTCGTTCTAAAAGCTACTCACTAAATACCAGATAGATGTGTCCCATTGTTCAAAACAGTATTACTTTAATGGGACATGTGTCCCATAAACTGTGAAAAGCTTAAAATGCTTCATAAACCACATACTATTGTGTACACGAGAGTAAAAGTGTCTATTTTTTGAATTGTCATGTACCCAGCAACCCAGTTGGATCTAATGGAGACCTCATGAATTAAAAAGTGCGTCATTAGATGCTTCATACATGCTTGATTTCATTTCTATGAAAGGTCACTTCAGAAAGATAGCCTCTGTTGGTTTTAAGGTCTTAACTGCCCACACCTGAGGAATGTATTGGCAAATGATCCTTTATCCATGGCCATGTTTCACTTACATGCCACTCTGTCATGGATGCGGCAGATATCATATTCATTTACTTTGGAAAAGTAATATCTCCAGTCATCTTTGGCTGCAAATTAACTTGGCTCAGTTCTGGATTGGCAGAAATTAGTTTCGCTCCACACTTAGGGATACTGTGGTGTCTACCTCAACCATTCAGTGCCATCTGAGCACACCCAATGGATAAGAGCTTAAGCTTGTTACTTTTTCTCTTCTCTAACTTATACACTCCTGATGCTGTGCATGTGTTGGAAACATCAAGAAATATTTCTGGTGGTCAGTTTTGGTTTTCTGTGCTTAGTGAAACATTTAAAAGCTGCCACAAATCCGTAGTATTTCATTGTTAGTAAGTTGTTAAAGCTTAGGGCTACAACTGGTAAGTAGGGCAACTTTATTGTTTACCAGCTGAGTGTATGACTGCTATGTATTTTTTACTGTACTGTGATCATCTCTGCCCACTCCTGTGGCCAAGACTAAATGACACATTATAACACATATTATAGCATGAGATTTGTGCAAAGAATGTATAAAAGGGAATTTCTTGTAACATGGAATTAACTTCTGAGAGATTGTGGTCAGCCTGTGGGTTATTTGTTTGGGTGACTCATCTAGTGAGCAATAAGTTTGCCGTTGATATAGCTGCTGCCTTAACCTGTCACTGTGAATGTGTCATGTGAGAATGGAGTATTTTGTAAGCATAAATATGGTCATTCTATTATATAGTTGTATAAATTACTTCTGGTATTGTCTCTCTCTCTCTTCTCTCTCTCTCTCTCTCTCTGTCTCCCCCCCCCCCCCCCCTCCTCCCATGCCACCTTCGATACTGTAAAATTCTAGAGCAGCCGAATGTTAACTGAGCTAAGTTGTCTGAAAGTGAAAATATCCTTAGTCCTTTATTCGTGTGAATCATTTGTGGAGTAAATTTGAGTAAACAGTAATCTGTAATATTTTGGCAACTTTTTGGTAATATAGTAATAAAATTGTGTGCTTGCATACACTCCAAAGCGTACATGAAAAATGAACAGAGCAGCTGACCATTATGTAGGATCAGGAGTGGAAATGGTAACTACTGCCAATAAAAACACACAAAATTGACAAAAATTGGCAGTTTCTTCTCTGCATTTAAGTCTGGATTTGTGAAACTCGGTATTTCAACTTCTGAAAATTAACTGTGGCCAGTCATGTGCTCCTCGGTTTTGCTCTCACATCAGTTTGCCTCTTTATATAAGAAGAGTCACTTTGCAGTGGCCATGGAGGACGTGTACTGCGTAGTGCTGACGGCCGTGAAGGGAGTCGCGCTGCTGCTGAACAACCCGTTCCTCCAGGGGAGTGGTGGCTGCAGCCACCTGTGCCTAGTGAGGGGACAGAAGCAGGTGAGCTTTGTGGGATGACAGCTTCTGAGACTTTGACCTTGAGCAGCATTTAAAATCTAGGTCTCCTTCCTAAAGTTACTTGGAAAATTTAATGGGCGCTGGTGCAGAAAGAAAATCTTTGTTAGAAAGAAACAGTTTTAAGGTTGAGTAGTTTCTCACTGGCAAATTATGTGAAATGAGTGGTCAATAATAATGAGTAGCAAACATTCCCAACAAAATTATATATGAATGGAAATTTCATTATGAAAACTACCCAAGAACCTTACAAATCCACAAAGTGCAAGGAGCAGTAAGAAAGAGAACTGAGTGGCATGTTAATCCAGGGTGTATACACTCAGACAACCATGAAATCTGGGAAAAAATCTAAATGTTTTCGTTTAATTTCCAGTCAAATTGTTCTTTATTGGTGTTTATTCAACAAAATTTTTTTTTAGCCCACAACTGCAGAATAATACTGTAGCAATAACGTAATAGAATAACAAACAAATAAAATTTTTCTTGTCATAAATGCCACAATTTCTCTGCAACTAAACACAGTTCACACAAAAGTATCTGCTGACAGCAAAATGTCAAATGTTTCGTGAGGAACACGACACAATACTTAGTAACAACAAACTGCTTGCTGTGATACTGACATCACAACTGTTTACATTTGTGACAGGTAATGGGAAAATATTGTGAATGCTGGTTTGAGAAGTGGTATTTAAAAAGTAATTTCCTTTTATGCAAAAGGAATTATGTGGCATGTGAGGATGCTCAATGACTTTCTTAAATCAGTGTGTTTGACTCTCATTTGAAACTTAACACTTTGATGACCACACACTTACAACAATTTTGGGTGCAGAAGACCAACACTTATGCCATTAGTTAAATTTTATTGGCATTGTTTGTGTTTTGGATATAATAAAGCATAAAATGCATGCCAAAAAAGATGAAGATTCAAGCTTGTTCACTCATTTTAGTTCTTGCATAAATTATACTTCCTGCCATTTTTTGCATAATTTTTAATTGCTCTTGAAAAAAGTGCTCCAGAAGCTACTGTGCTGTATTGGGAGTAAGTCATATTTTTACTTTTGCAATATGAAAAGATGCTGTGTTCATGTTGCCATGCTTCAGAAATCATGCCAGAATGTTTTTTACTGGATTTAGTTTCCTAAAGTACAAGGAAGTTCTGTGCTATTGTGTAAAATAAAAGACTGAAAAGTTTTAAAACTCAGAGGGAAAGTATATCACTTTGTAATACCTTCAGCACTTTTCAACATGTGATATAGATATTTTTCCAGAAATACTGTTCTTGCCGTTTGCTAATCTGCATTTTGTATTCACTCCAGTTCAGCTGATGTCAGTTCTTTTGCTACCCAAATAGCAAAACTAATGTATTTTCTCATTTTCTAATATAATTCCCTGTAGCAAGGAGCAATTTAAGATTACATTCCATTATCCTTGAACCTCTAAAAAGAGGTTCATCTTACCTCTTCAAAGAGCTGTTGGTCGTAATGGATAGTATCTTCCTTGGTTGTCTGCTCTCTGACAGAATTAAAATGCCATTTGAAAACCTCAATTTTTTTCTCTGGACTACAGCCTCCAGAATTCTCCATGGCTTCCTTTACAGCTTGTTCAGTGTATGGACTGAGTATCAGGGATAGGCCACAAGCCTCTCACTCCCGTCATGACCACTGCTTCCCCTTTAATATCCAATAACTCTAAAAACTAAATTCCAGTTTCTGTAAAAGTTAAAACATCTCATTCCCTATATTTTACCCCGGTTATCCTCAGTTTCAAAAAGTGTGATACACATTGTAAGAAGCTACAGACACTTTGAACATAGCTTTAATAGTTGCCTCATGTTCCTGTAGTTCTCCAGAACCCACACTGATCTTCCCTGATATCAGCTTCTTCTAGTTTCCCTATCCTTCTGTAAATGTCAGTATTATGCAACTATGGCTCATTAAACTGATAGTTGATCAATGACACTTGATAGCATGTGCCTTCTACAGAACAGGAATAACTAAATTCTTCTTGAAGTGTGATGGTATTAAACATATCTGTGTTTGCATTTCATGTTGAGTAGTTCCGTCACATTTGCCTCCCACTGTAACTGAGACAGCATAAATAGATCACTGAGAGCTTGCAGTGCTGTTGCTTGCTTTAAACTGGAGTGCTAATGGTTGCAGGCAAAAACAGTAGCAGCCTACAGAGCTGACAACACTGAGGTATCGCCACGAACATGTACAAATTAGTTAATCATCCCAAGTATTTCTCGGTGGCACATCTGAATAAAATCTTCTAGAATAAAATTCTCAAGGTCTCAATGACAATCTGTGCCATGTTGTAAATTGTATATTCAAGAAAATGAAAATAGGCCAAACTGACATACTGGATACTCTGGAATTGGTGTAACTTTTTACGAGGGCGCCAGTATGAGACACGCTAGATCTCTACTCCCAACAACTTCCACCTGGAATTGTTAAGTTTTTCAGTCATGTTCTAATAATAAAGTACTTCTTCTACCATGACGAATATTATGAAACGATGGACGGCACAGCAACAGGCTCACCACTGCTTCCTACAGTCCCAAATTTCTTCGTGGAGCACTTTGAGGAGGAGTCTCTGAACTCTGCAGTGTGGCATTCATCTCGCTTCCTAAGGTATGTTGATGACACCTTCCTGATATGGCCTGGAGGTGAAACTACAATGCAGCAGTTTGTGGATCAGATGAATAGTGTCCATCCCAACATTAAATTTACCATAGATGGATGTTTTGGTTAAGTGGAAGGGAGGAGGCCACGTCAGTTATTCAGTGTACAGGAAACTGAAGCACACTGATATATATTTGAATGCCGATAGTTCTCATCACCCGGTGCACAAGAAAGTGTAACTGAACACATTAATACATAGTGTGGAAGCTATCTTTGATGACGACCATCTACAGTCTGAATTGCAGCACTTACGACACATGTTCAGAGCAAATGCTTATAGCAAAAGACACCCTGAAAACACTTTCAGATGTCACCAAAGAAAGATTCTGTGTGAAATGGCAAAGGAATCTGAACCAGTGACTTTCCTGCCATACTGTGGGGCAACAAGTAGCAAGTTAGGACGTGTACTGCAGAGACATGGATTGAGACCTGTGTTACGGCCCACCCCCAAGGTAAGAGATACGTTGCGCCCTGTTAAAGATGATGTAGCGCTTTGTGTGCCCAGTGTGAATGCTGTTTGTTTGCAAGTGCAGCAGCATCTATATAAGCCAGACAATTTGCACAGTCGGAGAGTCTTGTACTGAGCACGTGACACATATTAAGGAAAGGGAGCTTGACAAGCCAGCTGAATATTGCCTGGTAAATGGACATAAAATACTGCCTGACAACAGAATAGTCTTGGCTACTGTGTCAACATAGCAGGATTCTGTTATAAAAGAGGCAGCAGAGATTCCAGTGAAGACCAGGGGTAAACACTGAGTGGGGCAGGGGGGACGGGCTTTGGATGTCAAAAGGAAGCAATGGCAGATGCTTAATGCTCAGAGGGAGGTGGGAGTGGCAGTTTCAGACGTGGCACCGGCCCCTCGCCACACCTGATGTCATTCAGTTCCACAGCAGGCCATAGCTGCTACAAACTGCCCAACTCGTCTTCTGCGAGTGCATCATTTTGGCATGGTGTGATGGTGCCAGTGTTCGTCATTGTGGGTATATAAGCAGAAAATAGTGCCAGCCCCAGCAGACAGTAATTTTACTCCTGGTGATGATGGCAGAAATAGCCATCAAAAGCTCAAATTTCTTTCAAATTGATGTAGCTCAAATACCGAGAAACTTTTATTTAAAATCGTGTTACTTTGTTGGTTGAGGTACACCCATTGAGTTGCTGTGTGCAACCCACAGCAACTGTCAGGAATCGACTTTCATCGACTCGGTTATATTATCTCAAAAATTGCTACGGAATGTTCTGTACTCCAGGCAACTCGCTACGACTTGGGACTGAATCAGTTGGCTTAGAAAATTTTGTTAGTGTAATAGTTCAGACTGAGTGAAGAAACTTAATGCAGCTTTGGATTGCAGGTGTGTGGCTGTCCTGAGGGCACGTTGCTGCAGGAAAAATTTGCGTGCCTCGTGCCAGCAGGGTGCAGGGCAGAAGAGTCTGGCTGTGAGCGTGTCTTGGACAGGTCAGTCTGCTGTCGGCAGTGGCAGCCACATTTGCCACTGTGCTGCACTCCACTGATTCCCTCACTACTTTATGTTACCTTAAGGCTTGCCTGTGAGCTTGCACTGTGTAACTTGGCAACCGTGGGTACAGCCATTTGACACATCTCATTCAGCTCCTTGTCATGGGCTTGCAACAAAGAATAATTGATGTCTGCAGATATTTAGAGCTGAGTTAAAATATCGCCCAGAGAACTGGAGCAGTGATCACAGATCAGGAAATCTCACTGCTTCAGCTTCGGATTGCAGTCCATACTTCTGTTGGTGTTATCACTATGGCGTCTTAAGGCTATTGATGTGTTATGGAGTCAAAAAATAGCCAACCAACCACAAACTGTAGTATCTTTTTAAATGAAAGTCACATGTGATGACAACTGCAGTCGCATCTCTGTGTAATACTCTAGCATTAGCATGTCCTGGGGCCTATCTGTGTGATTTGGTTCTGCATATCCATAGTGGGTCTTGATGCTGTAGTCTGTCAGTATTACCAGTAGTATCTTTCATTTTATTTATTTTATTGGGTATCCAGTTCCCATTTAATTTTTTCACCTTTTTCTCACCTGAATTTAACCATCTTGTTGTCAACCTGATTAATGTAGGGTAACTTATTTACCCATTAAAGATGTGCTAAAGGGATTGAAATGTTCATTTTGCACTCATTAAATCATAATCTATGAATATAATTTGACTGAGTCAGGTATTCCCTTTAAGGGTATTATGTCCACATTTTGCTATTGGCTTTATATAAATATCATTGCAAATGTTTATATATAATGGTAGGTACTGGGAGAGCTTGTATATGAACAAATTTGCAACTAAATAAGAGATGATACTGCAGCAAGATTTAGCAACTTCCACCTGTCTCTCAAATTTTTTGCAAAGCTGTAGCCTATGTTCATTGACAGACAGCTTCAGTGATCTATTTTTGACCATCAACACAGT
The DNA here is from genome assembly GCF_021461385.2 of Schistocerca piceifrons. NCBI lineage: Eukaryota > Metazoa > Arthropoda > Insecta > Orthoptera > Acrididae > Schistocerca > Schistocerca piceifrons. The sequence continues at coordinate 738,471 of NW_025728458.1, read as the reverse complement.
TACCTTTCCCTCATTCAGCATCAGTTATCTAAAGATTTTGATTTTCTCAATGCTCCATGACCCAATTTTTCATCCACTTTCTGCTGCAACAAAGTAGAACAATTATAACAACAGCAGCAGTGTAATGCAAACCATAATATTGAACAATGTCACTGACAATGTTAGAATAGTGTAGGGAGAGAATCATTAATATTGCACTCATCACTTGCAAGCAGTCTTTGCTGTCACATGACAATCTTTGAAGTGTCTACTACTCACAGTATGGAGGAACAAAAATGAGCAGTGAAATTTATCATTAAATTGTGCGGTGTCCTAGCGGAAATGAATTGAGATACCACATAGATTTCTGATTAGAGCTCATCAGGTGTGGTGAGACAGTTCTGGTTGACATTCTTTAAGTGTGTTCCACATTTGTCACTCAGACTGGGCAAATATTGAGGCCAGTCCATCACTGTGCCAGTATATTTGTAGTAATCCAGTGCAGTCACTTTTCATGAAGTATTTCTCAAACTGAAACAACTGTTGGGGGCAATATGGTCTGACCCCCATCCTGCATGAACCATTGGTGCTTGGCTGATACTCCAACACTAGCTGTGTGGTGATAAGTTGGTCCAAAATTGCAGCATAATGTTAGTGATAGTTTTTTCTCATGGATAAATAAACAATAATGGAACATCAACTGTGCTAGGAGTAACTCTGAGAGAATACAATGGTTTCACTCCAGAAATGGCAATTCTTGGAATCCCAAAATGGTCAGTTTGATTTACTCTTGAGTCCATTCAGGTGAAATTGTGCTTCATCTATGAACTGGATGCAGCCAACATAAAATTCTTACCAATCATTGCGAGAATATCATTGACAGTTGGCTCTGCTGGGTTTGGATTTTGAATGGAAACATGTATAGGGTCTCGATATTTTCTGCATGCTGGAACCCTTCAGAGTTGTTTCTGCTGAAATTATTACACTGGATTTTGACAGATTTTTTTGAATAATTCCATTAACTGGAGCCATTTCCCGCGAGATCAGTCACACAGTCTGAATGCTGGAATTTGGTGAAGAGCTTGCGAGTAGTTTTCACTTCAGCGTTCTTTTGGAACATTAAGTCATGTATCAAAACAGGGTCTTGCTGCTGTAAGACTTTTCTAACATGTGGTATTCCAGTACCAGAAAAATATTAAACAGAACACAGTGGTATGCTAACCAGCTTTCACATTTTAGTAGAAGAACTGATCACTATGAGATGTGGTGCAAACTTCAGAATAAGCTAGCTGTAACATTCTTAAGACTTTAACAACAAATGTCTGCTTCTGTGAAGTTTGGAAGGTAGGAGACAAGGTACCGGCAGAACTGAAGCTGTGAGGATGAGGTGTGAGTCCTGCTCAGGTAGCTCAGATGGTGGAGCACTTGCCTGAGAAAGGCAAAGGTCCCGAGTTCGAGTCTCAGTCTGGCACACAGTTTTAACCTGCCAGGTAGTTTCAAAATATAATTCTGGAAACAAATGCAGAGTTTGTTCCACACATCCAATCTTACAGGGATACCAAAGTCTGACATAAGGGTCTCTGTATCTGGACATCCTTTGAAGATATACAATGTAGCCTTCATTTTTAAAGTTCTGTTCTCCCACTCAAACTTACAGGACATATGCATTTCAAAAACTTTGATCAAAGTAGTTTCTTACTTTCTGATCTGCTCTAGTGTTTCTACTAATGTAGTGGATTCAGTGACAATCCAGAACTGTTAAATGTCTGCTTAGGGGAACAGTGAGAGGAGGGGAGACATGTGGCCACGGGTTTCTCGATGCTCCCCCAATCTGTGCTTAGCACCAGAATGCAATGCTAAAAACAAAATTTTATTTCTGTAACTGAACATTAAACTAACTGCTTATGTTTGGCTACTGCTTTTTTACACATTGAGTTTCTCATTTGATAGTTCAATTTAATAGTTAACCTTTCATACACTTGGTACAAACAAGTTTAATTGGTACAATATTAGTCTCCTAGGTACATCTTTGGATGGCATGAGAAGACTGAATGACCAAAAATGCAGTTAAATCCCTTTGCTTAGAACAATCACCTCTGTCCAGGAAAAACAGAGCAAATTGAATTAGGTGTGAAGCAGTTGGCTGATCCACAGTCAAATGATGTATAATGTTAATTTCGGTGCAGAGGTCTCTGAACTTGAAAATCTTAACTTGTCCACATTGCGCATGCCTGCATGAAATAGATCAGAGTGGCAACCCTACTCCAGTGGTTTGTTTTGCTTTTCATAAATAAATAAGAGCAGAGCATATTGTACAAAGTCATTTTCTGTACAACAGATCAATGGTGTAAATGACTGCCGGAGCGGAGAGGACAAGAAAAACTGCATGGTGTGCCAGGAGCACGAGTTTGCCTGCAGCAAGAGGCAGTGTGTGTCCCTGGAGGGGAAATGTGACGGCATTGTGCAGTGCTCAGATGGGCTGGACAAGCAGGCCTGTAAAGTCGGGATGTGTGACACAGGTCAGCAACTGAGGGTCGGCACACTCTGATGTAGGAACGGTTTTGTGTTGTGTGTGGGGGGGGGATGAGGGGTTAATTTTCAGCTTGTTGGCTGAAAGCCCACTAACTGATAGTCTTTTTCTTGTTCCTATTTGTGCCTAAGTATCTCCGCTTTATGCTAAGTAACAACTATCCTTTTCATAACATTGTTAAATTCTTTAACAAAAATCACCTATTGCAGAAACCAGCTTTGAGTGTTGAAATGGAACATGTGTAGCAAAGATCTGACAGTGTGTCCTTGCAGATGACTGTAATGATGGCTCTGATGAAGAAAATTGTAACAAAGGTAAGGTATATGAGTCACTTTAGTCTTAAATATCTTACATTTCCATATTCATGAAATTGAAAGAAAAAGTGCATACTGAAAGCAACATTAGGTTAGATTTATTTTATACATACCTTTTTAAATAAATGCACATATAATGTTCAGCACTGTATGACAGTTAACTCTTTCAACATTCCCCAACTTTGTTAATCTGTTATGGTTTTCCTTCTTAATTGTTTGGTTAATGTTTACTTCATTCTCTGTAAGTATCAAAGAAACATCTCCTCTATAGTACCCTCCATAAGATCACCTTTCTCTATTCTAGTAGACTTTGGTGGAAACTGAAGCCATTTTCAGCCCAAACAGTAACCATGAGTTTTCTTGGACATCTCCTTTCCAAGATGTCAGGCGTTGCCAGCTATAGTTTAGATCGCATTCACTTGTGTACATTGTTTTGATGACAGTATTGTAGTGCATTCTCAGAGATGCACTTCTTATTACAGATATTGTCAATTGCAATGTTGATGAACTCTTTTATATCAGCTTCATTGAAGTACATCAAAAGAGACAGAGACAGTTACTAAGACAAATATAATGTTATTAATTACTTCAAATTTGTCATTAACACATTGCAGATAGGCTAGTGGGAAGAATGTGGGGCCAAGGAAACTGGCCATATCTGCTGTTTTCTAATTATTACTGACTCATACATGACTGATGAATCTTTAAGAGTAATAGATATTAAAAAGGAGCCAAGCTTAAAGATTTACCATGTCTACTTTAGTTATTGGGCATATTACAATATTTAAAATTACAAAGTATAATTTTCCTCCTAAGAAAAGCAGGAGGTGAGTTAGTGAATGACTGTTCATTTTGAGGTACCAAAATTATTCATCACTAAACATACTTGATGTATTTGTAGTAGAATTACAGCAAATTGTGAAACCTAAAGAGTACACACATAAAATTACATCAATGCCATCATATTGACTCAGCCATCAACAGCATCTGTTATGTCCACTGTTAGTTAAAAAATAATACTATAAATTAACAGAAGGCAGCACCTGTCAAGAGGCAAATTGCGAGATGTCTGCACATAACTCACATATGAAATGAGTAAACTTTCAGTGACCGGTGGCTCGTACATAGAGAAACTCGCATCCTGACCTGTACTTGGCTCCAGTCTGAAACAGTTGCAGCCAGAGCTATGCTTCGGTTTGGGCTTCAAAGTGTTTAAGATTGCCCTTTGATTTCCTTTACAAAGTTAACCTCCCTATTACAAAATATCTTGCAGATGTAATCCATACGTCTTACATGTGTGTCATAAGATCCCTGGTCCGTGTGTTGTATGGATGTCCAAAGAATGTGTACATCGTAGACTGGTGGTAAGCAATTATTAATGGAATAACACCAATAGGATGGATATTGTCTGTGTAGGCAGGTTTCCCCACCAGACATCTATCCAATTGATCCATAGGTTCATTTTAGGACAATTTGTTATGGCTGAGAATTTGCTACATAAAGGTAGCAGTTGATTTTTTAGACATAGTCAATAATCTTCCCACATAAGACACTCATGCATTGCAATGGCCACAAATCTATCAAATACTTTCTCCTGCCGTGATCTCGCATTTGTCTGCTGGAAGATTTTGTTCAATTGTAATCTGCATGTGGGGAATGGGAGTTCAGGCGCCATTCCAGAACCTCTATACTGGACATGTGGGAATGTGATGGGGAAGTGAACTGTCCAGACTAGACAGATGAACGTGACAATTCCAGTAAGTAGAAAGATTTTGTTATGTTAAAGCTTTCTATTCATGCCATGAGAGGATAAACTCAAAGATTTCACAAAAATATGAATAATAAATTACCAAAAATGTACCCTAGGACCTAATTAGGTGATTAAATGTATACAAAGAGTAAGCAATCACTGTTAATTTATTAAAGCTGCATATATGTTATTCAATCTGCTTTTTCAAATGGTATGGAAGTTACTTCTTATGTATCTTCCATAATCACTTAGAGGATGAAAGTGAGTGTTGTTTATCTTCATGTTGAAGTTTTCAAGTGATCTGTTACTGTGAGACAGGTGTAAAGTATGTTTCTGAAATACAAAACAGAATATGTAAGTTTTCCTGGTAAGAGGACTGTATTGTTCTAGTGTAAATTGCATACTATTTACTTGTGGCAACTGCTAGACATCTTCACGTGGTTTCTGTGGGTGAATGGCATCTGTCACTATACACACTGCAGCCATCTCCTTAGAGATGCACTATCTGGAAGTCAAGTACGTGAAAGGGAGTTGATTCCAGATGAGATTTTGGTATCTGTGTGGAGCCAGCTACTAGGAATAACTGAGACCTTAAGCATATATTCAGAGGCACTGGTGCTGTTACAAGGCATTGCTGTCTGAAAGTGGAACCAAAACAGGTCGCAGTGTGGGTCCTCTACTGCACTGCTCTGGAGCTGTATTCAGAAATTCCTGTTCCCCGCATTCTGATCTAATGGCAGTAAGTGCAGGCTGTACTTGGATTGCCCGAATCTCTACTGGTTCCAGAAAGTTGAAACTGGGGACACAGTACATTCCTTGTACAGACTCCAGAGACAACGAGGTAATTGAACCCCCTCCTCCATATTTCACTTAACAGAACCTGGCAATTTCCTCAGGTTTACAAGTGGTTAGAAAACAGTTATCTGAGGATTGGTTCAAATGGCTCTGACCAGTATGGGACTTAACTGCTGAGGTCATCAGTCCCCTAGAACTTAGAACTACTTAAACCTAACTAACGTAAGGACATCACACACATCCATGCCCGAGGCAGGATTCGAACCTGCGACCATAGCGGTCGTGCAGTTCCAGACTGTAGTGCCTAGAACCACTTGGCCTATCTGAGGATTGTAGAGATTTTTTGACAGTGGTATCTCCTCACAATTTTGTTCCATTAATTGGACTCAGTATGACTATAATGTGGGATCTCTGTAAGAAGGTGGGTGCAAAATGACCTGACAGCAACAAGGTCAAAACAGTGCAGGGTTTTCTTGAGGAAATATCCAGATTTACACAACTGGATGTGGCAGGGGCATGGGAGCCCTACATTAAATAAATGTGCCATGAAAGTTCAAGTCAGTCTCTCTACACGTGGTATACATTCCAGTCTGTCCACTGTTATCATTTAAACCCAATGTAACTGTCACTAAATTACAGTGACAGCTACCTGTTGTACTGAGGAGTTCTCCTGCAGCAGTGGACACTGCTCGGACAAGCAGCTGGTGTTTACAGTTTTGCCTAAGTTTATTGTTCACATTGCTGTCTTGCATTATGGAAGATGTCACTGTGCCCCGGAATCTTAATATTCCTGCTCACTTATTTACAACAACTTCTTTAATGAGATCTATATTTCACGACTCATGTTACAATTTTAATGCACTTTAGTGTGACTGCAAAATCAGTATCACCATACTGCTCTGTGTGAATAATCTGGTGCACTTCACTGCTTCCCTAACTGTGATAGGTTCTTCATAATATCATAATATAGTTGCAGGTGAGGACTGTTAGAGAGTGGATGTCATGTGCTGGAGACAGGTTTCACCCTCTCCCTCTTCTGGCCAGTTTACAGAAACAGGGCACCACAGTAAACACACACTAGCTAGTCACTTACAGTTAACTAATAGTTCATGCATGGCAACAAAAGAGCCATTGTCTGTGAACAGAGGAAAAGACTTTATCATTAGGCAGCTGAGCAACCCTTTTATATCTCCAATTTGAAAAATGGCAAGAAAATACTTTGATCTCCCAGTAGAGTCTCCATTTTCATTGTGTGACAGTATTATGGATGTCAATATCCATCTCTACCAATGACTGTGTGGGCACAGGCTATGCACTGTAGAAATATTACTTTGTGTTTGATTTGTGAATGGTTTGCAAAAGCAGTCTAAATAACCTTCTCTATTCCCTCAAGTAGTTTTGTGAGTTGCTTCAGCAGTTCATGGGCTTCATGGCTATTTTTGGATCATGGACTCTGTTTCATCATTAAATCTCTACATGATGGAAACTGCAATGGGAGACATAAGACAGTTCATCTAACAAATTTGAGTTATGGAAATGCTACACAAACTTACAACAAATTGTCAAATTCTTCTTTGAATGATTACTACCACATCCATTAATCCAACTTGGTAAGAATTCCAAATTCAAACATCAGAATTCTAAAGTCTAGTTTATGCACAAGTCTAACATCTGCCTAATGTCGTCTCAGTATTCACAGCTATTCTGATAAGTTAAATGTCTGTAGCTGGACAGAACACTAAAAAGCTTGGAATACTGTAATTTCAGCTTCTTAGAAGGGTCACTCAGTAGGTTTCTCTGCAAAACTGGCTGTTGTTGCTGTGTTCAGTTCCTAGCAAATTTTTGTATTTACTTTTGACTGCTTGTGACTAAAAAGTCTACATCTTGATATTCTGGCATTTTCACAAAACGTTTTCTTTAATAGGCAATAAGCTTGATTACTGTGTCAGTAAGTATCATACAATATTGTAAATGTGAACTGTTATATTACTAGTGTTTGTATTATATTTAGTGAACACCTCATATGCATTGTCTTGCTTAATGTGCATGTGGCTTTGAAGCTGGGGTGGGCTCCTGCTGATTTAAGTTCCAGCTGCCACTGTCTGAGTCTGTCTGAGGCACCAGCATTCCTCTAAATGGTTTTGCATCCTACATCAAAATTAACCACCTGAACACAATATCTGGTAATAGAATTCCTTAAAGGACATGGATCTTGTGTTCTGGCATGTTGGGATTGTTAGAAACCTTGAACCTATTAGTGAAGATTTCTGAAGGTTGTAGAAAAACCTCCAACTAATATGTAACCATTAAGAAATATAAAATCTGATATCAAATCTGAGTTACTGAAAACAGGAATTATTAGAGATAGTGTTAACATGTGAAATAAACATAAGACAATCTCCTAAGTTTGGAGCCCAAAAATTAAAACTACAATGGAAAGTTCTCAGTCTTGGTTGTGGAACTCAGACAAAATGGAGAGTCTATTTACTCTACCCTAATGGCAGTATATTATGTGACCATAAATTTCATAAAGTTTACCACCTATTGAGTTCCAGATGACCGTGCTTTTCTTGATGGCACACTTTTCTTTTGCAGTGTCTTCAGTGCTAAACACTGAAATACAGCTGGAATACTTCTAAATCCTGATCTACTGTTGAGTATTTCTTCTTTCAACACCGATACATTTAACCTGTTTTATACATAAATTGTTCACTGGTTTAGACTTATCGCCACTATTTAGATCCAAATATCTTTGATAATGAGATTACATTTTGACCTTGAATTACCCGAACATGATTAGAAAACCATTTCTCTGGAAATATGTTGTCCAGAGTTTGAGAAATTATGAAAAGAGTTATTGAACAACGCAACCATCTTGAATTTTCCCTCAAGTGCTATTAAACCTCACAACTTGGGTTTATTCGCACTTATATATTTGTCTATACTGCAGAAATATTTTATACAGTAAAAACATTGTTAAGGTTCCTTATAAAATGGTATTTTCCTTTTGCTGTGCAACATGTAGTTCTTGTGACATTAACTAATTTTTGTATAAAATGCCCTATCCATAACATATAGGACTATAGATGCTGTGAAGTTTTAAGAAACTATCAGACTGAACATTATGAACAAATACTATTTTCTTCAACTATTTTTGCATCTACCTTTCCCTTCAATAGATTCTCCAATTGTTGATAAAAGTATTTGTATATAAAAATTCAGTTCAAAATGTGACTAAATTTAAATGTTCCTAAAGTTTCACATTCTCCACTGATTCATTACTGAATTTTAACTAATAATGTTTACTGCTGTTAGTTTTTGGTCATTATTTAAGTTGGCTGGTTCCTCATAATATGTTTAAACATTATTTCACTACTGAGAGATGCATAATGAAAGATTTAAAACAATGTGAAGGAGCACTAAAACTCCTAAACATGCAGGAGAAGCAGCAACAATTTATTGTCAGTCACTGAAGACCACAGCAGGACGTATGTGGAAGGGATAGGTAACTCAACAGAGGTGGCAGTAGACTGGATTTCAAAGAACATCAACCACATGAATGATGTGCCAGCTGGGCAGAGTGACATACAAATGGGTGCAAAGGGGTGCAACTGATACTCAGTTTGGTTAAAACTGCTTGTCAGCTGATTCATCGTCTCGGAGTTGTTCTCAGATTGGAGCTCCCACCGTAAGGCTGTCGAGAGTCATGTCAATACGTCACTTCACTTGCAGTTTGTAAGTAGTGCAGTAGGCATGGGTAATTATATAGCATTTCTAGCAGCTAATTTTACTCCTTCTGGTTGTAGCAGTCTCCTCTGTGACTGCAGCCCACTTTTGCCAAAGCGTTGAGAGGTGCAGGTGACATCCGATGTGGCGACACTCCAGCACTGTGTGAAATGAGTTAGGTGAAAAGTAGTTTCATTACAGAGTATACCAGAAGTTGTTTCTCAGCAATGTTTTTCCTTCCCACAGGTGTGCCACCTGACAGAGAAGCTCTGTGCTGTCGTCGTGGTGGCCGAATATGGCAGTAGGATTGGCAACGACACAGTCAATACACTTGTTTGTGAGTATTTGAGAAGAAAGAGTAAGTGAGCTGTCAGGTCTCACAATTTGTGCAACATCAAGAAATAAAAAATTTCTTAAGAGTTTCACACAGGTAACAAAACATTACTTCAGTCTCATTCTGGCCATAAGCCTACATGTTCAGTAGTCTTTGTTGTTCATGTGTCACTCAACATGTCTGCCATACAGTTTATTTATTTATTTTATTTATTTGTATACTTGTTCCATAGATCTGTACATGTGAGCAAGTCACTCAGATGTGGAACGTGTCAATGTACATAATAAAATACATAGAATAAAGACATTGTTATAGTATTAATAACAGTGCACAAAAGTCATACTTATTAGCTTAAAAACTAGTCAACATAAATGTGAAGATAGCAGTTTCATATTTAGGGCATTATTGCATCTATTTTAACCTTGAACAGTAATCAAAACTTCCCACTTTGGGTTTAAAAGTGACCCAAAAATGGAAATGAGAAAAACAGGAATTTTTACATTAGGACTTTATTACATTAGTTTAACAGTAAACAGTGTCAAAAAATTTAAAAACATCTTTCCAATCTGGGTTTTACTTATTTCTCTGAAAGAATTCCTCTAGTGAATAAAGTGAGGTCTCAAGTAAATAATTTTTCAAGCTACGTTTAAATACTGATGTACTACTCCTTATACTTTTGATACTGTTGGGTAGGGAATTGAAAATTTTCGTTCCAGCGTACTTTACCCCTTTCTGAATAAGTGTCAAGTTCTTTAACTCACAGTGGAAATCCTCTTTTCTTCTGGTGTTATGTTCATGATGTAGGCAATTCATTTCATACAGAGTGGGATTATTTATTATGAAGCACATCAGTGAATATATGTACTGAGATGTTGCTGTCAGTATTTCAAGTCGTTTAAAAAGATTTCGACACGAGGTTCATGGGGGTACACCACAAATGATTCTTATTGCTCTTTTTTGTGCTGTGAGGATTTTCTTTGCGGCAGGTGTATTGCCCCAGAAGATGATGCCATAACACATGACTGAATGAAAATAGCCAAAGTAAGCTGACTTTGAGACGGTAATGTCATCAAAGCGTGACAAAATTCGTAAAGCAAATGTTGCCTACGTCAGCCGTTTTAGTGTTTGTAGAACGTGATGTTCCCAGTTCAGCCTACTGTCCACGTATACACCTAGGAATTTTGATAAGTACACTTGCTTTATCATCTGATCATTCTGTGTGATAACTATTTCTTTTGGGTTTTTGTGGGTTGTCTGGAACTGGATACAAATGGTTTTTTTTTTTTCAGGTTTATTGAAAGGGAGTTGATACTAAACCAACCCAGAACTTCTTTAAGGATATCATTCACGTCGGATTCTGAGTCAGTAGTCGACACATTATCCACCACAATGCTCATATCATCAGCGAACATTGTAAATTTACACTGCTTATTGATGGATAGAGGCAGGTCATTAACATATATGAGGAACAGCGAGGGCCCAAGCACTGATCCCTGTGGCACTCCATGCTGCACAATTCCCCACTCAGAGTCCATTATATATTGTGATACACTCTCTGAAACATCTAGAATAATCTTCTGCTTCCTATTTTCGAGGTACGATTTTAACCAGTTCCCTACAGGTCCTGTAATTCCATAACGACAGGCCTTCTTGAGGAGTATCTGGTGATCTACACAGTCGAACGCCTTTGATAGGTTGCATATGACACCAATTGGCAGCCTCTTGCTGTTTATAGACTCTAGAACATCATTTGTGAATGAGAAATCCTGTTGTACAGAGCTTTTTCTAGGACTTTTGAAAATGTTGTTAATAGAGAGATAGGGCGATAGTAGCATCCCCTGCTTTGTACAGGGGCCTGACAACAGAGTATTTCATTCTGTCTGGAAACACTCCTTGTTGCATGGATGTGTTGCAGATGTGAGACAAAACTTCGGCCACTTCACTGCAGCAAGCCTTCGACAGCTTGCTTGAAATATCGTCGATACCAGCAGAATGTTTATTTTTCGAAGACTGTATGATTTTTTTGATTTCATTGGCAGTAATGGGAAGCACACTTATTTGACTGAAAGGTTCTGGAAAATTATTTTTCATTATACAGGCAACTTTATCTACAGAACCATGGCAACCTATCTGTGTTGGGACAGTTAAAAAATGTTGGTTAAAGATTTCAGCAATTTCCTCACTATTAGTTATCTCTGAGTTGTCAACAGTTAAAACAATATTTTTGTCTTTGGTGTAGTTTACAGTCCCTGTTTCTCTCTTTATCACATTCCAGATTGTTTTAATTTTATTTTCAGAATTAGTAATTTCAGATGCTATACACATACTTTTAGAGTTTTTAATTACTTTGGCAAGAATTTTACAGTAGAGTTTATAATGTTTTAGCTGAGCAGGGTTGTTAGAAGTCTTTGATGCTGTGTAGAGTTGTCTTTATCTCTGATAGGAAGCTATGATGCCCTTAGTGAGCCATGGTATTTTTGCAGACCTAGCAGGTTGGGCTCTGTATGACTTTTTTGGAAATACACTTTCAAAGGTACCTGCTATCTCATTTGTGAACAAATTGTATTTTGAATTAGCAGTTTCTGCTAGATAAACAGGTGTCCAGTCAGTATGCTGAAGACATGATCTGAACGTTTGAATAGCTTCCTCACTTATTTTCCTTACTGTTTTCCATCTAGAGGAATTCCCAAGCTGTTGAAAGTAACTCGTTGTCCATCATGGTCAGACAGACCTTTCATAATATTGTTATTATTCCATCCTGAATTTTCCAATGTTCCATGATTTAGTTTAGGATTTTGAGAGTTTTCAGAAGATTGCAATATTTTTGTTATCAATATCTTGTTGGTACAGAGAGATTTCCTTAACTTTTAGATTTGTATATGATTGGTGCAATAGTTAAATTCTTCCACTCACTCATTTCTCAAAAAGCGAGTATCATGCAATACAACTTTCAATGCATTTAGTGAAAGGCATTGGGAAATAACACAAACAGCACATTGAAACAGTAGGTAAAAATGTTATTCTAGATCACATTTCTATTGTCACACTGGGAAAAGTGGATTTTTGTTCATTCTTTTTGCTTTTTCCAATCTACATAGTGTTCCACTACAAATAGAGAAGTTACGAATTACAAAGCAGTTGTGAGCTATCAGTGCTGGATTTGTGAACATGTGAGGTGTGGATATAAACTAATGTGACTATTGCTGTAAAACATCTGGTTTCAAAAGATAAATATTTAGTTGTCATACACTCTCTCTCTCTCTCTACAACACTCATAGGGAATTTTCTGTTGATGGAAATGGGAAATAGTGTTAGAAGTCGTCATCTGTGAGCTCCTCGACATGTGCTACTTTTTCACTGCTTAAAACAGACTGAAATTTTGTCTCTTCTTTATGCAGATTTGATCTTGGGAAAGGATAAGTGACACTGTGGCAAGTCCAACAAATGTTGTAGGTGGTCCAACACTGAGATGAGGTATTTTGCTACAAACCTATTTAACAAACAACGCAGTATGAGCCTGTGGCATTGACTTGATGCAGAACCTGTAATTTGTCCTTTGACAATTCAGGTAGTTTATTTTCTCGTGGAGTTGAGCAAGAATCTCAAGGTAGTAATGTCTGTTAATAGTCTGACATTCTGGAACCCAGAAATGATAAAATTTGAAGAAGTTTCTCACCAATGCAATTTGGACTTTCCTTAGACACTTGTCACATTCAGCCTAGGGCATGCAGCATGCTCTTGTCAGACGAAACAGTAAGGGTGGGACAAAGGGGGCACAAGGCCGCTGTTGTAATGTGGCCTGTTGCTGCTGTGGCCTTAACTGACACTGCCCTGTGTGATGCTGAGTCGAAGGTTGTACAGCTGCCACAGCTCCCCATCACCCTGAACACTTGCAGCGTAGCTAATAGGGGACGACTGAGTTAGTTCAAATACCCCCCCCCCCCCCCCCCAACCACACACACAGCAATCTGATCGCCTGTGGCCCATGACACTTCACAGGGCTGCGCTGTATTGAACATGTCTGTAAGTGTCAGATTCTCTCATGAAATGTGTTTTCAGAGTCTTCCCTTTCTGACTGAAACAACTATTGTGCATCATGTAACGAGTGGATGGGTACTAGTGACAAATTATGACAATTGCTCAACCTGTGTAATTCCGCAGCCCAGGCTTTGTAGGATTGGTTTGGGTGTTTCTGACAATGGTAAAATTTCTACATGCATCACAGTGACAGTGTTCTGTCACAGTAACATGTTGAGAGAAGTTGACACATTTTATCAAATAAACCTGCCAGTTGTTGCAAAAGTTCAATTTGGCACAACTGATGACTGCGCAGAGAAAACCAGGAAAGAAAGCTCTGCTCAGGTCAGTATTGCCCTCGCGAAAAACCTAGAAATGCTGTAATAACAGTGTCTCGTAGGAGTCCCAATCTTCAGGTGTTTCGTCGTATGCCAGAATGGGCAACAGTTTCACTGGTGGGAGAGTAACCTGTTGCAAACAAGCAGATGCCACTTGAGAGCAGTGGCGAGAGTCTGCTGTTCTGTGAAAGTGTGCTGCTGGGCAGTGATGTGTTCAAATATTTCTTCCATTGAGATGTTTGTCAGGTGACTCAGCACTGGCACTCGTACATGGAGGAAACGTAACCCTCGCTTGTTGCCGAGTTTGTTATACTAAGAACACACACAATTTGTGGAACTTGGTACGCTACAGACCAATGCATAAGGTAAAATGTGAAGGTTGTGTGTAGCACTGAACACATTGACTGGACATTAGTAATGCAGGTTACAGAATAGGCCGAGCAGTCCTATGTGATCACTTAAAGAATACTGTTTCTTAAGTGTCTCACCAGAGTGCACCAGGGAGCTGACACGGGTGGCTTCTAAACAGCTTGTGAATTGCACAGACGTGTTATTTCTGAAATTGTGTGTGAATTTAAGGAGGGCTGTGAAATTCATAACCTCAATACTACACCCACATGAATTTCCATATAGAACATGCATCTGTATCTGGGATTTGGAGTATAATTTACATTCCGATGAAAAAGTTTGTAACAGGTTCCTGGTAGATATCAAGGAGGAATTGGAGATACAGAAACAAAATAAATACCTTGTTAACATCTTATTTACTGTAATACTTAGACTTGGGAACATTTTGTAACTGGAGTGTTTATGTGAAGCGGATGGTGTAACTTGGCCAACTATCAGTTTTTCCTAACACTTTGTTTGATGCATTAGACAGCAACTGATTAATGTAAGAGCAGCAGCAGCAGTAACAGCAGTGGCTTGTTTGAAGTAGCTGTTTTGTTTTCTAATACACTCAGTCAAATACAAAGTAATTCAGAAGCAATTTTCATTATTTGACCAACATTGTACTAATTATTTTTGTATATGGAACAGAAAAGAAATATCTGAGTGGTAATAAAACAAATACAGCCATTCCACCTGATGTTTTGCACTTTAAGGTACTTAGAAGGAACAACAGCATTTCTCTATTTTTGTAAAGGTATTGTGTTCCTGCTTCACATGTTCTCCATCCTTGGATCTATAGAACAAAAAGAAGAGGGTGACATTTATTGAATTACATTGAAAAAAAGGTAAATTAATTTTTATTGAACATGTAAATGTCACTACAGATATTTGGATTTAGGTTATGACACATTGGTGATGACGAGTAGCGAAATTCTACCCGATGTACCAAAGTGTCGGAACATAGCAGATGTCAAGGACCACCTGAATAGCTGTTTTCATCTCAGCAATTGTTTTGGGGTTATTGCTGTGCACTGTGTCTTTAACATAGCCCCACAAAAAGGAGTACATGGTGGCCAATTGAGAACCATGCCAGTGGCCTCGGGGTACCCCAGACCTTGAATGCAGTTCTCAAAGTGCTCCTCCAGGGCATCAAACCCTCTCATAAGTCAATGGGGTCGAGCTCTGCCATGTGTGAAAAACATCTTTACGAAATCAGGGTCACCTGGGATAATGAGGATGAAATCATTTTTTGAAACCTACATGTACCATTCGGCAGCCACCATGCCGTCAATGAATATCACAGAGACTATTCCGTGACTGGACATTGCACAGGTCACAGTAACCCGTTGAAGGTGAAGAGATTTCTTGATCATGAAATGCAGATTCTCGGTCCCCCGAACCCATCCAAATGAATGTGGGCTTTGCCAGTATACCAAACTATACTAACATCAAAGCTTCGCCAGTATACCAAACTATACTAACATCAAAGTCCTGTTCGTCGATTCTGTGGACAAGAGTGTTTGCAAAACTCAACAACTGTTCTATGGCCCTGGGGCTTAATGGCTGATGGGTTTGAATTTTGTATGGGAGGAGATACAGATATTGAACAACAATTTGTTGCAGTCCCTATCAGTTGATTTCCTCCTGTTGTCTCTCTTTGGATGGCCGACATTGCCAATACTGTCATCACAAACATTACCTGTTTTCTCAAACTTGTGAATCAAATTCTTGATTGTTGCCACACTTGGACTGGTTATTTAGAGCTGAACTTAGATGCAAACTTCCTTTGAGCTGTTGTTGGGCTGTTATTGTTCACATAATAGGCCTTCACAAGAGCTATACAGTCAGGCACGCTGTACCGTGACATTTTCATGTGCAAATCTCAACAAGATGCATGCCTGTGTGTGAACTAATTCCCATTGTGCCTTGTGATCAACCGTGCAGTTTGAAAGTCCTAATGCAAACTGTTCACAAGTCGTGAGAATTTAATTCATATAGTTTAAGAATTGTACCCTGAAAATCTAAAATATGTAATGTACCAATACAAACATAGAATATTTATATGCTAACTGCCATTGTGACTTGCACTGCTCCCACATACGCATAATCGCTCCTCGAGGTCCTAAGTGCTCCTGTGCCAAGCTGCACATAGCAGGTGGAAACATCTCCTGCAGGAATGAGGTAAGGTTTCTGTAGTGGACACTCCCCAGACACAGTAGTCTACAATATTGTGAAGCAGTCAGAGCTGATATGCGTGTTTGACAGCACATTGGTATAGTAACTACAGTGCTGGAATAATACATCAGAAGACAAGTCCTACTGGTCCCCTATGTAGGCTGGCTCACATTGAGAGTACCAGGTGCAGGCAGAACACAACCACTGCTGATTCCAGTGTGTTGTCAGCCCTAGGACGTGTTCTAGATTCCCTCCAGTTCTTGGGAAGAGTTTCTAGATTTATTCCAGTTCGTGATATTACCTGGCACTACTGAATATTTAGCTTCTAAATATTTCCAGTCCTGCTGATTCCTCATCTCTAAAGAAATTGATTAGCTTTAATGGTTCATCATTGAAAACTTTGAGCATTTACAGGGTGCGAATGCCTCCTGGGAATTGTGGGTGGTTGGAAAACCAGTACAGTTGCTGACTGTGTGAGCAGAGAGTCTGAGGGGGTGGACACCTCCCCTGTGGTGATATCACTTGTCACTGTGCTGGTGGTGGGGTGCCTGCCAGCTGCTGTGTGCCACATGTACAAGAGGCAGCTGGTCACATCCAACGACTTGGACTACAGGCACAGAAAGTGGTCTGCTGACTAAATGTGATGAAAAACTATCTCAATCCTTCTTTTCCATAAAGAAATGGAAGATTTGTCTGCATTATCCCTTTCCACCCTGAGAGAAAAGTTAGCAAACCTCTATCTGAAATATGCCATGTCCCATGCATTATGACCTGTGTAATCAGGTAAAAATACTGAAATTCTCAGGATGATAGTTTTCTCAAAATGTCAGTAGCACAATCGTGCTAGTTAGGTTTTACCCCAGTCCAAATAAAATGTACTGTGCTGCTAAAGAAGTGCTTTTATTTATTTTTATATGTCTACATGGTTACTCTGCAATTCACACTTCAGTGCCTGGCAGAGGGTTCATCAAACCATTTTCATACTACTGCTCTACCATTCCACTCTCAAATGGCACCTGGGAAAAAGGAACACCTAAATCTTTCTGTCTGAGCTCTGATTTCTCTTATTTTATTGTGATGATCATTTCTCTCTACATAGGTGGGTGTCAACAAAATATTTACGCATTTGGAAGAGAAAGTTGGTGGTTGAAATTTCGTAAATAGATATTGCCCCAAAGGAAACTGCCTTTGTTTCAATGACTGCCACCCCAACTCTCATATATCAGTGACAGTCTCACCCCTATTGCTTGATAACATGAAATGAGCTGCCCTTCTTTGGACTTTATCGATGTCCTCTCTCAATGTTACCTGCTAAGGATCCCACACCATGCAGCAATATTCCTGCAGAGGACAGACAAGTGTAATGTAGGCTGTCTCTTTAGTGGGTTTGGTGCATCTTCTAAGTATTCTGCCAACAAAGTGCAGTCTTCGTTTCACCTTCCCCACAATATTATCTATGTGATCTTTCCAATTTAAGTTGCTTGTAATTGTAATTCCTAGGTATTTAGTCAAATTGACAGATCTTAAATTTGTGCAATTTATTGTGTACCCAAAATTTATCAGATATCTTTTAGTACTCATGTGAATGACCTCCCACTTTTCTACTTTTAGTGCTAATTGCCACTTTTCACACCATACAGAAGTTCTCTCTCGATCATTTTGTAATTGGAATTGATCATCTGATCATTTTACTAGACAGTAAATTACAGTGTCATCTGCAAACAATCTAAGGGGGCTGCTCAGATTATCTCCTAGATCATTTATACAAATCAGAAACAGTGGAGGGCCTATGACACTACCTTGAGGAACAACAGATATCACTTCTGTTCTACTCAATGATTTACTGTCTGTCACTACGAACTGTGACCTCTCTGAGAGGAAATAACGAATCCAGTCACACAACTGAGACAATACTCCATATGCATGCAATTTGATTAATAGTCGCTTGTGAGAAACAGTATCAAAAGCCTCCTGGAAATCTAGGAATATGGAATCAATCTGAGATCCCTTGTCGGCAGCACTCACTTCTTCATGGGAATAAAGAGCTGGTTGCATAACAACAATATTTTCTGAATCCGTGTTGGTTATGTATCAATAAGTCATTTTCTTCAAGGTGATTCATAATGTTCGATTACAGTATATGCTCCAAAATCCTACTGCACATTGAGGTCAGTGATATGGGTCTGTTTTTCAATGGGTTACTCCTACGTCCTTTCTTGAATATTGGTGTGACCTGTGCTAATTTCCAGTCTTTCATCAAGTGAGCTCTTCTGGTTTTGAATTCTGGAATATTTACTTTGTCTTCTTTGGTGAAGGAATTACAGAAAACTGTGTTTAGTAACTGCACTTTAGTGGCACCATCATCGGTAACATTTCTATCGCTATTGTACAGTGACGGTATTGACTGTTTTTCGCCATTCATGTACTTTACATATGACCAGAATCTCTTTGGGTTTTCTACCACATTTACAGACAATATTTCATTGTGGAAACTATTAAAAGAATCTCAGATTGATGTCCACACAAAATTTCGAGCTTCCGTGAAACTTAGCCAGTCTTGGGGATTTTATGTTCTTCTGAATTTGGCATGCTTTTTTCATTGCTTTTGCAACAGTGTTCTGATGTGTTTTGTGTACCATGGTGGATCAGTCCCATCTCTTATTGACTTATGTGGTATGAATCTATCTATTGCAGTTGATACTGTATATGAATTTGAGCCATATCTGGAATACACTTACATAATTAGCTTGGAAGGAATGGAGACTCTCTCTTAGGAAGGCATCAAGCGAATTTTTATCTGCTGTTTTAAATAGATTTATTTTGCATTTATTTTTGGTGGTTTTGGTTGATATGGTTTTGAGCCTCACTGCAATGACCTTGTCTTCACTTGTCCCTGTATCCGACATGTCGCTCTCTATTAGATCAGTATTGTTTGGGGGTAAGAGGTCATGTGTGTTTTTGCAACCATTTACAATTCATGTGGACTCATGAACTAATTGTTCAAAATAATTCTCAGAAAAAGCATTTAGTACAGTTTCAGAAGATGTTTTCTGTCTACCACCGGCTTTGAAAATGTATTTTTGCCAACAAATTGAGGGTAGATTTAAGTCTCCACCATTTATAACTGTATGAGTGGGGTACTTATTTGTAATGAGATTCAAGTTTTCTTTGAAGCATTCAGCTATTATATCAGCTGAGTCGGGGGGTCGATAGAAGGAGCCAATTATTATTTTCGTATGGCTGTTGAGTATAACCTCTACCCATAATAATTCACAGGAACTATCTATCTCAATTTCACTACAAGATAAACTACTACCTGGAGACACAAACACACCACCACCTACTTTATTTAATCTATCCTTTCTGAACGTGGTTTGTGCACTGTAAAAATTTTGGCAGAATTTATCTCCGGCTTTAGCCAGCTTTCTGTTCCTATAACAATTTCAGCTTCTGCGCTTTCTATCAGAGCTTGAAGCTCTGGTACTTTTCCAACACAGCTACAACAATTTATGACTACAACACTGACTGTTTGCTTGGTTGATTTTTACCCTGTCCCCTTTGAGACTGGAGCCCTTTTTGATCTTTCCAAAGACTGTGTAACCTAGAAAACCACCCAGTCCACGCCACACAGCCCCTGCTACCTGTGTAGCCACCTCCTGCATGTAGTGGATACCTGGCCTATTTGGCAGAAGGTGAGTTCTGCCTTCATCTCACTAGCAAGCCTGGCAGTCTTCACCAACTCAGATAGCCACCAGAAACCAGAGAAAATCACACATTATTAGTACCGACATGAGCCACCACCTGCAGTTGGCTGCACCCTGTACCCTTCATGGCATCCGGAAGGACGCTTTCCACATCTTAGATGACTCCCCCCAGTTTGCACACGGAGTGCACATTGGCTTTCTGTCAAGGACTTTGAGTACAGTAGTACGGCAGAAGTGATACGGCCATATACATGTTGCAGGTAACCTACAGCCCCACTCTCTCCCCCCCCCCCCCCCCCCCCCGCACACACACACAATAATTTTTAATATGAAGAAAATGAAAGCAGTTTTCTTTCTTGGACATGAACAAATTATTGGTCACATGATGCAGCATGCCTGGGTCCTGCTTTTGCAGTGTTCATATCTGCAAGATCTTGGTGAACATCTGTGGATCAATTGTCATAACCATAATAACACTTATCTACAATTGGTTTTACTGATGGAATGTAAATTTTCATTTTTTTCTTTCAAGTTATTCATTTTTCGTGATTGTCACTTTCTGCACGGTTTCTCTTTCTCTCTGGTTTTGCTATCGGTGCCTGTGCAATGGCCATCCTAAACTTGAGCAAATCCAGGATACTTCTTCTAGGAACTTTATTTGCTCTGCTATCTTCTCTGTACTTCAACCAAGTGACAGTGCTCAAGCGAAGAAAGGAAAGTATTAGAGAGTCCATTTCCTTGTTTTGAGCAAAGGTACACTGAACTAAACCAGGCTATGGAGTTTACATTTTCATATGTTTACTATATGTAAATAGCAATTTTTTAAATACTGTGATCAGACTGCTGAGCTGAATATGGACTGTTTTTCATTTTATAGAAAACATTTTATCAGTTGTTTTTGTGATACAAAGTGTTTTGATATGTAGAACACTGTGAAACTGTAACATATCTGAAGATGTGAATGAGATAACTAATTAGGAAGTATTGAATAGAATTGGAGAGAAGAGGAGTTTGTGGCACAACTTGACAAGAAGAAGGGACCAGTTGGCAGGACATGTTCTGAGGCATCAAGGGATCACAAATTTTGCATTGGAGGGCAGCGTGGAGGGTAAAAATAGTAGAGGGAGACCAAGACATGAATACACTAAGCAGATTCAGAAGGACGTAGGTTGCAGTAAGTACTGGGAGATGAAGAAGCTTGCACAGGATAGAGTAGCATGGAGAGCTGCATCAAACCAGTCTCAGGACTGAAAACCACCACCACAAAAACAACAGTGAATCAGACTTCCTGAGACTACTTCAGCATTAGCTATTTTTGTGAATACTGTGGTAATTGGTATTTCATAGCTGTACAGGTGATAACACTGAGAAATTCTCAAGGGTGCAAAAATAAATGAACAAAAATTAAGTGAAAAATCTTACTGTGAGTTGTCATTTGGCTAGTGGCTTTTTCATATTTTACAGAGCATTACTGATTCATCTGTTGCTGGACGTTTCATGTCACAACCAATGGAAAAAGTAATAAGTGGTCCCTCAAAGCTGGAAACAGAATATGAATCAGAGGTAGGCTTCCCTGTTGCAGGAGAGGTGGACAAGATGCACTTTCTTCCATGAAGTGAACTGTGATAAGACTCATTAGACTTTCAAGTAATGCATTTTATTTTTGCTGAAACTGTCTTCCATAGTGTTGTTGTTGTTTTCCTGTAGGCTGTATCTATTGCACCCCTAGTGAGATAAGCCTCCACATCCTTACATTTGTCCTCCAGCCAACTCTGCTTAGCCATTTTGCACTTCCTGTTGATCTCATTTTTGAGACGTTGGTATTCCTTTTTGCCTGCTTCATTTACTGCATTTTTATATTCTCTCCTTTCATCAATTTAATTCAATATTTCTTCTGTTACCCAAGGATTTCTACTAGCCCTCATCTTTTTACCTACTTGATCCTCTGCTGCCTTCACTATTTCATCCCTCGGAGCTACCCATTCTTCTTCAACTGTATTTCTTTCCCCCATTCCTGTCAATTGTTCCCTTATGCTTTCCCTGAAACTCTGTACAACCTCTGGTTCTTTCAGTTTATCCAGGTCCCATCTCCTTAAATTCCAACCTTTTTGCAGTTTCTTCAGTTTTAATCTACAGTTCATAATCAATAGATTGTGGTCAGAGTCAACATCTGCCACTGGAAATGTCTTACAATTTAAAACCTGGTTCCTAAATCTTTGTCTTACCATTATATAATCTATCTGATACCTTTTAGTATCTCCAGGATTCTTCCATGTATACAACCTCCTTTTATGATTCTTGAACCAAGTGTTAGCTATGATTCAGTTATGCTCTGTGCAAAATTCTACCAGACGGCTTCCTCTTTCATTTCTTACCCCCAATCCATATTCAGTGTGAGTAAAACAGAAGTGTGTTGCTTCCATCTAAATAACCAGTTGGCGAACGTAAAACTGGAAGTAAAAACTGGAAATAAGTTTCAGAGGCAGAATTCTTCGTCATAATTGGAACCCAAAATATCTTGGTGTCATCCTGGATCGTACACTATGCTACAAACAACACCTCCTTAACTTAGCTCAAAAGCTGAGGACTCTAAACAACATCCTCCATAAGCTATGCGGAACTACCTGGGTATCTTCGGTAATTACCCTGCGATCTTCAGCTCTGGGCTTGGTATACTCAAGTGCTGAGTATTGTGCACCTGTTTGGATGAACAGTCATTATACAAGGCTTGTTGATACCCAGCTGAATACGAGAATGCGCATAATATCTGGCGCAATCAGATCTACTCCAGTTTATTGGTTTCCACTGTTAACTGGTATAATGCCTCCTGATCTACGCAGATGTACTGCCCTTATGAGAGAATTCCACAAGATCTCCAGGAATTCTAACCTACCCGTGCATAGCGAACTGCCACTTTTAAATCGCAAGAGATTGAAATCACGCCATCCAACTCTGTGTGATGCTGCTAACATGACTGCTAAGAATTTCAAACCTCTTGAAGAATGGAAAGGTTGGTGGGAAGCAGTGACAGATGTGCGCCTGCATAACAACTTCTCAAGTGCTAAACTGCCAAGTGGATTGGACTTACCACGCAAGACCTGGACTACTCTCAACAGAATCCGTACTGGCCATGGGCAATGCAGGGATGCTCTCTTTAAGTGGAAGAAGCTGCCTGATCCAGTCTGTGACTGTGGGGCTCCATACCAGACTTTTCACCACATTGTCAGTGAATGCAGGCTTCGAGCCTATCATGGCGACAAAGAGGACTTCCTGCTAGCAACTCCAGATGCAGTGCACTGGATTGAAGGACTGGATATTCAGTTGTAAAGACAAACTTAAGTTTCTTGTGTGTCAATATGTAGATATGTATAGGTGATTTAATTTCATGATATGTCTGTATTAGCCATATGCTAAATAATAAATAATAAGTACAGAAATACCAGCAGCTGGTGTCTTTTGAGCACTACATGATGTCCTTTATTTTTGGATTCACATATATCTATTTTGCCTTCAAACTGCTTTCCATCCACCGGTAGACACACAACCAATTCAATTTGTAGTTGGAATAATACTGTATTGATGAATCACTGAATGTGACCTGCTTTTCAATCAAGTGTTTTCTATAGTTTTAATGTGTTTGTTCTCATAATTCACTAACAGATTCATTGGCCACTTGATGTGTTGTACTCATTAGGGTGTAAATTACGGCTGTTCATAAAATGTCAATATCAAAACAGCAGTATCGAGTTCCATAATTTTTATTTTATACTATATTTTTTCACAATTTTTCAGAAAATATTTGAACTTGCTCTTTTGAAATTGTATTAGGACATGATTTTATTTACTTTCACTGTGTTAAGGAGTCTTATTACTTTCTGAGCTTTCATCACGTCCAGTCTTTCTCTTTGAGTGTGTGAAACAAGTATATGTGGCACTAAAGAACAACTCCAACTGCACTGGGGGGTGGCAGTGTGAATGGAATAACAAGATTTCAAGTGTTAGGAAACAGTTGCTATAAGTGATAAACAAAAATCTAAATGACAAGGTCGATCGTTGCAGTAGGCGGATGTGCGAGGCGAAATGCAGACGTAATCTGCACTACCAACAGAAACTCCAACGAGATTCACCAGGCAATTTTGACACTGCAACTACTAAGTCACTGGCATTTGCAGAAATGAAAAAAACAGGGAAGTCGACACGAAGTGTTCCGAGGCCCCAACTAGACATATTTGTAGAAGCAGGAAACATTTAGATAGTGAAGTGCAGAACCATCCTCTGTGTGCATTCTGGTTTCCCATATGTGTAGACTGGGTGTACAAAATGTCAGCTCAGGATACTGACAAGCAGAATGAAGTGGACATCTCCACCAGCTTTTGAAGGCCGCTTACGGTTTGGCATCACAACTTGGTGGTGCCTCTGATGTCACAGAGCGAGGGCATGTGTGATAATGTATATGCCACAACAGCTGAATGTAGGAGAACTGCCATTCTGTAATATATCAGTACACAAATACATATGATCTATTCCACAGGTGAGGTCATCTGCTGTGGTAAGTTGTACAGTGGAAAGATTGTAGATATAATACAGTAGAGTTATTACACATGTGACCATTTTAGTAACTGGAATACACTGCAGCTCTCTTTGAGCATCCATCCCTGTTATATGTGAAGTCCATT